>NW_005370423.1:2498737-2508817 GCF_000412655.1 Myotis brandtii
AAAAGGGAGGCTTGCCTGGGGGGGGGGGGGTAGGAGCCCTGAAGTGCACACAGCAAAGGGGACCTCGGGCCTCACCCCAACAGTCACACTCAGCCTGGGCCCGAGGTGAGAACACAAGCTTGATGTCACATGGGCCGGGGGTTAGGTCTGGCCTCGCTGCCCTGGCTGTGTGACCTCATGACAGACCACGAACCTCTCTGAGCCTCAGTTTCTAAAATGAACAAAATCAGAGGACTCACCTCCTGCGGCTCCTGCAAAATCCATGGGGGGTGAGCATTGCGCCTGGTCCCTCTGTAGCCCCCAGGCCTACTGTGTGGCACGCAGTAGGGACTCGGTAGATGTTCGTAGCGTAGACTTGTCCGAGGCCGTCCCTCCAGTATGCAGAGCGTGCAGTAGGTGCTAAAGCAGCGGTTCTCAACCTGTGGGTCTCGACCCCTTTGGCGGTCGAACGGCCCTTTCACAGGGGTCGCCTAAGACCATCCTGCAAATCAGATATTTACATGACGATGAGGCCGTCCCTCCAGTATGCAGAGCGTGTCTGAGGCCGTCCCTCCAGTATGCAGAGCGTGTCCAAGGCCGTCCCTCCAGTATGCAGAGCGTGCAGTCAGTGCTAAAGCAGCGGTTCTCAACCTGTGGGTCAAGACCCCTTTGGCGGTCGAACGACCCTTTCACAGGGGTCGCCTAAGACCATCCTGCAGATCAGAAATTTACATGACGATTCATAACAGTAGCAACATCACAGTTATGAAGTAGCAACGAAAATAATGTTATGGTTGGGTCACAACATGAGGAACTGTATTTAAAGGGCCAGAAGGTGGAGAACCACTGTGCTAAAGGCCTATTTGTTGAATCGGCTTAATTGTTCACAGCTGCGCCCCAAAGTGGAGCCAGCACGTGGCGTGGAGTGCGCACCCAAAGCGTGATTTTTGAATGAGCGAATGTAAGGCGTTTGGCGTAGGACACGGGGTTCGGTGCCTCATTTATGTTAGCGACCATGCTCTGTTCATTCAACAGGAATTCGTCCAGGGGGCCTCTCTCAGACCCCAGGGCTCCAATTCTCTGACGCCAACAGGGTGTCCAAGCGTTAGGTTCCATTCGGACCCTCACCACCTGGAGTGAGATCAGACCCCCCCCCACCCCGGCTTAGGGCTCCGGCCCACCAGACGGCCCTCGCTGCAGATGCCAGCCGCAAATGGGGTCCCCAGGTGGCCCACGCGTCTACCTCAGCAGCTCCAAGTTCAGGGGCTCCCACAACACCCTCCGGAGGTGCCATCGCTGGCGGGAACGACGCACAGAGCCCGGGAGACGCTCTTATGATGACCGGCTTGTTCTAAAGGAGACCACCCGGGAGGAGGCCCAGGGCGAGGAGGGAGGACCGGAGAGAGGTGTGTGCCAGGCGCCCTGGGGAAGGGCAGTGGGAGAGGCACCTGAGAGTGATCGGCAGCGTGGAGACCTCCGTCGCTCATGTCATCTCCCCTTAGAGAGCGTCTGCCATAGAACCATCCAGCAGACAGAGCAGGCCCCGCCATGTCAGCCAGTCCCGGTTGCTGGCCACCCAGTGCTGGTAAAATGGGTTCATGAGCCCGGCCAGTGTGGCTCAGTGGTTAAGCGCTGACCTATGAACCAGGAGGTCATGGGTCGATTCCCGGTCAGGGCACAGGCCTGGTTGTGGGCTCCATCCCCGGTAGGGGGCGTGCAGGAGGCAGCCAATCCATGGTGCTCGCTCATCATGGATGTTTCTATCTCCCTCTTCCCCCTTCCTTTCTCTCTAAAAGAGTCAATGAAGCCCTAACCGGTTTGGCTCAGTGGATAGAGCGTCGGCCTGTGGACTGAAGGGGCCCAGGTTCGATTCCGGTCAAGGGCATGTACCTTGGTTGCGGGCACATCCCCGGTGGGGAGTGTGCAGGAGACAGCTGATGGATGTTTCTCTCTCATCGATGTTTCTAACTCTCTATCCCTCTCCCTTCCTCTCTGTAAAAAAAATCAATAAAATATATATTTTTTTAAAAAAGAGTCAATGAAAACATATTTAAAAATGGAATGGGTTCATGGGAGGAGGAGCCACGGGGACAGGAGCGGAGGCTGTGCGTGAGCCAGGAACCCAGGAGCCGCACACACAGGTGGACCGCGCTGCTGCCTCCGCAGAGCGTCCCACGGGCAGCAACGGGGCCCAACTCGGAGCCCTCGGCACCGCCCACCACGCGAACAGGCCAACCAGCCACTTGGGGCAAGTTGCCTGGGCCGGACCCCTCCATCCCGAACCTGAGCCTCCGTCTCCTGTCTGTGAACTGCGGAGACAAGAGGCCTGCCTGCGGGGCGGCGAGAAGAGGCAGGTGGGGGGGGGGGGGGTTCTGGCATCGTGTTCAGCACGTGCCTGGCACGGAGTAAGCCCTCCCACCTCCCAGCCACCTGCCCCCCCACGAAGGCCTCCTGCCAGGCGCCTTCCCAAGAAAAAGTCGCTCTGCCCTGGGAGCGAGTGAGAAAGGGGCCCTTTTGCGAGAAGTCCCAGACTCGTCACTCCTCCGCGGGAGAGGATAAGGGTTCCTTAACTGGCAGCTCGAAGGCTCCTGCGCAGGGAGGGAAACAACTTCTAAATTAAAGGCAGACCCTCCGCAGGGCGGGCAGCTGGTCTGGAGTCGGGGCCCAGCTGCCAGCCTCTCTCCAGGAGGCAGGCCAGGGCGGAGGGAGCCGTGTCTGGGAGAAGGTGACCGCACCCCGTGTCCCCGTGTCCTCCTGTTTGTCATCTGATGGGCACCTCCCGCGGGCGGTGCCAGGGGCGCTTGGCCATATCTGCAGCTGCAGCTTGGCCCGGCGGGTCCATTGTGATGGGGCCCAGGGGGCATACAGGCTCCAGGAGGCCCCCCTCCCCCGCCGGCAGCGGGCAGAGCTCTGCCGCCGGACGTTCGGATTGTGCCGTTTCCTCGGGCCCAGGCGGAGGAAGCAGAACTGGGGGGTCCGCCTGTCCCCACCCTGACCCGGGAGTCAGTCTCGCACAACCCACAGGAGGGCAGCCAGAAACCCCGCGGGGCACCCTCTGAAGCCCTCAGCATCTCCCAGACGCTCCAGCCAGAGGGTCCATCGAACTGCAGATTTGACTTCCAGGTCCCGGGCCGTAAAGGGGACAAAGGGACAAGCTAAACGGTGGCAAGAGGAAGCCACCACGCTGTCCAGACAGCGGCAGCCCAGGCTCTTCAACCAGCCGCGGTGCCGGGCGCTGTGCGAGCGGGAAAGCAGCCGGGGGACTGAGCCCACAGGCACGGCCAGGTGCTGGCCAACCGGCTGAGGATAAGCAGCTACGACACATTGGTAAGACACCACTTCCCTCGCTAACTACGGCCCGGGTGTCAGATGATATTTACAAGTGGGTATTTCTTCTGTGAAGTGGGGTCATGCTGTTTTAGCTTGACCAGAAATGCTTTTTTTTTTTTTTTAAATCCTCACCCGAGGACATTTTTTTCATTGATTTTTAAAGAGGATGGAAGGGAGAGGGAGAGAGAGAAACACGGATGTGAGAGAGACACCGTGATTGGTTGCCTCCCACACGCCCCCGACCAGGGCTGGGAGTCTGCAACCGAGGTACCTTGCTCTTTACTGGAATCGAACCCAGGACCCTTCAGTCCGAAGGCTGATGCTCTATCCACTGAGCCAAACCCGCTAGGGCTCTTTTTTTATTTTTATTTTTTTAAGATACACGCTTGAATAATGAAACTCCAGAATGTTCATAGATGCTTGCAGTCGACAGAATTCCAAGGTGGCCCAGACTCCCAGCCGCTGGTATCCGTGCCCCGAGTGTGGATGTGACAGGATAGCACTCTTGTGAAGTGGCAAAGGTGCAGGACTTTGTGGCTGTCCCTAATCAGCTGACTTCAAATTAATCGAAGGGGAGCTACCCCGGCGGGTCTGACCTGACCGGGTGAGCCCTATACACGAGGGCCTGGAGGTCGGAGATGGGAGAAGCCGGAGAGATCGGAAACAGCGGCAGATGTACTCTTGTCGGCCTTGCAGAAGCAAACTGCCGTGTGGAGGAGAGAGCCGCGTGGCAGGGAACAGAAGGTCAGCTCTGAGAGCGAGGGCTTCAGTCCTACAACCACAAGGAACCGACCTTCACCAACAATTCCACACACTTCATCCTGGACCCGAGAGTCCAGGTGAGAGGAAAACCCTGAGCAACACCTTGATTTCAGCTGGGCGCGACCCCTCTAAGTGGTACCCAGGCACATAACCCACAGAAACTAGGAAATGACACAATTACGTTGTTTTAAGCCACTAAGTTTATGGCCATTTGAAACAGCCATTGAAAACAAATATACTTGTTCATTCATAAGAGCTAAAAGCCAGACACAACCCAAGTGTCCAACCCAAGTAACCAGAGAACGGATAAACCAATGCGGTACCTCCGCCCAGTGGAACCATCCCCAGCAACACAGCGAATGGACGCCTGGTACGTGTTACAACTTGGACGGACCTCGGAAACAGTACGCCGAGCAAAAGAAGCCGGACACAAAAGTCCCGTCTGTGTTCCTCTCCCGCCGTCACACTCAGGGCGTTTCAGAGCAGGCAGAAGCCATCCGTGGCGACAGACAGCAGGACCAGTTTGCCTGCGTGTGGGGAGGAGGAGGATTCGCTGGGAGGAGCATCAGGAACGTATGGGTTGCATGCTTTCTACTCATTTGTAAAAACACGTCAAAATCATATCGTTAGGATCTGTGCATTTCACTGTCTATAGCCGATCCCTCAAGGTGAACATAAAGATTCTACCCTAGGGCTCGGAGGTCGGCGGAAGGTTCTCTCCGAGTTTGGGGGCCAAGACACAATGGCTGGAGGGGACGATTCTTCAGTGCACTCACGTTCGCACACACGCATGCGCACACACACACACACACACACACACGTGCCCACGCACACACACACACATACGCACACGCACACACACATGCGAGGCTCGGAGGTCGGCGGAAGGTTCTCTCCGAGTTTGAGGGCCAAGACACAATGGCTGGAGGGGACGATTCTTCAATGCACTCACGTTCGCACACACACATGCGCACACACACGCATGCGCACGCATGCACACACATGCGCGCACACATGCACACACGCAGATGGCGACATTTCAGGCCAAGTGCGCCTCCCCTTTGGCCTTTGCCTCGTTTAATGTGGAGAAGGCAGCTGCCTCCCAGCTCCCGGGTCACGGCTCCGTGTCCGCCTGTCAAGATAAGAAGGCAGAGGCAGATGCTGCTAATTACCTGGCCTTTCAAGTGGTCCCCAGCCTCACATCTGGCTCCCTCTCCAACCTCCAGCTTGAGCCAATAAAAGCCAAATAAAATCACAAAGAGCTAATTTGGTGGTCGGGGCTCTGACAGGCGGCACAGGAGGAGGTGTGGGGGCAGGACAAAGACGGGACTGGGAGCAGGGGCCTGAGGGAGGGCCGCTGGCCACCGGCCCCCGTGCCAGCCGGACAGAGGCGGCAAGAATGCCACCCCCGCCTCCGGGACACGGCGTCAGCTCTGGCCAAGCCAGGAGCAGGTCCTAGGTGGACCTTTGCAGCTTTACCCACGGAGAGAGCACCCCTCCCATGGCGGCCAGAGCCAGAGCTGGAACCATCTGGGCATTTCCTGCTGGACCTGCAGGTGCGGAAAAGCCCAACGTGAGCCCCAGGGTTCTGGTGGTCCAGGTTCTCAGGGGGCCCAGCTTGTGGGAGAAGGGGGGCCTTGCGCGAATACTGCTGGGGAGACCGGCCCCGGAAACGCCGGGGGCTGGGCAGAGCGGACCGTCCCCTGGCACTTGGAGGGCCTCCGAAAAGGCCTCGCCCACACCCTGTCCCTTTGCCTGAAACCCCACCCCTGCAGAGCAGCACATCTTCGCGTTGTGAAGGCTTCCGGGTCTGCCGTACACAAATGCCAGTCCTGCTCGGCCAACAGGGCTCCGAGCTTGAGTGTCGACCTATGAACCAGGGGGTCACGGTTCAATTCCCAGTCAGGGCACAGGTCCGGGATGTGGGCTCGATCCCCAGTGTGGGGCGTGAAGGAGGCAGCCGATCCACGCTTCTCTCTCATCATTGATGTTTCTCTCCCACTCCCTCTCCCTTCCTCTATTAAAAAAATAAATAAACAAGCAAGTCCTGGGGGAGCGGCACATCCTGGAGAGTGACATTCTTAAGTCTTACATCTCAGAGGAGAGAGGCAGTCGACGAGACCTCCAGGTGATGGGCCTGTTTCCCCACCTGCAAAGTGGCGCCGTGGGAGGGGACGGCCTCTCCGATGAGAGGGAAGAGGTGAGGGGCCCGCCCCGCTCCTTATCTCTGCCCCCGGCTCCGAGACCGACGGCGACACTCCGCCAGCAGACATATCTGCGTTGGCCTGCGGAGTGTCTGAATGGAATCGGGCCAGCACCGAAAGGCGGACAGATTTCGCATCGGACAAACGCCAAGTGCTGCTCCTTTTGGAGAATGGGAAGCTCTGAGGGCACGGGGCGCCCATTCCCGCATGGCAACAGTCGTCCCTCGCCCAGGCCGGCAGCCCCAGGAGAGGGGCATGCAGTGCCCGCTTTGCCTCAGTCCCCACCGCTCCTTACTGTCCCCCACCCTGGCTCACTTGGCCCATTTCTTGTATCTGCCTGACCCGTGCCGGCCTCTGAGTCATGAGCTCATTCTGGATGGTGCTCGCTGGCAGCCCTTCACAGCACCGAGGGCCAGAGACCCCGGGCCCCCTCCCTCCCGGGACTCCTGGGCACTTTTAGCTCCTTGGAAACCCGGATGGAACCGGGGGCCCTCCGAAGGCGATGGTGTGAGATGGTTTTGCTAAACATAAAAACCCGAAGGCCGCGGGACCACGGATGTGTTTTTGCAAATGCCAGCAAATTAAAAAAATGTGTGCGTGTGCAGAATGCAATCGGGGGCCAGGGCCTGGCTTTCGTGAAAGAATAAACTCTTGGCCAAGACCAAGCAGCAGACTAGCGTTTACAGCGTATGTTTCTTCTGGGCTGCGGCTCCCACGGCAGGGCAGGCTCCTCACACCGGTGACCGGAGAGGCCGCTCCAGCCTTCCTCGGCTGCCGGGGGAGCCGCGGGGCCAGCGCGAGCCTGTGGTGGGACTTTAAATGGCTCCGCAGCAAATGTCAGGCTGTTTGATCTGCTTTTAGAAAGTCACCTTTCAGGCTCCGGGAGACACTCGACACTCGGCAAAGAGATTAGACACGTTCCGGCTGACATGGAAGAAGAGCCCGGGCAAGTGTGATTCCCGTGGGCATGGACGCAGGAGAGGACCCAGGGGTGCCCAGGTCAGCCAGCCCAACGCCAGCGGTTTTGCTTCAAAGGGCAGGGCCACCACTGAGCCACACCGGCCAGGCGTTTCCGCGGCTCTGACGCCTCTCTGTCACCTGCTCGGCAAAAATCCCGGCATGCCAACGCCCACCATCTTTCCCTGATGGTAGTGAATATGCCGTGCGGCTACTAGTCCTGTGTTGAGTGGTCGATATGGTCTAACCAACTTACCACAACCTCTTCCTTATTGGCCTCATTTTACAGCTGAGAAAATCGAGGCCTGAGGAGACGAACGGGCTTACCTTCGGTCACAGAGCTAGGAAGCGGGACTCAGAAGTGAGCCTCCCTGACCCGAGGCCACGCACAGAACCGTCAGACCATCGCATGCTCTCTCTTCTCATAAAATGATGCCAGGAAGGCCCCGTCTCCCCAAACCGGCAAAGGTCGGTGACATCTCTGCAGCGGGCTGCACCCACACACTCTGAGCAGACCATCTCCGCAATGAATGCATCTGCACGATGCCAGGCAGTGATGCTTTTCAAATGCAGGCCAATCGTAGGATTTCGGGCCCGGGAACAGTGAGTGGGCTGACAGAGAGCGGCTCCGGGAAAAAGGATCCTTCTGGCACCACATCAGGAGCCCCGAGCAAGGTCGGCCTCCTTCGGAGAGCTCCCCGCGCTGTCAGAAGCCAGTGAGAAGGACTCGAGGGCCGGAGTTAGGGAGGCGAGTTCCATCCCTGTTTCTAAAGCTGAATTAGCTGTAAGACATTGGGAAGCTCCGGGGGCTCCGTTTCCCTGTGTGTAGAATGGAACTACATGACGAACCATTTGTCAGTATCCTGCTTTCCTAGTCAGGATCGGCGAGGTGATGCCGCAGTAACAAAGACGCCTGAAATCTGCCACAGTAAAGGTGTGCGTCTCGTACACGTTGCATGTGCAACGGAGGTCAGCAGAGAACTGTGCTCTATCGTCGTAGTCATTCCTCAGGGACTCAGGGCGACAGAGGCTTCCCAATTCGTACCCTACGAGGACAGCATGACTCCGATGCCAAAGCCAGACAGCGAGACAGTAGAAGAAAACGACAGGCCAGTATCTTCTAAAAATGTCGATTCAAAATCCTAAACCAAATACTAAGGAAACGGAATTCAGCAGCACATTCAAAGATCTACCCACCAAAACC
Organism: Myotis brandtii; assembly: GCF_000412655.1. Classification (NCBI taxonomy): domain Eukaryota; kingdom Metazoa; phylum Chordata; class Mammalia; order Chiroptera; family Vespertilionidae; genus Myotis; species Myotis brandtii. Next base: position 2,507,174 of record NW_005370423.1, read on the forward strand.
AAGTGGGTTCAACATAAGGAAATCTATCAGGGTGATACAGCACATTAATAGAGCAAGGGGGGACATATTATCCTCTCAACTGAGGCCGAAAAAAGCATTTGCAAAATTCAACAACCTTTCATGATAAAAGCATTCAATGAAGTGGGAATAGAGCAGAACTTCCCTGACACGATCAAGGCTGGCCCACGAGAAACCCACAGTGAGCACGGATTCCGTAGTGAAAACCTAGAAGCTTCCCCCGAAGATCAGGAACAAGAGGAATGCTTGCTTTGATCACTTTTGTTCAACATAAGGCTGCAAGTTCTAGCCAGAGCAGTTGGAACAGAAAAGAAATGAAAAGGCGCCGGATTGGAAGAGGAAGAAATAAGATGATGCCTGTTCACATATGACATGATCGTCTATGTAGAATCCACACCCCAAAAACAACAACAACAAAACAATTGTCGGAGCTAGTGAATTCAGCAAAGTTGCAGGATATATAAATCAACACACACAAGTCAGTTGTGCCCTAGCTGGTTTGGCTCCGTGGATAGGGCGTTCGCCTGTGGACTGAAGGGTCCTGGGTTCGATTCCAGTCAAGGGTGCAAACCTCAATGCAGACTCAGTCTCGGGCCCTGGTCGGGGTGTGTGCATGAGGCAACCAATCGATGTGTCTCTCTCACATCGATGTTTCTCTTTCTGTCTCTCCCCCTCCCTTCCACTCTCTCTAAACATCAATAGAAAAATATCCTTGGGTAATGATTAACACACACACACACACACACACCAGTTGTATTTCTATACACTAGCAACGAACAATCCCCAAAAGGAAATTAATAAAACAATTCCATTTACAACAGCAGCTAAAAAATAAAATACTTGGGGATACATTTACCCAAGGAAGTGAAAGATGTCTACACCAAAAACTACAAAACATTGTCGAGAGAATAAAGATGACATAATGTAACAAAAGCCATCCTGTGTTCACGGGTGGGAAGGCTGAAGATTGTAAAGATGACAATATTTACAGTCCATGCCATCCCTATGAAAACCCCAATAGTGTTTTTTGAAGAAACAGAAAAACCTATCCTAAAATTCAGAGCAATTTCAAGGCACACCAGTCAAAACAACCTTGAAAAAGAACAAAGTCAGAGGGCTCACTCTTGCCAATTTCAAAACTTACTATAGCGACAGTAATCAAAACAGTGGTAGGGCTAGACCTAGATCAATGAAACCGAATGAAGAGCCCAGAAATAAGTCCTCTCCTATGTGGTCAACTGCCTTATGACAAGGGTGCCGAGCCGATTCATGGAGGGAAGGACAATCTTTTCAACAAATGGTGCTGGGGAAACTGGACATCCACAAGCCGAAGGATGAAGTTGGACCGGTACCTTCAACAATATGCAAAAATGGACCAAAGGCCTACATTTAAGAGCTAAAACGATAAAACTATTTGACATAAAATAGGAAAAATCTTCATGACCTTGAATTTATCAATGGTCTCTTTTTTTTTAATATATTTTATTGATTTTTTACAGAGAGGAAGAGAGAGAGATAGAGAGTTAGAAACATTGATCAGCTGCCTCCTGCACACCTCCCACTGGGGATGTGCCCGCAACCAAGTTACATGCCCTTGGCCAGAATCGAACCTGGGACCCTTGAGTC
>NW_005370423.1:2508906-2513661 GCF_000412655.1 Myotis brandtii
AGGAAGGGAAAGGGATAGAGAGTTAGAAACATCGATGAGAGAGAAACATCAATCAGCTGCCTCCTGCACGCCCCCTACTGGGGATGTGCCCGCAGCCAAGTTACATGCCCGCAGCCAAGTTACATGCCCTTGGCCAGAATCGAACCTGGGACCCTTGAGTCCGCAGGCTGACACTCTATCCACTGAGCCAAACCAGTTAGGGCTTAACAATGGTCTCTTAAGCAGGACACTAAAAGTGGCCACAAAAGGAAAAAAAATAATAAAATGGATTTCATCAAAATTAAAACGTATGCGCCTCAAAAGACACTATCAAGAGAGTAAAAAGAACCCACACCTCAAAAGCAAGAAAGCAAATGACCAAGTTCAAAGATGGGCAGAGGACCTGCCAGTTCTCCAAAGAAGACGGGCAAATGACCACTACGCACATGATAAGATGCTCAACACGCTGGCCGTTGGGGAAATGCACCCAAAGCCATGTCACACACGCCGGAATGGCTGTGTTCCAAACCAGAATGTCAGTGAGGACATGGAGAAATTGGGGCCCTCACACTTTGCAGGTGGGGATGTCAACAGGTTAGGCCGCTGTGGAAAACGGTACGGCAGCTCTTCACAAAGCTGACCACCCGTGACCCATTTTACTCCTCGATACATATGCGAAAGGATCGCAAACAGGATGCACACAAGTACTTGTACGTGCATGACCATCGCAACGTCATTCACAACAGCCGAAGGGCGGAAACAACCAAATGTCTGTGGACGGAAGAATGGATAAGCAAACTGTGGTGCATCCATACAATACTCCTCAGCCACGAAAAGGAATGACACGTGCCACGACGTGGGCGAACCTTGACAACATGATGTTAAAGCGACAGAAGCCAGACATAAAGGCCACATATTATATCATTCCGTTGATTTGAAATATCCCCAGTAGGTACATTCATAGAGACAAAAAGGTGATGGGTGGTTTCCAGGGACTGGGGGGTGGGGGAATGGCGAGATTTTATGTAAGGAATATGGAATTTCCACTCAGAAAGACGAGAAAGCTCTGCAGTATAACATTGTGAATGTTCTAAATACTGCTGAGCCCTAGGCAGTTAGGCTCAGTGGCTAGAGCGTCGGCCTGCGGACTAAAGGGTACCAGGTTCGATTCTGGTCACGGGATCCCTTCCTCTCTGAAATCAATAAAAATATTTTTTCAAAAATACATACTGCTGTATGTATATTAAAAAACAAATACCTCCTTTGTAATGGTTAATTTGTCTTGTGTATTACACACACACCTGAGAAACAGATGTTATCATTCTCTATTTACTGATGAGAAACTGAAACTTGTTCAAGGTCATCCAGGGCTTTCTTAGCAGCCAAGGTCAAGCGTCCCAGCTCCGGAATCGAAGGGAAAGCTACAATCGGCCTCAGCCTCAAGGGAGGTGACAGCAAATCAGGAGGATGGGGGAGAGGTGAAACACGAATTGTAGATTCCACATGGAATTTAGAGGCCTGGTAGGTTGTTTGGTTAAAAAAAATTGTGGTTTTTTTTTTCCGAGGGCACACTCACCTTTCGAGGGAGGACATGCATGTACTTCTTGTGCAGGTGCCAAAGGCCTGAATGGATTCCATAAGCCCGACCATAAACCCGGCAATGGCCCCCACGGGAGCTGGCGGCCACCAGCACGGGGGTCTCACACGCTGGGGTAAAGTCACCACCGGCCACACCCAGACCCCACCACCCACCGCTCCCGCAGGTTACTGTAGCGCGCGGACCATAAAGGCAGCAGTTTATAGCAGTCCCACTGCTTTTTCTACCTCAGTCACCGCCCCTCTATTTTTTGCCGTGTGTGACCAGATTCTGAAGAGATTGAAAGGTGTTCCCAGGCACTGGAATAGCTTTAAGTTTTTTAAAGACATAGTTGACGTATACTAAGAAATGGGCGAGGAAAAATGAAAATCGAGATTTGACATTTATTTCATCTATATATGCATTTTATTTTTTTTTAACTTTTGCTAAACCATTTGTAAGTGAACCTCAGGACAGTAATGCTCCAGCATGCATTTGTCAAAAACTGGCATGGGTATTTTTCCATAATACCGTTACCTTCTCTAACAAAATCAACACTCATCTCCCAATAGCATCGAATAATTAGTTCGCATTTAAATCCTCTGAAAATGTTCTAAAAATCTTTTCTTTTAATTAATTTTTAAAGAGAGAGGAAGGGAGAGGGAGAGAGAAACACCCACTGGCTGCCTCCTGCTCGCTCCCTACCAGGGATCAAGCCCGCAGTCCCGGCGTGTGGCCCAACCCAGAATCAAACCAGAGACTGCTCGGTGCACAAGATGACGCCCAACCCACTGGGCCAACTGGTCGGGGTTAAAATCTCTTTCAAAGAAGCTTAAACCAGGGCCCAGTAACAGACCACACCTTGCATTTGGCTGTTCTGTCCCGTCTCCCTTTTAGCAGAGAACAATCCCCTCGATCTTATCTTACTTTTTATTTTATTTTTAAAAATATTTTTATTGATTTCAGAGAGGAAGGGAGAAGGAGAGAGAGATAGAAACATCAATGACGAGAAAAACTCATCGATCGCTGCCTCCTGCACGCCCCACACTGGGGATCCAACTCGAAACCCAGGCCTGTGCCCTGACCAGGAATCGAACCTTGACTCTCTGGTTCACCAGTCGATGCTCAACCCCTGAGCCACACTGGCCAAGCTTGTCTTACTTTTTACATTTCAGATCATTTCCCGGCCATTTGGGCTGCCCAATGACTTTACCATGCTGCCATAAATTTTTAAATTTGGCTCTGATGCTAAGTGAAATGCCCCAAACGAATTTAGTCCAAATGAACATTTTCATCGCTAACTCTGGTTGCACCCAGTGGGGATTTTTTTTTTTACAACGTTCTAAAACGTACTTTAAGGACTCCTGTCGGCAACCTAGTTTTGCATTTCAAACTCTCAATGCCCTTCCAGGCAGCACTGCTTGCGTTATATCTTCAGCGACGCGCCTCTCACGCTGGTACTGCATACTGACTTTGGACATAAGTCGTTTTCATAAAGAAAAACAGCACTTCCAAGGGTGGCAGGGTCACGCACGATTTCTTTTACTGACCATTCCTGAAAACCACGTTGAGATTTTACATGTTATCTTAAGATCGGAATGTGAAATGAAAGAGGTGAGACGTCGTTACCCGAATCATTTCTGGAGCCGGCGTTTCAGGCGTCAGGGCGTGGCCGTGGTCCCCCCGGGGGTGACCCTCCGTGGGACGGTGCCGTGACTTCAGTTGGACAAATCGTGGTCGGGAGAGTGCCGAGCCCTTCGTCACGTGGCCAGTCTCTGTTTCAGGCAGCAAAGTCACTATCATGAAAAAAATGACTCACCCTCGCTGGTTTGGCCCCGTGGATAGAGCGCCGGCCTGCGGACTGAAGGGTCCCAGGTTCGATTCCGGTCAAGGGCACGTACCTCGGTTGCAGGCTCCTCCCCAGTCTGGGCGAGTATGGGCGGCAACCAGTCGATGCGTGTGTCTCTCTCATGTCGATGTTTCCCTCTCTCTCTGTGTCTCCCCCTCCCATTCTCTCTAAACATCAACGGAAAAGTAGCCTCGGGTGAGGATTAAAAAAATAAAAATCAGGCAAGGAGTGAACTTACTAAGAGGACCGGGCGGAGGGGAGGGCAGGTCCTGCAGCAGCTTCCGGGCCCTCCTATTTGTGCCAGTTAATTTACGGACCCAGGGCCACGCATATTCAGGTCACGTTCAAGCTAAGGGGGTTTGGCAGGTGCCAAGCCCTACAACGGAGGAATTCCCTCTCTTTCTCTCTCTCTCTCTCACACACACACACACACACACACACACACACACATGTGCACACGTGCGCGCACACACACACACATACACACATTCACACACCCACTTCCTGCAGGGGATGGGGGCAGCCCCACCCAAGGGAGGCCAGGAGTGTGGCCCAGACCTGCACCAGTGGCCTGGGGACCATGACACACAGAGGGCAGCAGCCGGAGAGGACCTCGAGGGCGTGGCTTCCTGGGGGGCCCAGGGGAGGCGAAGTGGTGGCCCCGAGACGGGAGCACAGGCCTGGGCGAGCAGACAGTTAGATAAGAGTAAGAAAGAGGCTCTGAGCCCGGCCGGCATAGCTAAGTGGTTGAGCGTGGACCTATGAACCACGGTGTGATTCCCAGTCAGGGCACATGCCCCAGGTTGTGGGTTTGATCCCCGGTGTGGGGTCTGCAGGAGGCAGCCGATCCATGATTCTCTCTCATCATTGATGTTTCTCTCTCTCTGTCCTTGCTCTTCCTCTCTGAAATCAATAAAAATATTTTAAAAATGAAAAAGAAAAAGAGACGCTGAAGCCAGACTCCGTGGGGTTTGGTATCAGCGCTGCCGCTTACCGGCTGCGTCTCCTTGGACAAGTCACGTCCCCTCTCTGTGCCTCAGTTTTCTCCTCTGGAAAATGGGATGGTGTTCAGTGCACCTACATCACAGGGCTGTTGTGGGGATTGTTGCTACCGTGTAGACGGCAACATTAGGTATTTAGCCCAACACGTGGGCACATTGGAAGGGGCCTCCGTGCTGGTGGAAGGGGGGCGGGGTGAGCTGGGGGGAGACGGAGAACAGACAAAGAGAGTCACGGGTATGAGCCGATCGGGCGGATACACTCCACCCCGGGCACCTAAGATCCATAATTTCTTCAGCTTTTCCATTTTTAAAGAGAATTCTAGCTGTTCAAGTCCCACACGGCTCCCGTC
>NW_005370423.1:2513917-2516030 GCF_000412655.1 Myotis brandtii
CGTGGGGCCTGGCCCGGGCCCTCCCCGTGGCCACAGCGGGGCGGCCAGCTTTTTTCCTGACCATCTTTGAGCCTGAGATCAGACACAGGGAAAGATTAAAACAAATATGAATTTAATCAAGGGATTCTGCTGTCCTGGGGTGAAACAGGAGCCCGCTGACACACAGAGGCCGGAGCACTGGGGAGCCAGAGTCGAATCAAAGCCGCCTGCTTCCCACTAACTGCTCGGATGATCCTATCATCACAACAAGAAAGGAAAACAATTATTTATTCTTTTTGATGTTGCAGCTCAGCAGCGACTTGCTTTCTGAAGAGCAAGGTCAAAACCAAGTTATTGTTTCTGCCTGAAACTTTGACGGGGACGCGGAGTTCTTCCGTGTGACCTACTTACGTGCGAGGTGCGGGCAGTGGGAGAGGCTGCTGGCTTCTGGGCCGCGGGTGGTACTTTCTCCCGCCTCCGCCTCTCATCCCTCTTCCCCTCTCTTCCCGTGAAAGACCCGAGTACGAAGTCGTGGGGATCACTGAGGCGGCGAGCAGTGTGTCTGTCCCGGGGGAGAGCCAGGAGCTGAGTTCTCTGGAACGATCCCCCCCACCGCCCCCCACCCCCCAGGCGTGAGGCTCAAGGCCCAGGATACACCCACGTGAGGGTGGTACTTTCTCCCACCTCCGCCTCTCATCCCTCTTCCCCTCTTCCCCGAGTACGAAGTCGTGGGGATCACTGAGGCGGCGAGCAGTGTGTCTGTCCCGGGGGAGAGCCAGGAGCTGAGTTCTCTGGAACGATCCCCCCCACCGCCCCCCACCCCCCAGGCGTGAGGCTCAAGGCCCAGGATACACCCACGAGCACCTCAGCAGACCTACTATTTTCACGCGCGTGGGCCCAACTTGCAACGTCCAGCCCGTGTGTCTTCCTCTGCCACCCAGAGCCCTGACCGGAAGGCCAGTGAGTTCCGTCCCCACCCACCCCACCCCCCGGCCCTGGGGGGCAGCCTGAGCCAATGATGGTTGGGGCGTTGGTGGGCAGGTGCCTGGGCCCTCTGCCTCGAAGGGGTGACTCAGGGGCATCTGGTCCACACACTCCCAGCCGTCCCCAGCGGCGTTGGGCTCTGGTGGCTCACGGTGACATTGGCTTGATTTTGCACGTTTTGCCAGCGCCTTCCTCCTCTGCGCAGCTTGCAGTCCCACGGCTCACATCGGCTCACGGGAGCCCAGCCCACACATCCCTGTCCAGCTCTTCACCCAGCTGTGGCATGCCGGGAGCTGGAAGTCAACCACGTGGGCACATTTACACCAGGGCAATTGGCAGACGCTTCAACCCAGGGATTTCACTTATTTATTTATTTCAGAAAACCAGTTCACCTTCACATCACTGCTCATTGTCTGGCTTCCTTCTCGGTGTGTCTTGGCATCACCTCCCAAACAAAGGAACTTGTACACACGCCCTTACTCAGGGTCGGCTCCTGGGGAAACAAAAATTCATACAGCTCCCCTGAGTTTGGAGACCAAGAGCAGTCAGCTCACTCACAAGAGACGGGAGACCCTGTTCCAGGCTTGTCCTCTGCTACTGGCCCTCCAACAGCCCCGTCTGTCCCCGACCCTCCCCACACCCTCCGAGGACACCCACTGCTTACACTCACCAGCACCCTCTCTGCTCCCGCTGGCGGTGCCACCTGGCCTCCCTCGGGGAGGTGCGAAGGGGTCTCAGTGGTCCCCCTGCTCCCCCTCCTGCACATCTACCCCTTCACCACCGGGAGCGAGTTTTTCTCACTGAAGATGCAAAGCTGAGGAGGGCAGCCCTTGGACCTGGTCAGAGCCCTGTGACCTGCTGTGGGCGGACAACGAGGCTGAAGTGATGGGGCGCCCAGTCTGGGCGCCTGGCGAGGGCATTGCTGTTTCTTATCTGTGACATGGCACCCAGGCGCTGTGCTGGGGGGGAGGGCCCAGCCCCCGTGTGCCTTCCTCGGGCAACCAGAGCCCTGACCAGGGGGGTACAGGGGGGTGGAATGGCCGGTCGGTAAACCCCTCCCCAGCTTCCAAGAGACAGACCTTCAAACCTTAAAGGAGGCGAGTGGGACGGGAAGGTGACCCAGGCACAGCGCCTCCTTCGCGGGGATGGC
>NW_005370423.1:2516052-2516801 GCF_000412655.1 Myotis brandtii
CCCAGGCGCCCTTCCCCTCCCCGAGGGGAAGGAGGAGGGCGCCTCAGCATTAATAGCGCTGGCGGCAAGGTAAGGCCGCCCGCCCGCCCACTCCTCGCCCTCGCCCGCAATTATGCCAGCGAGGCTTTCATCCCCACGCGCGCTCGCGGGCAGGTGATTGTTGTGTGCCGGCCTTTTCTAGTCTCCTCTGCCTTTCATGCCCGGGGGACCGTGCCGCGGGGTCAACGCGCCCTCCCCCGGCTCCGGTCCCTTTAGAAAAACACCCAAAGCCATAATTTGTCTTAGAATTTCTTTTGAAACAGCTACAAGAAAGACTAACGACTGCTCTTTTCCCTCTGTTTCTGATCCCAGCCATCCCTTTATCTGGCTTTCATTAGAGCCTCGGCCGCGCCTCTTTTGTGGGGGAGACTCGAGAGCGCGAGGCAGTTTCCCAGCCGCTGTGATGTTGCTAAAGATTAAAAAGGAGCTTTGAAGCCGCACCAGTTCCATGCGCGCCCCCTCGGTCCCGGACCTCAGCAAGACCCACGCCATCTGGCAAACCTGCCATGAAGACAAAATAAAGTGATTGAAACAGTCTCTTCAAAGCCACCGCGGCAGATTTGTTGATTCGAGCGTTATCTCTCCTGCGAGGCCCTCAGAAGTCACCAGAACACCTAGGCAATCTCAGGCAGGCCTCGGTGGAGCGGTGGAGCCGGCCGGGCCGAGGCTCAGAGGGGCTGGGCCTGGCGGGGCTGAGGGATGGGCTGGAG
>NW_005370423.1:2517035-2523247 GCF_000412655.1 Myotis brandtii
GACACCCACCAGACGGACAGGACGGGAAGCCGCCTGCTGCGGGGCTGCGGAGCAGAAGGGGGGCGGCGGGGAGATGAAAGCCTGCTGCCCTAATTGCAACCGACAGCCCATTAGTAACGCCCTGGCAGCTTCCATATCAGGCTCTGCTTCTCACGGCTCCCGGCTGGGCAAGGCCTGGGCAGATGGCTGTCTGCGGGGCCCATGGGAGGGTCTCCCTTGGCTGGCTGAGCCCGGGAGCCCGGGACGAGCGACGATCCCGAAGGGACAGAACCAAAGTCCGTCCTCCATTAACGCCGCCCAACACCCGCGTGACCCCGAGCCCAGCCCTCTCTGGACCTCAGATTGTGCTCCTGCAAAAGGGGCAGAGCCCAGCCGGCGGGACTCAGAGGTTGAGCATCGACCTATGAACCAGGAGGTCACAGATCGATTCCCAGTCAGGGCACAGGCCTGGGTTGTGGGCTCCATCCCCAGTAGGGGGCGTGCAGGAGGCAGCCGATCAGTGATTCTCTCTCATCATTGATGCTTCTATCTCTCTCCCTCTCCCTTCCTCTCTGAAATCAATAAAAATATTTTTTTAAAGGGCAGAGTCTACCCCCATGAGCAGAGTTCCTCTCGTCCTGTTGGGTAGCAGTGCCCGAGCCCAGAGCCTGGATCATGGGCGCGCTGCTGGCCCGGATGGAGAACCTGGAGCAGATGCCATCAGAGCCAGCTGAACAGAGGCCCCCGACACACGGGGCTCCAGTCCAGAAATTGGTGGGCCCCGCCCCCCACACCCCTGCAGACATGAGGACACACAAGTCATGCTCCTCTCAGTCACTCAGCGGTCCTCGCGCTACAAGCTGGGAGTCGGGGTGCACTATTCAGGCGCTGGGGAAATTGGGGCCCATGCACAGTCCTGAGAGGGCCAAGGCGGGGTCAAGAGGGAGTGGGTGGTCCTCTGGGTCCCCCTCCTCCCTCCGGCGAGCTTCTCGGCTTGTACCTGTGACACACCCTGGGCTTCAGGTAAAACCTCCAGCTTGTTTTAAGGCTCTGCCGATTCCAACACAAATACGATGTGACCGCTGCAGGTCTACCAGCCTCTGCTCCTTCCTTCTAGCACCCCAGGTTCCAGGAGGTCGGTCAGACCCCGCTGAGCACAACTAAGAGCTCAACCCCGTTCTACCCAGTTTCAGCGAAACGATGGACTTACAGAGTCTGACCCGGATCAGCCACCGGGATCCACCGAAGGCCGACTCCGCACGCCCCCTGGGAGGATGTAACCCCTGCCGCTCCCCAGGAAAGCTACCTGCGGATGTCCACACCCGCAGAGGATGGGATAAATCGCATTCTGCTCCTAAACCAGAGGGAGGACCACTGGTCACAGACCGGGGGGACCACTCACCCATCCCTCTCCCTTCGCCCCCTCCCGCTGGCCCTTGCAGGACCAGGCAGGGGTCCACATCCTCCTTCGCTGCCCTGAACCTTTCGGGGGCCCAGAGAGGGAGCTCCTCATCACAGCTGGCCCCCACCACCCTGCCTTCCTCCTAAAAGCACAGCTGGCCCAGGGTGGGAGGCCCAGAGCGGAGACTTCCTGGCATCTCGGCAGGGATGTGCCAGCATGAGATTAGGCCTCCCGCTGTGCGTCCTCCCCACAGGAGGCAGGAAGTCTGGCTCCCAGAGAGGCAGGACCACAGAGCAGCACATGGGAGCGGCAGCTGCTCGCCAACCCCTCCTTTTCTACCCATGCCTCCCCATCTTCTCTGTCTGGTGAACTCCTACTCATCCTGCAAAACCCATCTCCAAGTCACTCCTTTAAAACATTTCTAACTTTCCTTCTCCCTTGGTTCACATGCCACATCAGACACACCTACCTTGGGTAGCTCTGAAATTAAATGACGATAACTTTTCCAGGAAGAGTAAACATCTGGAAATCAAAGGACCTCAGTGCAACTCCCTGCTCCCTTATTCACCAGCTGTGAGACCTTGGACATGTCATTTTGTTCTCTCTGAGCCCCCAGTTCCCCATCAATAAATTTGGTGTGTGTGTGTGGGGGGGGGAGAAACTTATAAGGTAATATACATCAGGAGCCTACAATTATGTCCAACACGTAGAGGCACTTAAGAGAAGTGAATTTCACTCCTTCCCTAACAGAATGTGAGCTCTCAAGGGCAGGAACCAGCTTTTCATTCATTCATTCATTCATTCATTCAGCCATCATCACGGAGCTACTGTTGAGGAGCTAGCCCTGAGTCAGAAGCCGGGTTCTACAGCAGGTCCGGGTGCCCCTAAATCTCCCAGTTGCTCTTCCTCACCCGTGGACCTCCAGCACCTGCTGTAGCTGACACTGTCCGCACCCGTCCCAGGCAGGTGAGCCAAGGGCAGGTCTGCAAAGTTCAAGTGCAAGTGGCCTGACCCCAGGAACTCCAAGTCTGACAGCAGAGGGCAGAGCCGCATTCCCCCCGCCCCCATACTGTTGACTCTTAGTCTGATGGGAAAGACACGTTTGCCGCTGGCCGTAGAATTCCACGTCTGATGGGGGAGACACGTGGCTCCTGCACGTGGCCCGGCCTGTCACTGACAGGGTGAGATCGTTCCAGTCACAGGAGGGCACCGCCTCTGACGGGCGAGGCCGTCTGTGCCCACAGATAGCTCGCGCGTCAGATAAAACAACACGGATGGAAAAAAGAGATCAATCCCGGGGCCCTTTGAAAACCTCGCTGCGCAGTGTCTCTATCTGTCTGCAGACGCGGAAGCGATATCCGTGGCTCTGCAGACGCACCGCAGGGCTGGACACAAATGACACAGCATCCTCGCCTCGCGAGCCTCCGGCCCAGCCCCCTCACCAGAGGATCCAAGCCAGCGCTGGCCCGAGGCCCCCGACCCTGGCATCTCCTGCCAGCCTTGCCAGGGGAGGGAGGCTTTCTCATGATCAGGGACATCTGGGCTGGCCGGGATCCCGGAGGCCACCGACATGAAAAGCGAGGGGCCCGGCGGAAACACCATCTGCACATCATAACGCAGCTCGGTTCCCGGAGGCCGCCTGCAGCTGCGGCCGGGCTGGCCGGGGACACGCAGAGGAAGACACCAAGCGGCCGGGAGGGGGACAGAGGGCAGAGCCAGACTGGAGTCGTTTCCACTGACATGCCACGCACTTTGGAGATGAAAGCCACTGGGTTTGTCTCCCTGTCGCTGCTGGGTCCACAGGCTGCACCAGCCCCGAAGCTGACTGGGCGGCATGAACAGTACCCAGCTGTGCTCATGGGCTCAGAGTCTAAAGATGCCTGGGTTTGAATCCCGGGTCCCCTCCTTCAACGAGGGGGTAGACTTCGCTGAGCCTGTTTTCAGACCTGCACATTGGAGACGGTAAGAATCCTATCCCCTACCATGGGGTTGCTGTGAGAATTCAAAGAAGTAATACACGCCTTGAACCCTACACTTAAGATTTTTGCACGTGTTATATACGTCGATAAAATTTCATTATAAAAGAGGGCGCCCTAGCCGGTTTGGCTCAGTGGATAGAGCGTCGGCCTACGGACTGAAGGGTCCCAGGTTCGATTGCAGTCAAGGGCACATGCCTGGATTGTGGGCTCGATCCCCAGTAGGGGGCGTGCAGGAGGCAGCCAATCAATGATTCGCTCTCATCATTGATGTTTCTATCTCTCTCTCCCTCTCCCTTCCTCTCTGAAATCAATAAAAAATATATATATTTTAAAAAAGCCCTGACCGGTGTGGCTCAGTGGATAGAGAGTCAGCCTGCGGACTGAAGGGTCCCAGGTTCAATTCCGGTCAAGGGCATGTACCTTGGTTGCGGGCACATCCCCAGTAGGGGGTGTGCAGGAGGCAGCTGGTCGATGTTTCTCTCTCATCGATGTTTCTAACTCTCTATCCCTCTCCCTTCCACTCTGTAAAAATCAATAAAAAAATATATTAAAAAGAAAAAGAGGGCATGTGCGTCCCCCGCCTGGTTTAAAGAGGTGCTCAGTCACTGTTGGCTCTTATTATCTTTGTTATCTCCCCTCCTCGACGCCATCCTTCCTGAGGCTCTTGGAGCTGGCACCTGCAGCGGGTAGAGCTATTGGGGATATTTCATTGGCCATCCTCTGCAAGGCCCCGCCCCCAGCACCAAGGCCACAGCTGATTGGACAAGGCGTAGGACATGGCCAAAGCAAGCTCATGTACTGGCGGTTGAGTAGACTGTGGATTGTGAATTGGTGATCACATTGAGCCATGTAGAGCAAAGGAAGGAGGAGGAGGAGGAGAAAGAGACGGGCAGAGAGGAAAAAGACACAGGGTGAGAGAGAGAGAGAGAGAGAGAGAGAGATGAGAGAGGGAGCGGAGACCTCAGATCCCAGGCTTTTTCTTTCCCAGTAGACGAGGCTGAACGGTATCTCCTGACCTTGGACCCTATGAGAAGCAGGACACGCATGTACATGTGCACACATACCACACAGCACTCACATGCATCCAACCCACATCCACACGCTCACTCCTTTTCACTTTCTCTTTACAATTCCTCTCCCACATCTGAACACCTGTGCCTAGCACAGTGCCTGGCACAAGATAGGCACTCAACAAAACTGATGGAGGACAAAACTGATGGAGGGAGGCAGGGAGGGAGGCAGGTCCTTGTGCTTCCCCTGGCCCATCGGATCGGGGACTGCAGGTTTATCTTTGTCTCGGCAGAATCTGAGTCCCACCGACTTCTGAGGTTGTCAGCAGTGGGCACTGTGCTGGACTCGCTGTCCTCCAGCAAGCAGCGCCGAGGCCACGAGGGCAGAGGCAGCCCAGACCCCCACAGGGGCAGCCGCCATCTGCTGCCCTTTGCTCACGCAGAGGCAGGCGGCTGGGCAGCTCCCCCTGCGACCGTGAGCAACCCTGGAAGCTGCCTTGTCAACAGGCTGTCACAGCGAATCGCCTCGGGCCGCTGCATCCCCGGAGCTGCCCAGGGAGCCAGTCTCGGCCCCCAGCACACACACGCTGGCACCAGGTTGGCCGGTCCATGCTGCCAGACTGGGGCACCTGTTACAGCCACCGGGGCCTGGGCTCTGGAAATGCCACCTCTCCCCCCCCGCCACCCTGCCCCCCGGGACACAGGGCAGGCACCCCCAGAGTACCCTCCCCCACTCCCTTCTGCTCCTTCACACTCCGCTCCTCCCTTCCCTGGCCCTCGTGCCAACCACACAGGCCGCGCAGTGCTGGTTCTGCCCATTCCCCAGAGGGGAAAACCAAGGTTCAGACCAAGACAAGAGAAGAAGGAAGTAGCCCAAGAACAACTGGCCTTGGGGGTGCCTCGCCCAGTGGGGCTCTGAGGAGCCCAGAAGGGCAGAGGTGAGCGTCTCGGGCCCCTGATGTTCACGGCCTTTAGTCCGCCTGGGTCACGGGGTCAGCCACCAAGAATCCTCTTTCCTCTGTCAGCCATGAGGGGATAGCTGTGAGGGGTCCCCGCCGGGCTCCCCCAGAACTGCCTGGTCGGCCAGGTGCCCAGCACATCAGCGGTGCTGCGAGCTCCTCCATTGGGGCGCTGAGGTCCGCAGGCTCAGCGGGCTGGGAGCCTGGCTCAGGGTCAGGAGTCTGGCCGGCTCCTGAGAGGCCCGGGCCTGAGAGAGCGGCCAGAGGCCACTTCCTGGGAGCGCCATACACCCCAGGGGGGTGGGGGGCAGCCTTCCCCAGCAGCTCTCTTCCACCTCCTCCTCCTCCTCCTCTGACTCTTCAGGAGGCCACCTGTCACTTCCTGTCTCTGTCCCCAACCAAAAGGACCCTCAGGAGAGAAGGAATCCTTAACAAAACAGTAGCAATTATTCATTCCTTCACCCAACACGTATTTCCAAGCGACTGTGCTGAGCCCAGCGTGGCTGGAGGCTGCCCAGTTCCTTGCAAACCGGCACCATCGCAGCCACAAGCCAAGAGGGCGACAGAGGTGGCTAGCAAGACAGAAGTCACACTCTCGGGTAACCGAACCCCAAAAGTGACAGCTCCTCACCTTTGCCATATTCTGTTGGTAGGAGCAGGTCTCTAGGACATAAATCCCAGGAGGCAGGAACCCGGAGGGGTCCTTGTAGCGTCGGACCCACACAGCGAGGTTCGGTTCAGTTAGCACGCTGTGTGCCTGTGATGTGCCGGGCACGGTCCTGGAGCTGGGAATAGGATGTGAGACGAGGTAGGGTTTCTATCTCCCGGTAACTTTTTCTGCGAAGTGTTTTCCACTTCCTGCTCTTACTCATTTTCCCGGGCT
>NW_005370423.1:2523323-2552428 GCF_000412655.1 Myotis brandtii
GCTATACAGGACCCGTGGAGGGGGAGGGAATTACTCCCTCTGCAGTGTGACTGTGTTAACCAGACCCTCTTCCTCCATCCTGGGGTCGTGGGAGGGAAGAAAAAGGCACAGAGAGTAAGCTAGCGCCAGGGGCACAGCAGGGGTCACTGTGCGGGCTGTGGATGCCAAGGGAACAAGACCAGACCCTGCCCTGGGGGAACAGACAGGTACACTCATGGGTTCGGCCTGGAGCAAGGCATGCCACCGCGGAGGCCAGACCCACAGGGCAGTGGGCTAGCGGTTCTCCTTAGAGCAGCGGTTCTCAACCTGTGGGTCCCGACCCCTTTGGCGGTCGAACGACCCTTTCACAGGGGTCGCCTAAGACCATCCTGCAGATCAGATATTTACATGACGATTCATCACAGTAGCAACATTACAGTGATGAAGTAGCAACGAAAATAACTTTATGGTTGGGTCACAACATGAGGAACTGTATTTAAAGGGCCAGAAGGTTGAGAACCACTGCCTTAGAGCAAAAAGGGTTAAAGCCAATGGTGGAAACCAAGCTTCACCCCATACTTGGAGGCCTTTCCATATCAGCGCCTGCGATTTTTACTATTAGAATTACTAGGTCGCCAAAGGAGGAACGCACGAGGCCAGAGTGGTGAGGGATTACGAATTTATTCGATCATCCGCACACCAGGTGGCTGAGCCTGGATGGCTCCAGCACCCAGTGAGGGGAGTCAGAGGCTTTTAAAGGACTTTTGTCGGGATTTTTTTCTGGGCGGAGACTTCTTTATGCAGACCTGGAGGGGAGAAAACGGAATGTGGTCACCACAAGTGAAAAGTGGTCTTCAGCAAAGGGAATGTCCATAGTGAAATGACCTGAAAAGCCAGTTCCCAGGGGAAGGGTATCAACTCAATTGCTCTGTCAAACCTAACAAGAATCCCTCCGTTACCAGGGTGCTGGGTGTGCTGGATCTGGCTCCATAAATATTGTTCAATGGGGACAGAAATAAGGGGAAGTGGGATAGGAGGGGAAGAGGAAGGGCGATGAAAAGAAAAGGCAGAGGAAGAAAGTGGAGGGAGGGAGGAAAGAGAAAGGGGGAGGAAGAAGGAAAGAGACAGGAGGCGAGAGAAAAGAAGGAAAATATGCAGCGAGGGAAAGAAAAAGACAAAGAAACAGATTTGGAGGGAGGGAAAGAGACAAGAGAGGGACAGAGAACCGAGAGACGTGGAGAGGGGAGAGAGACGCAAGACTGGATCGAGATCTTTCGGGGATACGACACCAGGAGTGAAAATGAGCATTTTCGTCACCGTTGGTGGTTAGTAGATGGAGAGGAAGTCCCTGCCACCTCGGTGTGCACGCTGAGCGAAATCGTGATCACGCCCCGCCCCTCCCCGGGACGCTCACCTGCCTGTCTCTTAAGTGTCCCCATCTCACCTGCCTCGTCAATAAACCGGAACGCCGTGGTCCGTCTCCCTGGAGCAGGCATTGGGCTGTTTCTCATTTTCTTACTGTTTCGGTCAGGGCTGCAGTAAAGATTCTTGTAGACATTGGCCCTTGAACGACACAGGGATTAGGGGCGCTGACTTCCCCCCCTCCCCCCGTGCAGTCGGAAATCTGCATGCAACCTGACACCCCAGAAACTTGAGTTGTCCCCCAGTATCCAGGAGGGATTGGTTCCAGGACCCCCCAGGATACCAGCTTCCAAAGACGCTCACATCCCCTGTATAAAATGACGTAGATCAGTGCATACACTCAGCCCTCCCCACCTGGGACTCCCGACAGGCGGTGGAAAACAGCAAGGCATTTACTGAAGAAAATCCACATAGGGCTGCACCCACTTCTGTGTTGTCAGGGTCGAGTGGACACTGTGAAGGGAAGTGTCTCCAGGGTGTGTGCCCCGGGGTGGGAGGGCTGCGGAGTCGGTGAAGGCCTCTTCGGCCTTCCTGTCCTAGGTACTGTTCCTGGTTCAGCTGCTGGCTGTACCCGGGTACTCACCCATCCGCAAGGCATGAGCCCCATTTCTCTTCATTTTCATCAAAACCTGACATGTACAGACATCTGAGTTTTTGCTGATGAGAGATGGGAAATGCCTTCTAGTTTTTACATGTATCGTTCCTAGAGGTCTAGGGAGCTTGCGCTCATTTCCTGACACTTCGGGTTTCTTCTGGGAATTACCTATGATGCTCTTCACCCATTTCACCTTCGGTTGTTTGCTGATGTTCTTCATGTGATCTTTGCTAAGACTTTGAGGTGTGTGTGTTGCAGGTACTTATCTCTGACGGTACCTAGCCTTTCAGCTTTGTTTATGGGGAAGAAAAGTTTTTTCTGCTCTTGAGTCATAAAGATTCTTTTCTCTGAAGTTTTAAAGCACCTGCCCGGCCCCGGGACCAGGTGGGCGGGACTCCGTTCGGCAGCGAATGGGATCCGCCCAGGTCCACACCTGTGGTTCCGAAATAAAGGTCCTCCCGATGCCACACGCACTAAACGGGTGGCTCCCACCTTTCCAAGCAGCGTTTGCGTCTGTCGAAGAGAAAACTGGATCGAGATCTTTCGGGGATACGACACCAGGAGTGAAAATGAGCATTTTCGTCACCGTTGGTGGTTAGTAGATGGAGAGGAAGTCCCTGCCACCTCGGTGTGCACGCTGAGCGAAATCGTGATCACGCCCCGCCCCTCCCCGGGACGCTCACCTGCCTGTCTCTTAAGTGTCCCCATCTCACCTGCCTCGTCAATAAACCGGAACGCCGTGGTCCGTCTCCCTGGAGCAGGCATTGGGCTGTTTCTCATTTTCTTACTGTTTCGGTCAGGGCTGCAGTAAAGATTCTTGTAGACATTGGCCCTTGAACGACACAGGGATTAGGGGCGCTGACTTCCCCCCCTCCCCCCGTGCAGTTGAAAATCTGCATGCAACCTGACTCCCCAGAAACTTGAGTTGTCCCCCAGTATCCAGGAGGGATTGGTTCCAGGACCCCCCAGAATACCAGCTTCCAAAGACGCTCACATCCCCTGTATAAAATGACGTAGATCAGTGCATACACTCAGCCCTCCCCACCTGGGACTCCCGACAGGCGGTGGAAAACAGCAAGGCATTTACTGAAGAAAATCCACATAGGGCTGCACCCACTTCTGTGTTGTCAGGGTCGAGTGGACACTGTGAAGGGAAGTGTCTCCAGGGTGTGTGCCCCGGGGTGGGAGGGCTGCGGAGTCGGTGAAGGCCTCTTCGGCCTTCCTGTCCTAGGTACTGTTCCTGGTTCAGCTGCTGGCTGTACCCGGGTACTCACCCATCCGCAAGGCATGAGCCCCATTTCTCTTCATTTTCATCAAAACCTGACATGTACAGACATCTGAGTTTTTGCTGATGAGAGATGGGAAATGCCTTCTAGTTTTTACATGTATCGTTCCTAGAGGTCTAGGGAGCTTGCGCTCATTTCCTGACACTTCGGGTTTCTTCTGGGAATTACCTATGATGCTCTTCACCCATTTCACCTTCGGTTGTTTGCTGATGTTCTTCATGTGATCTTTGCTAAGACTTTGAGGTGTGTGTGTTGCAGGCACTTACCTCTGTCGGTAGCTGGCCTTTTAGCTTGTTTATGGGGAAGAAAAGTTTTTTCTACGCTTGAGTCATAAAGATTCTTTTCTCTGAAGTTTTAAAGGTTTGCTTTGTACATGTCAGTCTGCTATCCTGGGGTTTACTGTTGTGTCTGGTATGAGGTAGAGACTATATTCATTTTTCTTTGTCCATGCAGATGACTGGTTGACGCTCACCTGCCTGTCTCTTAAGTGTCCCCATCTCACCTGCCTCGTCAATAAACCGGAACGCCGTGGTCCGTCTCCCTGGAGCAGGCATTGGGCTGTTTCACATTTTCTTACTGTTTCGGTCAGGGCTGCAGTAAAGATTCTTGTAGACATTGGCCCTTGAACGACACAGGGATTAGGGGCGCTGACTTCCCCCCCTCCCCCCGTGCAGTTGAAAATCTGCATGCAACCTGACTCCCCAGAAACTTGAGTTGTCCCCCAGTATCCAGGAGGGATTGGTTCCAGGACCCCCCAGAATACCAGCTTCCAAAGACGCTCACATCCCCTGTATAAAATGACGTAGATCAGTGCATACACTCAGCCCTCCCCACCTGGGACTCCCGACAGGCGGTGGAAAACAGCAAGGCATTTACTGAAGAAAATCCACATAGGGCTGCACCCACTTCTGTGTTGTCAGGGTCGAGTGGACACTGTGAAGGGAAGTGTCTCCAGGGTGTGTGCCCCGGGGTGGGAGGGCTGCGGAGTCGGTGAAGGCCTCTTCGGCCTTCCTGTCCTAGGTACTGTTCCTGGTTCAGCTGCTGGCTGTACCCGGGTACTCACCCATCCGCAAGGCATGAGCCCCATTTCTCTTCATTTTCATCAAAACCTGACATGTACAGACATCTGAGTTTTTGCTGATGAGAGATGGGAAATGCCTTCTAGTTTTTACATGTATCGTTCCTAGAGGTCTAGGGAGCTTGCGCTCATTTCCTGACACTTCGGGTTTCTTCTGGGAATTACCTATGATGCTCTTCACCCATTTCACCTTCGGTTGTTTGCTGATGTTCTTCATGTGATCTTTGCTAAGACTTTGAGGTGTGTGTGTTGCAGGTACTTATCTCTGACGGTACCTAGCCTTTCAGCTTTGTTTATGGGGAAGAAAAGTTTTTTCTGCTCTTGAGTCATAAAGATTCTTTTCTCTGAAGTTTTAAAGGTTTGCTTTGTACATGTCAGTCTGCTATCCTGGGGTTTACTGTTGTGTCTGGTATGAGGTAGAGACTGTATTCATTTTTCTTTGTCCATGCAGATGACTGGTTGTCCCAGCACCAACTCCCCTGTTGTCTTTATTCCCAATGATGCCACCTCTGTGATACCCAGACTCGCTGTGCGTGTGGGTCTGTTTCTGGGCTCCGCAGTCTGTTCTCTTGGTCGGTTTGTCTATCCCTGTGTCAGACCACGTTGTCGTCATTACTGTCACTTTACAGGTGCTGTGTACCTGGTAAGACTCTCTCATGGTCACCTTTTTCAAAACTGTTCTGACGGCTCTTGATTTTGACCTGCAAGATAAGTTATACGCTTGGCTTGTCAGATGCCATGAAAAATCCCATCTTCCAGTTTGGATTGGCATTACATTTCATTTATAGATAACTCTGGAGAGAATTGACTGTCACGAACATGGTGTATTTCCTTTATTCGGGTCTGCCAGTGTCCTTTCAGTAATATTTCATACTTTTTCCCAAAACATATTCGGTGTTTTTATTAGATTTATTCCTACGTATGTTATCTTGCTTTTAGGAATAGTGTTGTTTTCTAAGTGGCTATTTCTGGCCTATACTGTCAAATCACTTTTCTTCCCTTTGTGAACATGTTATTTTCTCCTTTTCCAGTAGATGGCAGCAAAATACATGAAGATTTTTTAAAAGAATTTTCAGTGGCGTCTTATTTTTTTCCACTGAAATTAAGATGCTTTAGTTTAAAGGTATTCTGAGCTATTTCTACATTACCTCCCTTTGTTCCATTTAGGAGGATAGAAAGAGGCGCGATCGGGACCGTGTGGAGAATGAGGCAGAAAAAGACCTCCAGTGCCAGGCGCCTGCAAGATTGGACCTGCCCCCTGAGAAGCCTCTCTCGAGCTCTGTAGCCAAACAGGAAGGTCAGAGTAACGGTGAACTGTCCTGAGTGAGGAGGCTGACACAGCCAGGGGAAGCACTGGGTTTCTGGCTTTCAAGTTAAAGTTTGAAAGCCTTTTAATGGAATTTGTAAGTTTTCTTACTTCTCTGATGCATACGACCTATAAATTAGCTGCAGTTTTGAATTCATACTTACTTATAAGGGAAATGGAGTTTCTGTGTGAGGTGCTTAATGATGGGTATGAATAAGTCATATAGAAAGGAAATCAGCTAAACAGGACTCCGCAGAATCTGCCTTTTTAAAGTGCTTTTCCTTTCTTCTTTGCTTTAGAAGTAGAACAGACGCCCCTTCAAGAAGCTTTGAATCAACTGATGAGACAGTTGCAGAGGTAAATGGGTTTTCCAGTCCTTTTGTAACGTGGACATTGAAAGGAGAAAGATAGTATCCAAAACACTTTTCTATTTTGATTATTTAAAGCCCCATTGCGTGGCCTGCATCCAAACGTACTTGATTTTAAAGTGGATGATAAATATTTTGCCTGGCAGTGAAGCCCTCCAAGAGGCTGGCTTTTAGATGTTCTCGTTTAGTTTGTTTGAACTGGCAGCTTGAAGAGTGTTACGTAATATTCTTAATGGCAGATTTCTTTTTAATCTGAAGTAACTTCTGATGTTCAAGCTTTAAACCAGGAATAAACAATACAGATAGTTCCACTTTGTTTATAGATAAAAATGCCTTCTGTGTATTTGCACAGCAGTGCTTATACTGTGAAAGTTCAGCGATTACTAAGCCTGGGGCAGGGGGCAGAATACTATAAATAGGATTCGTGCCACTTTTAAATGCAGGAATTGGTTCTAAAAATTTCAGTATCTAGATTAAGCCAATGTTAAGTTTGTAAAAGGGGAAAGAATAAGTCAGTCTTTATTAAAATGTTCTGATACTTCTCTATACTCAGAATTTCAGTTTTTAGCTGAAAGACATGCCCCTGGCAGAGGTTCGCAGGTGCAGGCATGCCTTCTAAGTATGCAGCTGACCAGTGTGGGAACACCACTTGGGTCGTGGGGCTCTGTAACCAATGACTGCTCTCGGGGTGGAGATGGTGTTCTCTGAAGAGGGCCGCCCAGACGGCGAGGGTCGTCGTTCACAGTAACTGCTGGGGCAGCACCCGCTGCCCGTGGAAGGTCCAGGCCGGGTGTTTCTGCTTATTCTCGGGTGTTGGTCTCCTTGCTTGGGCATCGTGCTGGGAAGAGCAAAGGCAGAGTCACGTAGACCTGGTTCAGGTTTTGACTCTCTTGGGTCAGACTATGGCCTAGAACAAATGATTTGAGCCCTGAGTCTCAGTGTCCACATTCTAAGTGAGGGTACCACTTCCTTGATGGCTTTGTGAGGATAGCTATAAAATCCATCAGTCTACCACCGGGCCTGTAACGTGGTAAATACATTTTAAAAGTCACTGCTATTGTTAGTTTTTAAGCCATTTTTTATTGTCATGATGATTTAGAATCAAAAAGTTTTAGTATGCCAGATTTCCAGAGGAAAAACCACTCTGATGACCTAATTATATAAAACAATGGTTCTCAACCCTGTCAGTCCTGGAAATACCAATGCCAAATGCTTCAGTGCCAGTACCAGGACTCAGCCTTAGAAACACCAGTGCCTGGACCCACCCTCCTTCCTCACGCAATTTTTTATTTTTAAATATATGTCTTTATTGATTTCAGAGAGGAAGGAAGAGGGAGAGAGAGATAAAAACATCAATGATGAGAGAGAATCATTGATCGGCTGCCTCTTGCATGCCCCCCACTGGTGATTGAACCCGCAACCCAGGCATGTGCCCTTGGCCGGAATCGAACCCGGGACCACGCAGTCCGCAGGCTGACGCTCTATCCACTGAGCCAAACAGGCTAGGGCCTCACGCGGTTCTTATGCCCTGGGTCTGAGGTAAGCCTCCCCTAGCCCACTGGAGTTTTTATAAAGTTCCTCCAGTGAGAGTTGAGAGCCTGTGATAGAAAACACTGTCTCAAGTTTAGGGTATTATGGGGGCTTTTTAATGTCATTTTTTTAACACACCCCCACACACACACACACACACACGCACACACACATAAAACACAACACAACACACGATAGAAGTCAAAATACATAAGCTCACAGGGATGCAATAATTGTGTGGCCCACCAAGAGTCCAAGCCAATAGTTAGAAACCATATGGAAGAGGGCACAGGTGTGCATTCACCGTTACTGTTTCCACCTTTTCCCCTGTGGTGGATAAAAATACATAGTACTAATCACCCAAAGGCCAAGATATTGCTCAGTTAAGCTGGGCTTTTTATTTTGTTTCATTTTTCCCTGTGTAGGAGGTACTACTAATTAATTTAACCTGCATATTTTAAAAGACTCTCTACAAGAGTACAATTATTATGTAAAACATCTTCACCTTGTTATTAAATAGTGATTAGTCTTTACAATTACTCCTGTAGTTTTCAGTGGAAAACATGTTAGCATACTACAGATTCTTTCTACATCTGAACGGTTTCCTCTGACTCCTGCTCTTAGACCAGTAGATATGTTTGTAGTAGAAGTAAAATTGCCTTTTTTATATCTTCACAGAAAAGACCCAAGTGCTTTCTTTTCATTTCCTGTGACTGATTTTATTGCTCCTGGCTACTCCATGATCATTAAACACCCAATGGATTTTAGTACCATGAAAGAAAAGATCAAGAACAATGACTACCAGTCCATAGAAGAACTGAAGGTAACTAGAGCTGTTTGTGTTGTGATGGGACAAATAACAGCTCTGATCCAAAGTAACACATCTTTATTCATTTGGGAGGCAAGCTCTTGGATCCTATAGATATACAATCTTGGTAGAAACCTTCATGTTTGGTATTTAGAATCGTTCTAATTGAGTTTTTGTTTTGCAAAGAATTAAGTTTACTTTAAAATCCAAAAATCTTTGTGCATTTCTGTCTTTGAAAACATTTTTGAGCTTGGAGGTACAAAACCAGATAAAATAAGCCATCTGCTATCTTTTATTATTTGGGGGATTTTCATAAAATTTTGAATTTCATATATTCCACAGTATATTTTCTCAACTGTTAAAATGAGAGGATATTGATTTTCAATTTCAGATCAATACAGGTGAAGTTGATATTTTAACGAAATTGAATTTGAGTCGTTTCTTTTCCTAGACATCTAAGGTGTGCATGTCTTCTCACATAGAGAATAAGTTGGCTGGTCCAGAAATACTAGTTTAATGAAAGTCACTTGCTCTCTCAGATCACGTTGGCCGTATTTGTTGAGCATGTTTCCTTCAACTTTGAAAGGAAGGAAATTAAAAACTTGCAAGTAAAGAACCTACAAGCCACTAAAATGATGTACGTGCCTAATGTTATAGTTGAAGTCTTTTCCGTCTTAACATAGTCTTGGTATATGTTGATTTGAGAGGTGGTACTTTTCTTTTTAATCTTCATCCGAAAAGGAGCCACGTGTGTTTTAAATTAGCTTTGTACCAAACCACCACAGACTACACTGGTTTGGATGTATATTTTGCCTTTATTTTTTCTGCATAAGCATCGTAGCGTGCATCTGACCTAATCAGCTATAAAAGGAAAATCCGGCAGTAAACTGTATCTTCATTTGCTCTTTTTTTTTTTTTATCCACATGTCAGTCAGCTGAGAGATGAATAACACCAGCATTGAATTCTGTCTTCCTACCATTTTGAATGGATAGATAATAAATACCCCAGTACTCTGGAAAACTGGAATTGCATTCTTGTGTCTTTAGAGAAATGGAAACTTTCCCCAACTTTTCATCTGGTGAAAATTAGGCTAGAACTGTTTATTTCAGCATATTTCCGACTTGATTATTGCTTAATGGAAAAAATCTTAACAGTTTTGGTTTTTTTTTCTTTTAGTGAACAGTTTTCCTCTGATCTTTGTCTTGTGATGACAGGAGAGAGCAGTATGCCCCTAAGTGTTTTTGAGCAGATGCTTCAGGCTTATCATAATTAAAATGAACAAGTATTTTGAACTCTTTAGAGTTTTCTATATTACTACCTTTTTTTTTTCCAGCAACCCAAAGTAATATTTATTAGCTTATCCAGCTCATTAGGCTGTTCAAGATTTTTTTAATTATGTGAAAAGTATGCAGAAGGGTCATTCAGGTTTCAGATGACCAAGTGCCATTACACAGAGGTCCAGGAAAGCCCAGCACATGACAGTGCTGAAGGCCCAGGGAACCCACAGGCTGCCTGTGCTCAGGAGGAGAATCCAGTGCCCTCGGCCAGTGACCAGCCCAGTGTCATTTTGTGTGAATAATGGCCATGGTGTGTCTCCCCTCACCGGCCTCTCCTTCCCCCGAGTAAACACTTAATAGTTCTTAATGGAATGGAAGCTTTCCCGAATATCTGTCCAAGGGTGCTTCACTTAGGGTCCCTTGGGTAGCCTTGGGGGGACCGGGAACCCGCTAAAATTACATGAAAAGGTCTGCTCCAGTGTGCGCATGCACACGCACAGGCTGTAGGAACGAGTGGGCCCATGGCTTTCATCACATTCTTGGAGGTGCAGGGTCCAGCGAAAGCCTGGCTGCTTAGAGACTGGGCCAGGGGCCGAGTCCACATGCACTTCGTCCTCTTTGAATTTAATATCAATTTATTATGACCCTAGAATCAGTCTTCTCATAACTGGTAAACAGTGCTCAGTACCTCTTTTTGTTCCATTTGACTGTTCTCAGCTGTCATCACTTTATTAAGTAGTGGCGTTCGAATGTTTTTTTTGATTTGGAGGCGTTTGTTAGGGGGCATCAGATTCTTTTTTGTTGGATTTTTTTTTTTTAATATATTTTATTGATTTTCCACAGAGAGGAAGGGAGAGAGACAGAGAGCCAGAAACATCGATCAGCTGCCTCCTGCACATCTCCCACTGGGGACGTGCCCGCAACCCAGGCACATGCCCTTGACCGGAATCGAACCCGGGACCCTTCAGTCCGCAGGCCGACGCTCTATCCACTGAGCCAAACCGGTTTCGGCTTTTGTTGGATTTTTATCATTTTAGTTTAGTAAGGGCTTGACATAATCGCTCACATTTATGTGATGTAAAAATTACCCATGAATTGCTTCTCTGGCATATCTGTGTACTTTGAAATTTAAATCAGAAATGTAATTTGGGGTCATTTGGCTCCTCATTTACATGTGTCAGCTTTTTGAGGTTGTATGGTTTATTTCACATTGTCATGATTTTGCAACATTCTGCAAATTATGTTTAGCTTATAATAGCATCCAAATAGGTAAAGAAAATGTGTAAGCATTGGAACATTTTTGCTCAGTTAGTTTGGATTTAGTAGGAAATAATGTGATAATTTAGCCCTGGTCCCTGTTTTCAGTCAAGATCTGAAATAAAATTTAATAAATATATAGAAACTTAAGTTTTTTTTAAACTAAGAATAACATTTCTGATTAACTAACTACTCAGTTAAAGTTATTCTATTAAATATGTAATAGAAGTATTTTCTTCAATTTCTTTTTTTTCCATAAGATTTAAATTTTCATCTTGATATATAAAGTTTATATAGTTGTGAAATGTTTCAAAAATTTGGAAAAGAATGTAGCATATTTAAATTAGCAGTATTTGTGAGTTTTAAAATTTAATAAATTGCTATTAATGTTCTTCAGTAAACATGAAAGAAGAGGGCAGGATGTTGTTTTATTTATTTTTTGAAGGCCTGTATGATTTCAAATCAAGAAAGAAGCGCACTTCGTTTTGTTTGAATGCGTTTTCCCCCCTTAACATTCTCTCTGCAGGATCACTTCAAGCTCATGTGCACTAACGCTATGATTTATAACAAACCAGAGACCATTTATTACAAAGCTGCCAAGAAGCTATTACACTCGGGAATGAAAATCCTTAGCCAGGTAAAGAAACTTCTTTGTCATAAATAAGAATTTTTATAAAGGTTGTATTCCTTTGTTTTTTGTCATAGTAATACTGGTCCAGTTCAGTACTGGTTTTATTGTTTAGGTAGATCATATGTAAGTTGAAATATTCAATAAAACTTTTGAATAATACAGAGAAGAAAATGAAGGCAGGAAGATTCTCGTTTGGAATTGATACAAATAAGTATTGGTGCTCACTTGTAATTACTTATACGAGGTTCTTGAATGGATACTCACCAGGTGGACTTGTACTTACAGTTTAAGAAACACCAGCCTGAGTTCCAGGATGAGGCTGGTTAGGTGAGGGAGGAGCCGGGGGGAGGAAGTGCTGCTCCCTTTGTCGGGACTGGATCTGAAGTGGCAGCACAGGAACTCCTGGGAGAAGAGACACAAATGAGCACTAACAGGCAACTGTCTCAAAGCCACCTGATGGGAGCTGTCCCTCCCGTTTGGGACAGGCATTCGAGGTGGCAGAAATGTGGGCAGGGGCCCAGGCACATCCTCAGCTGTGTGACGGAGACAGCGTAACCACACAGCCTGCAGAGCGGTGCTGCAGACAGTGGCAGGAAACTGTGGGTGTCGTCTGGGAGCGAGGGCTGATGACAGACCGTGAAGGGTGAATTGAGGCGAACGCTGTGGGAGAGAAGGGGAGCTCCCAGGATAAGCCACCTCTCGGGGGTTTTACTCACGGCTCCGAGTGGGATGGGAAATGGGCGCCTCGCCGCAGCAGGAGGGGGGCGGGTCTAGTGGGAGCTCTTGCCGCTGACTCCTAGGCCCCAGGCAGGACCTGAGCCCCTGGGCGTCCGTGTCCTCATCTCCAGAGGAGGGTTTGACCTGTGCCCTTCGAGACCATCGCCCGCAGCGAATGCTGCCGCGAGAGGAGACCTGGCGTGGGGCGGAGACTGACGAAGAAGAGCAGGAGAGGAGAGGGTTTTTTGGCAAAGAAGAAATGTGTGGGTATAAGATAGCAAGAAGGAGAAAAGCCGGCGCTCAGAGCTGGAGCTCAGACCCGGAGGAGTTAGGGACAGTAGGAGTGAGTCATGGCCGCATGTGGTTTCTCAGCTTTGATGGTGCATCTGTGTCAGTTCCACGTTAGAGCCGCCGTGGTGTGCACATGGCTGAGTGTCTGCTGGGCTCTGAAAGGTTCTTGGACCCACTTCACAAGGGAAAGAGAAACATTTGGGTTGACAATTAATCCTTGCACTCCTAATATTTAGACATCAGTCCCATCCTCTCCCAAAGACTTAGGAGACTGTGATGTCAGCCAGTTACCCATCTTTGGCAGAGTTTGCAGAGGGAAGAGAATGTAAAGTGTTTATCCCGGTCTTGGCAGAAAGACTCAGGACAGAACCGAGCCATGTCCCAGGTTAAAAACCCACGATGCTTGTTGTTACCCCATTTGAAGGAAAAGTGCTTCTGTCAGTTGCAGCCTTTACTCCAAACGAGGCCCATGGATTTCTAGGAGAAAGTGTAACTCACAGGGCCAGCATATCCAAGGCAAGTGTATTCGTGTTGACTCGCCACTGTTACCACCATTTAGTGTCGGTAAATGATGTAGTTAATATAACGTGCGAAAGAGGCCAGTATCCCCTGGAGTTTACTGGGGTGAGTTGGTTGGAGGCACAGAAAATGAAGTTTCTTCTCCCTTTCCCTTTTCTGTTATCTTCCTTTTTCTCAGACCTCTTCCTGTTGAGGAGCCCTACCCATCCTGTGTTATAGCTTCCTGTTGACTTCTCTCCACCCCAGATGGGAGGGATCCTTACAACAGTGATTTTACATGATTAAATTTAGACCTGAGCGAACTCCTCACAGAGCAGTGTTCCCAGGAGAGCCCAGCACACCCTCCCATGCATGGTGTCTTTTAAAAGATAATTGCTTAAATGTTCGATGGAAAAAGATTGCAAAGCAGCCTTTTATTATTTTTTCAGTTACAAATACTGACAATTAGAAGACGTTACTTTTATAAAGAATGGGCATACGTAGAATAACTCTTGATCACCTAAATAAATCCGAGATGCTGCATACAGTACAAACAGTACTTTTTGCAGCACAATAGAATCGGACTGATCAGGGCCTGTCCTGGCTCTGTGGCCTGTCACTCTAGATAATACGTTAACGAGGCTTTTATTTTCTCTATTCACGCCTGAGTCTGCAGTACAATATATTAGGTGAGTAGTTTGAAGATTACTTTAAAATGAAGTTCAGAAATGCAACGGGTCTGCTTTCCTGAGGCTTTTCCAGGCTGCACCTCTGGTACAGGCATGGGCAAAGGAGCCCCGGTCACGTCACTGGTTCTGTGACCTTAGATGAGTCACTTAGTGTTTCTGGACTTCATTGTTCTTATTTGAATGACCTCGGTCCTTTCTAGTTCCTATTATTCTGTAAAGCCTTCCCTGCCATTGCTATGCGTCCCCCAGGAGACCGCCCTCCATATTTCATCCAGTGACAGGCTCAGCGTTCAGAGGCAGAGGCATCACTAGGAACAGAGCTTCCAGAAACCTCAGGCCCCGAACCACAGCACAAACTTGACAGCGTGTCCGTGCAGTGGGAAAGTAAGCACGTTTAACGCAGTAGAAGCAAGATGTCTCGGGTGGGAGGAACGTTACGCGCGCCGTGAAGGCAGCTGTGCTGGCCCCTCTCGTTCTCTAGCAGGCTGTTTCCCAGGCCGCTGGGGACCGCCCTGACGCCACAGCACTCGGAGACGGCCTGTGCTCACGGGCTGTCGGTCTTAAATACCTGCGCATTCTTAAACTTCAGCCATAAGCCATTCTGCTCAATATAAAACTTTAACATGCTGTTAAAACAAATTCCGCTTTTTAAATTCGATACTGCAAAGAAGTCTTTACTCCTCTGTCCTTTCTGTGAACTATTTGATGATGCAGTAAAGTTACAAAGCATTCTCTTAGGTTGCACTTGATCTTAGCCAAAAGGCCGAGAAGCGATCTTCTTAGGTTGGAAGTGAAGTCGTC
Organism: Myotis brandtii; assembly: GCF_000412655.1. Classification (NCBI taxonomy): domain Eukaryota; kingdom Metazoa; phylum Chordata; class Mammalia; order Chiroptera; family Vespertilionidae; genus Myotis; species Myotis brandtii. The sequence continues at coordinate 2,537,858 of NW_005370423.1, forward strand.
TGAATGGAAGGATAGACTGTTGTCCTGGTTCCTGAGTCTAATACTCGGTGCAGTTACACTGAATTGTTCTTCTCCCCGGGTAACTCACCAGATAGATGCAAGCTCTTGTGAGAAACACAACGCGTTACTTTAAAAGTGAATGACAGACATGCACTGAGAACGCTCTTGAATGTCTTTAGGAGCGAATCCAGAGCCTGAAGCAGAGCATAGACTTCATGGCCGACTTGCAGAAGAGTCGGAAGCAGAAGGACAGGGCAGACCCCGCGCAGGGCGGGGAGGACAGCGGCCGCTGGCCGGCGGAGAGGGAGGACGCGGGCGAGACCGAAGCACAAGCCTTCAAGAGTCCCCACAAGGAAAACAAGAAGTAAGGAGCCTTAGCAGGGTCACAGGAAGCGGTCTTTTCAAGCGGGTGAGGGGGAGTGCTGCTGCGGCGCCTGCCTGCGGGAACCAGGGCCAGGCTGCCTGTGGGCGGCTGGTTTGGGCATGAACGTCCATCTCGGGGTGTGACACCTTCGTCCCCTACCAGGCACCGTGTGGACTTGCCCCGCACAGTTCGGAAAACAGCTCTGAGTGCGTCTTCTTACGAGACTGGTTTTAAAGCCCACAAGTTTTTCTCGGGCTCGCTGTCAGTGCGTTTATTTAAGTAGGACTGTTTGTGGAGGGAAATGTATTCATGACTGTTCCAGAAAGGAGCTGAGACAGTGGGTCAGCCTCAGCACAGCTTCGCTGAAGCTGCTTCCTGAAGGGGGCTGTCGTGTGGACATGGACGTGTTCACCAGACATCACGCGGGAGCAGTGACTCCCCAGGGCCCCGCCGGCAGCAGCCGCAGGCCTGCCCCGCCCAGCCCCTCACTGCACCCCGGAAGAGGGTTTTCATTAGTAATTGGGGCTTTCTGCTGTCACAATGCAAAGAAAGTAAACTTATGACAAGTTTTAGTTGTGTTTCTATGATTTATAATTTTAAATGTTCATTATAAAAATCAAACTTTAAAAAAAAATTCTCTCCCTTCAATATATATTCTTGGTAGATTTCATTTTTTGTGCGTATGCTGAGAAAAATGTTTAAGGCAAATAACACTGGGCCCAAAGGGAGGGAGCTAGCCCGGGTCTGGGGTTTGCCTTTCCTGCACACACACAGGCCTCCCCGTCATTAATTAGGGAACAGCACGGCTCCACCTCAGCTGTCTTCATGTTTGAAATTCCCTTTAATGCTTTCACCTTACCTTCTTTTTACTTACATTCATGTGTTCTCAGGAAAGACAAAGATACGCTGGACGATAAAGTGAAGAGCCACAATTTAGAGAGAGAGCAGGAGCAGATCGACCGCATCGTGCGGGAGTCCGGGGGCAAGCTGACGCGGCGGCTGGTGAACAGTCAGGTGACGAGCTGGCCCCTCCTTGGAGTCGCTGATCCGGGGGTCTGAGCGTGCGTTTAAGTCCCGCGTGCTTTCAGTCCACATCTGCCTCAGGGCCCCAGCACCACACTCAGATCAGAGAAGTCGTGGGTGTTTGTCAGTTACATGATTAACCTTGCCCTCTTTTACTGGGTTTTTAACGTCTTCTAACATCAGGAAATGAGCCACTACTTTTATGTTTATGAAAACGTTTATACTGTGGTCTTTTGAAATCTTATTGTTTGGCGCATTGGTTTTAAACCAGATGGATTCGTGTATGACTTTGGGAGGTCACCCCCCTCCTGGTCTTCAGTGTCCTCTTGTTTAAGCAGCAGAGGCAGAACCAGGTGGCCGTAAGGACCCTTTCCCATGGCCTTTCAGTCTGTGCTTCCCTAACCATCCTAACCAGCCGTCAGCACCTGTGCGCAGGAGACAGGAGTGCACGTCGGGGTCTGCGTGCTCTGTGACAGCTCCCTGTACTGTGTGATACATTAAGGCTTTCTGGTGTGGTACGTGTATGATACACACAAAACCGCTTATGCCGTGTGAACACTTTGGGTCATTACAGTGTGAATTTGAAAGAAGAAAGCCAGACGGAACGACGACGCTGGGACTGCTGCACCCTGTGGACCCCATTGTAGGAGGTGGGTTCACAGAATTAGACCCGCAGAGCTTGCTGTGGGCAGAGGGCAGAACCTGGTGCCGTTATACAGCACCAGGCCTGAATGTTAACCCATCTAGCGTATCACTGTCTACAAAGAACTGGCTAGACATCGTGTTTTTCCTGTTAACAGCTGGCCCCTTTTCCTTCATCCTAAAATATTGTACAGATCAAGTTTTCTTTAAACCACTAAGCCCTAGGATATCAGACCCACCTTTAACACAGGCAGAATGTGAGGCGGTCACTGCTAGCTCTGCTTGGTGGAGTGGTCGGTGGCTCAGTGACTTCTCCAGGCGTCTCAGAACCCTGCGATTCTGACATCATAACTCTGCTGTTGCAGTGAACAGATGGACTAGTGCAGACCGTTGGCGGCTTTCCCTGGGCCAGTGGGAAGTTTATAAAGGTCGAGAACCTGTTGTATAACTTCAGTCCTATTTTATTTTCTCAGATGATATTTTACTGGAAATCGTATAGGGAGTATTTTGAAATTTGATGTAAAAATATTAATTTTGTCATTCATCTGAGGGGAAGTACGTGCTGTAATACACAATTGTGAGAATGTTAGTTTATTTTATAAATAGCCATTTTCATACTGCCACTATGAGAGGTCATTGGGGGTCCCAAAATGAATACAGCGGAATTCCTGTATTTCGGGAGATGTCGCTGCTGCTTACTGTCCACTGTGGGCAGCACTGTCTTAGGAGCTGGGGTGGCCGGTGGATAGTGGGGAACAGAAGCAGACCAGGCTCTTCCCTCTGCTCTGTGGGGTGCGGAGAGGCGGCGCCAACACTTACACGCGGAGGCGGCAGCTTGTCCCCACGCTGTGCCGGCTCAGAACAGGGGCGGCCTCCCTAGGGTCTCGGGTCAGAGAGGACGTCCTTCGCCGGGTGATGTTTAGGTTGGTCCCAAGGAGGTGAGGGGGGAAGCACAGGGGAGACCCCTTCAAGCAGGGAGGAGCGGAGGCACTTGAAGTCAGGGCGCGCCATCTCGATGGTGCGCTTTCTGCTGCGGAGGCTTCCAGGAGCCCTTCCCTCAGAGGGAGGACCTGGTGCTGCGTTTTCGAAGCAAAACTCATCTCCTTTCAGGTGAACGTTTTATGGTGGAATGTATATGGTCTTGGTCCAAAGAGGCTCTTCTGAGGATCACTGTGGTGAAGCTGCACCTGGAGGTGCAATTAGCGATGTAGGCGACACCATGAGATCCGCCCCTTCCTTTCCCTGTAGCCAGGGCTCTGGTCTCCCCGTCAGGTCCCCCCGGCTTCCAGCCCCCGTCGACATCTGCAAACTGGCCAGAGCTGGCGGCTCCTCGTGCTCACAGTGCCCCCAGGGCCCACTCCCTGGTGTAGATAAACGATGCCCGTTGGCTTCCCCCTTTCATCTTCCTGTGGGGGTGCCGCACCCAGTGGGGCAACGCAGGGCTGCCTCCTGAGGAGGAGAGAAGATGTGCTGTAGACGGATGGGCTGCGCAGGACCTGCTACTGCAGGGCCGTCTCGGTACAAAATCCAGGACTCGAGTCCAGGCGAGAGCGCCGGCCCATGGGCGCGGCCTTCCCCAGCACCACCCTGCTCAGCCCTCTGCTCAGTCAGGTCCCGGAGTCCTGGCCTGGCTCCGGCATAACAGGGGCTGCGTCTGTGCAGGCTCGTCCCCACTGTCTGTCTTCCTTCTGGGTTGCTTGCTTCCATCATCACCTTAAGGCCCAACTTCTCCATCTTTCTTTACAACAACACGCAGCACGACTGTAAGAATTCCAGGAAGCTGTCGGGTGTGCTAGGAGGACGGGGTTCGGGTCCTGGCCACCTGCCTGCCTTTCTAAGCTCAGGTTTTATGTTGAAATCGGAGGTAGTGAGGGCTCCCTCTCCCAGGCACGTAGATGCACGGAGTGCCACTCGCTCACCGCCGCCACAGCCCCCCGCCTTACTGTGCCCGTCTTCTGTTTCAGAGCCCGGCTACTGCCCGGTGAGGCTGGGCATGACCACTGGGCGGCTTCAGTCGGGAGTGAATACTCTGCAGGGGTTCAAGGAGGATAAACGGAACAAAGTAGCTCCGGGTAAGGCGCCCACTCGGACAGTCACCATTTATTGCCTTGTTCGTACATTCTTTGCTGGTATTTTTGCAACTTTAATTCGTTACTAACTTCAGAAGAGACTGAAAAATGGTGTATTCGTATTCAAAGTGAGTTTTATTTATTTCCTCTCCCCTTTGTGGGAAAACACTCACTTGTGTTGCTATTTCATAAGCATCTGTTTGGGGGAAATGTCTGCCTTAGATTTGTGTGCCAGTCGATGAAGTAGTCAAGTTAGAAGGGAGTGGTGCTACTAAAGCAAGCACACAGCCCGCCCTCCACGTCCCAGAGGAGCTAAAGTCTCTCCTCTTCGCCCGCAGTGCTCTACCTGAACTACGGGCCTTACAGCTCGTACGCCCCCCACTATGACTCCACGTTTGCCAACATCAGCAAGGACGATTCGGATCTAATCTACTCAACCTACGGGGAAGACGACTGTGACATTCCCAGCGATTTCAGGCGAGTCTCCGGCTCAGTGTTCTGAACGCCACGTTTTTCTAAAGCACTGATCTGAGGCGTGGATCTGAAGGGCGGGGTCCAGGCTTGAGGTGTGACTGAGGCTCATACGTGTGGAAGTCATGAGGGAGGCATTCACCCCAGGGGAGCTAGGGGAGGGGCACAGCTCGCCGCTGAGCGTGGGCTTCCATCACTGAGCTGGGTTTGCATTGCATTTCACTGTGTTAGCGAGCGTTACATTCTGTCGCGGTGATGAATGATCGCTGGTGAGTATGTAAACAGCCTTGACGAAGTGGTGAGTCTGGCACGTGGTGTGTCAGTGAGGCACCTGTGGGAACAGTTGGCTGTGACAGGAAGACTGAGCCCGTGGAAACGATTCTGTGGCAGTGACTCCCAGTGTGCTCTCTTTCAGCATCCACGAGTTTTTGGCCACGTGCCAAGATTACCCATACGTCATGGCAGATAGTTTACTGGATGTTCTGACTAAAGGAGGGCATTCGAGAAGCCTGCAGGAGTCGGAGACGGTAAGAATGCACCCAGAGAACGGTGATTTCTCATTGGTCCGGCATTAGTCATCGGTGTTATGAAACCATGGGCTTAACCAGTGTGACAGCTGAGCTCCACTCCCGAGAAGATGGCCCAGTCCGGGTGGGGACCGTGGGCGGAGGACAATGAAGGGAAACGGTGATGCGGGCACCGGGATCCGAGGCAGAGGGTGGCATCTGGTCCTGCGCCTGCAGGATGAGGAGGGTTCACAGCGGAGCGGTTGCCAGTGCCGACACCTGACAAGGGAAGCCCTGCCCACTGCTGGGAACCGCTGACTGAAATGGGAGGGAATGCCCTTCGCCACCGCCTCAGGGATAGAGCTGGTGGAGCCTCCAGCAACGAAGGAAGCCGCGTCCTGGTCGCCCTCTCTTACTAACACTGTAAACTCCAGGTCGGCTGGACAGAGTTCATGAGCTGGGACAACTTAGGGCTTGGCTCCGAGATGAGGACCAGCAAGCGTTCCTTCTGGAGCCGAGTTAGCTGGTCTCCCGATGCCCTTTCTGTCGGCAAATAGCCTTGAACTAAAATCGAATGGCCAATGTGGCAGAGTTTCTGACTTCCAGCTTCTCTGCTCTTTGATCCAACCGTTACTAGTCTCAGAATTTATTCTAGAAAATAAGGGAAAGGCTATATATAAGGACACATTGTTCATAATCTTTTAAAATTGGTAATTAAATAAATCACAACCTTTCAGGAAGATGACATCGTTACTGGTTTGAGTCCTGAGGCGTTTGTCTGTCTCTGTGGTTCTGAGAACGGGCTGTGCAGCTGGCAGTCTCCAGCGTGTGTTCACAGCAGCTTCTGCTGTCAGAATCGCCTGCTACACAGGGCAGCCCTGGCGCTCCTCCTAGTTTCCCACCAGACTGACCTGCTGGTGAAACAGACTCCACTTAGACGCTGATGCTGTTCACCACAGACCGTGGGCACGTGCACAGCTTTTGGATCAGGCCCAGAATTACCCGTCGCAAAGTCACTAGTGGGGGGTGCTCTTGACTCACAAATTCTCTCAAAATGCCAGTAACTATATCATTCATTTTATTCCCCAAATCCACATCCTTCCGTTTTCCTGTTGTGTGATACTTGCCTTTGCCTGCACCTTGGAATAGACAGTTGTTTGTCTCTATCCTACAGTCATCACCTGAAGATGAAGGCCAAAGCAGGACCCTCGACGCAGCCAAGGAAACAGAGGTGATTCTATTCTTTATGAAAAATGTTTAAATGGAGACTAAGCTGGAAGACCTAAGTGATAAAGCTTTGTTTGTAAAGAGGAGTGTAAGTCAGCCCTTTCACTGCGGGACGGACACCTGCAGATGGGGATGGAGTAGAGGCAGAGGCAGGTGCGGGTGGTGTGCACCCGTGTCCTTCCCGGGGCAGGAGCCCAGCGAGGCCGTGTGTGAGAAGGAAGTCTTCGGAATGGGAAGCAGTAAGGAGACTGATGGGCGGGAGGGCCACACCCGCAGCCCGTGTGCTGGTGGAGAAAGCAGGTGCTCGGGGGTTGAGCTTGGAGTGCGGCACCACCATCTAACTGGGACCGTCACCTCGGGTCACGTGTATCTGGTGACCTGTTCCTCATAGCAGCACCGAGGTTATAGAAACTGAGGCTTGTGAGTCCAGGATTAAACTCCACTCTTTTGGGGTTTATTTCTCCCGGGCAGTGCTGGCCCCTGGCTGTGGGGCCTGGAGGAGACCAGGAAGTACCTTACGTACAAGAGCTCCTGCCGGAGCGTAGGTGGCCGGACCCGGGCTGGCGTGGCTCTCAGTCTTCACCACCTCGCAGTCCCAGGCAGTTGTCACTTTTATGCTTTGAGCGCTGGCATGTAAAACAAATGATGCAGATTGCACAGACACTCCATTACCGTACCGAGCAGCGTGGGTGTATGAACACTTTTTGCCAGGCTTTGGGAACGACATCAGATTACAGCTGCAAAGTGAGCAGGTGGAATAACTGGGCTGCAGATGGGCCATCTTCCTGGTTTCTCATTCCAGCACAGTGGGGCTTAGAAGCCCGCATGATTCCTCTCTCTTTCTTCACAGCAGGCCTCAGAAGTGGAGCCAGCGGGGCGGGTGGGCTCCGGCAGCCAGGACAGGCTTGCGGCCCTGGAAGCGGTGGCGAACTTGGGCGCTCCCGTCGAAGTTTTTGACTCTGAAGGTGAGTGTCTGGGGTTGGGGGGTTGATGGAAGCGCTGCCTGGCACGGCAGTCAAGACTGGCGGTCCCCATGGTACCACTAACGACCATCCACCACTGGGCAGGCTTCAGGGCAGCGCTTCGTGGTGGGGGTCTCGTTTGAGGAGATTAATCAGTACCCCCCAGAGCCTCGGAGCACGCGGCTCCGATTACCGCTCAAGGTGGAACCCGGGGCGGCCTCTGCAGTGTGTGCTGTCCCCACAGAGGCCGAGGTGTTCCAGAGGAAGCTGGACGAGACCACCCGGCTGCTCCGGGAGCTGCAGGAAGCCCAGAACGAGCGCCTGAGCACCAGGCCCCCGCCCAACACCATCTGCCTCCTGGGCCCCTCGTACAGAGAGTTGCACCTCGGTAGGTCCCCTTGCGGGTGGGAGCTCCAGGGATATCAGTTTTTGCGTTTATACACTTGTTCTTTAAAGAAACCACATTTCAGGACCTAGAACAGTTCTCATTTTGTTTTGTTTTTTCTAGCTGAACAGGTGACCAATAACCTTAAAGAACTTGCTCAGCAAGTAACTCCCGGCGACGTCGTCAGCACGTACGGGGTTCGGAAAGCGATGGGCATCTCCGTGCCCCGCCCTGGTGCGGGAAGCAGCCTGGTGGATCTAACAGAAGGTGCGTGCCCACGTCAGGAGGGCGGGGCCTTTGGCAGGTGCTCCCTCTGCGAGTTGCTAGTGTATAAAGTGCTTCATTCTCTCCATTTTACAAGTTGAAGGCTTGACACATTTGCAGAAAGAGCTACAGTGATCGCCTAATCTCGCCCAGTCTCTACCCGGTGCCCACGGGAAGGGTTGCCAGCACCTCTGGACACTGCCTTTCCGTCACGTTCCTTTTTGCATCAAAAAGGGAAAACATGCTAAATTAAGTGGCATTTTTTTCTTTCAGATTTTGAAGAAGCTAAAAAGACGGATGTTGCTGAGTGTGGCCCTGATGGGAGTCAAAGCTGACCGGTATTTGATTATATATTATGTACATATTTTTTGATTCTTAATTTGGAAATGCTTTTCAGAAGGTATTAAATATTTGTAAATTGTGTTTTTAATTAAACTTTGGAACAATTAATTTAATGTTCCAGAGACTGGCCTTCTGTTGGGTAAGAGCTGACCCTGGGACTATGAACTGGACGGTGCATGGCAGCTCAGTGATCCCTGACCTTTCTGATAACGTGAGGGAGAAAACAGCCTCTTTGATGACCATCCCTTAGGGGAAGCAAGCCCTCCAAACCCTTACAGCCCCTCAGTTCCGCGGTCCCTGTTAGAAACTAGACCACATCCTTCCTCCCTTATCAGGTTGCACCTGGCCATTTAAAGTGGCCTGTGAGGAAGGCACGTGGCTCTGGCCTGTTGCCACCGGAGCTTTGCAAAGTGGGTGGAGCCAACTGGGCAGAGTCCTCGGGAGACCGGAGTGTGGCTGCTCCTGCCCCGGTGCCGCGGGCAGCCGTCAGCCTTGACCTGGGGCCCTGCCTTAGCTAAGATCCGTTCCTGAGGCCAAGAAAGCGTCTGAAGTCAGGACATGCAGGCTTTCCGTACTGGTCATTTAATACATGAAAGGCTGAACAAGTAGCAACACGGGTACTTTATGAACATGAACATAACATTCTAAACAAACACTGCAGACCTATACATACTCAGTACACAGAACACCCCTTTTTGCGTATTTCCACACGTTGACCTGTTACACCCATGCAGTGGGTGAGGGTCTTCCTCCGTTAGGAAGTTTTCTCACATGAACCTCGGGGTGGAGGTTCCCTAGTCAGTGTTAGAAAAGGGGCTTGTCCTGTCTCAAACAAAGTGACACGTGTGAAGGAGTGACGTGATTAGAAAACTTTTATAAAACACAATTGCAAGTGACTTTCCTGGTCAGTTATACACTCCTATCTGAACATCGAAAGCTCATCTCATCTGGGTACAGTGCTTTAATTGTAAACACACAGACGTACATTCGTGGTAACCAAGTATTTTTTAAGCTCCTGTAGCCTAATGTTTACGCTGCTCTCTAAGAGAATAGGCTGCAGCACAGGACTTACCTGAAACCAGCCCTTCACATGAACTGGTGTGTAAAAAGGCCGCGTAAGGCTTATTCCCTTCCAGCATCGCTGCCGCACAACTCCTGTAGCCGACTCAGACCATTCCAGTTACATGCAACACCTCAGCGCGCCCACCAGCACCCTGTGCAAGTTGCCCTGCCTGCGACCCTGTCTCCTCTTCCTGAAGTCTCTGTGCAGTTCTCTAATCCCAGGGGTCCGTGGGTGACTAGCCGATAGCCCTGTGGTAGTGACGTCACCTGCATTAGATCCAGGGGTCTCTGTGGTAGTGAGTCGCCTGCATTAGATCCAGGGGTCCATGTGATAGTGACGTCACCTGCATTAGATCCGGGGGTCCCTGCGGTAGTGATGTCACCTGCATTAGATCCGGCGGTCCCTGCGGTCGTAAATCGCCTGCATTAGATCGGCAGCTCTGCCCAGGCGGCAGGCAGTGCAGAACGAGGAGCGGCGGGCTGGTTCTTGCCCCGTGGAGCCTGGCTGGACTTGGGGTTCTGTGAGTCGAAGCTCATAGATGCTTTTTGCACTTGCCTTGGTTTATTTGGTCAGAAGAACATCTCCGCAACCAGGTCAGGGACCTCTCCCTGTGCCCCCGCTGGCGTGAAGCTCCTCAGCGTCAGTATGTGGACGAGAGGACAGGAGGGTCCCAGAGGTGCTGGGCGCCCAGCCCCTCTCCTTCCTGCCGAAGCTTGCAGGGGACAGCGCCAACGTGCACCAGTAGGTGGGCTGAGGTGGCTGGGCCTAACTTTGCAGGCTTTTTTGCTGACTGAACCTAACCTCGAAAGGCTGGAGTCAAAGTGAGGGCCACCTTCCACAGAGCTGCGTCCCCACAGCCGGGGCAGCCCTGGAGCTGACCCTGGACAGTGGTCCTGCTCGCGTGCCGGTGGTTAAAAGGCAGAGAATACACTGGAGGGAAGAGGCTTGTCTCGGATCTAAGAAGTCATTAAAAAGGATAAAGCCTTCATTGGTAACGCAGCCATTTAACACGTTAAGTGCCATGTCAGTCACTTAGTCCTCTCATGCAGGCTGGGGTCCAGCCCCCCAGTACCCCAAGCTGCTCTTCTCTACTCAGCTCGGAGCCCTCTGACCCCGTGTCCAGCTGCTCCGACAGCTCCAGGGCCTGGCCAGACCTGAGGCCCGACAGCAAGCTCACGTCCCCGTCTGCACCAAGTACAAGGGAGGGTGACACTATGCTTTCCGTCCGGACCGGCCAGTCACTGGTGCCGCCAGCATATCGGTGAAATCGGATATCACGGGCTAAACGGAAAGGAAGACAAAACAGGCCTGGCGCCTAACGTGTTAAAGAAGCACATGCCAGAGACGGCAAGTAACGCACGTCCGCTGGGGTTTTCTCCCCGCTGTTTGAAACCATCTGTACATTTGAAACGCCCTTTCCAGCTCCATTCACCAGAACGCCTGGGTGAGAAATCTGGAAGCCGTAGCTGGTCGCTGGGGCGAAAGGCATCCAGCCCATGCCAACTACTTGTCTCCGTCCTCCTGTGCCTGGAAAACAGGTCGCCGTGCAGCTCCTGGCCATGAGGGGGGTCGGTCACGACCACAGCAGGCCAGCAGCAGCGGGACCCGAACGAGGAGCAGAAACGGGAGCCTTTTCCTGGGGCGGGGGCTGCGTTCCCCACACCAGCACACGGGTCCCGACTGCCCGGCGTGGGGAGGCCCAGGGTTGCCTGAAGCTGGGGCTGGCGCACGTGCCTCAGAAGTCCTCTCACGCAGGCTCCTGGGGGCCCACACAGCACCTGTTGGGAGCCGATGGCGGCCAGCCCTCGGACGGCCTTGGTAAACGGGAGCCTTTCCCTGGGGCGGGGGCTGCGTTCCCCACACCAGCACACGGGTCCCGACTGCCCGGCGTGGGGAGGCCCAGGGTTGCCTGAAGCTGGGGCTGGCGCACGTGCCTCAGAAGTCCTCTCACGCAGGCTCCTGGGGGCCCACACAGCACCTGTTGGGAGCCGATGGCGGCCAGCCCTCGGACGGCCTTGGTGACTGTGGGCTGCATCTTCCACGGGTTTGGCTGGCGTCAGGGGAGGAGGTCCTGCCCCTCCCAGCAGCCCTCAGTTCAGCCCGGGCCCCTGGCACTTGGCTGTGTCTGTGCAGACAAAGTAGGTCCTCAGCTCCCCTTTGCCCTTGACGTTGATCAGGCCCCGGCATTCGCAGGAGTATCCGAGGCCCTGGAGGATGCTGCTCGTCTCCTCGGTCACCTGGGAAGGGAAGGAGTGAGTCTGCAGAAGCAGGCGGGACGCGTGGGGGACGGCAGGCAGACCGGCCGGCAGCAGCGCGCCTGTTCCCCGAGGACTCTGCGGCTGGGCCCCAGTGAGCGGCCAGGTCCCCTCACCCCGAGCGCTTTCCTCCTTGGTCCCCGGGGTCTGTACCTGGATCTTCCCCAGCTCTCCAGTGGTCTCCATTCTGCTGGCGACGTTGACCGTGTTTCCCCAGATGTCGTACTGAGGCTTCCGCGCGCCGATCACTCCAGCAATCACGGGCCCGTGGTTTATGCCTGGAGAGGACGTTGGCAGTTGCAGGTCATTGAGGCTAGAGAACCCCCACCAACCACAGACAGCCCCTCGGAACAGCCGAACGAGGCCTGAGCCGGAGGCCTGGATCGGTGCTTCCCAGGCACCCGCAGCGCCCGAGTGGGGCACTCGTCCTGCACCTGCTAACTCCCCAGCGGCTTTGAGCACTGCCTGTGGCTCACAGTGACCATCCGGCCAGGAACCTGGTTCTCAGCGGCTGTCACAGCTGTTTACAGCTGGGACCTAGGGTTCCCCACTGTCTGTAGGGATGTGTCATTTCAAAGGGAGTCATGTCCGTGGTGTGCCAGCTGCTGGGTCGGAAAGTCGGGGCCCTCCAGAACCCTTCCCAGGAGGCGGGCGAGGACGGGGCCTGCGGGGCCTCACCGACGCGGAGGCGGAAGGCGTTGAAGGAGTGCCTGTTGATGCCGTCCAGCTTGCTCATCAGGGCCATGCTGAACTCCACCATGATGCCAATGTGGGCGTGCTGTCGCTCCAGGTCCTGGGGACAGCGCCGTCAGGCCCGGCCACACCCCGTCTTCCCGCCTCGACGGGTAGATGGATGCGCCAGCCGCCCTGATCTGCACTGTGTGGGCATGAGGCCCACGGGAGGGACCGTCGGCGGGCAGAGATGGGGCAGGGGCTTCAGCAGAGGGCCCCAGAGTTGCCCCCCACCACCCTCCCTCCTAGGTCAGGGCGTGGAGGTGCCCCCTTTAGGTGGAAGGTCTGGGCCTGGAATTGCACCTCGTGGGCTGGGCCAGAGGCCACCAGACGCTGCATACCTGGTTCTCATGCCCAGAGGGCACGCTGAGCCCCGCAGCTGCCATGTAGGTGCTGCCAATGGTCTTGATCTTCTCCACGCTGCTGAACTTGGGCTTTAGCAGCAGCTGCGGGACAGAGGGCAGGGCTGGGACAGCTGCGGCAGCCTGTCCCAGATCTCGGAGGGCATCTCCCACCCAACCCTGGCCCTTCTGACGAAGCCGTTTCTCACCCTGGGCTCACCCGCCCGCTCGCCCCTATGGACCAGTGCGTTCTCTCCCTGCTCCTGTCTGTGCTTGTCTGGCCTCTGGTCTTGCTAAGGAGCCAGCTCTGCCACAGGGATGCCGGTTCTGTCTCCAGCTCCCAGGCAGGCCCAACCGACCAGGCCGACCGCGGGGGCTGGTGGGGATTCTTCCACAGGGCCTGCCTGTAACTGGAGCCAGCTGCCAGCCAGAGAGGACCCAAACCCTTGAGTGCAGCGAGGAAAGGACTGTGATAGCCGTGTCGTGTGCCCTCCCGAGTGGTGGCACGTTGTGGATGGGCATGTGCCCCTGCCGCCGCCCTGGCGGGGCCCACCTCATCGAAGTCGGCGATGATCTCGTTGAGCAGGCGCAGGCACTCCAGCCCCTCCTTGTTGACGTCGCACTCCGTGTAGAACACTTTGAACTCGGGCACCGAGGCGAACATGACGCAGACGCAGTCGTAGGACTGATGGTACCAGTCCTGGAGGGAGAAGCGGGCCTGTGGCCACCTCCCGGCCCTTGGAGCCGGAGGAGCTGGACGCGGGCCTGATCCACAGTAGGGGGCTCTCCCTCCCCCTACGCCTCTCTCTAAAATCAATACACACAGACTTTTAAAAAATAAAAACAGGAGTTTCTGTCAGGTGGTCGGAAAGAGTTAGGCTCGGGCTGATTTTTGCTCTTATATACCCAGGGTCTGCAGAGCGGGGTCCCGAGCCCCCCGAGTAGAGGTCTCAGTCCGGAGACGCTCCGTCTCTGGCCCGGCGGCACGGAGCTGGTGGCACCCGCGCTCATCACTGTCGGGTACACGCCACATCCTGCCTGGCCGGCACCGTGGGCCACAGCCCAGGAGGGAGGCACCCACGCCCGTGTCCCTGCGCGCACAGCTCACAGTGAGGCCAGGACCACAGAAAGCACGTGGTGGCTCAGCCCTCCCTCTGGGAGCGACGGTCACAGCCCTGGGGCCACACCTCATTCAGCTTGTCCCCGATGAAGTGGGCGGCCACGTGGGCCGGCAGCACGTTCTCCAGCAGCAGGCGGTTCACGCTCTCCATGGTCTCAAACTCCTCGCGCTCCTTCTTGAACTTCTTCTTCCACAGACAGTCCAGGCGGCAGTAATAGTCGATCTGCAGACGGGACGGAGTCCTGGCCCCATGAGCGGGGACCTGCCACCCAGCAGCATGGCCCACCCTGTGACCGTGGGGAACGCCTCACTCGCGTGACCCAGGGGTCACTCGGGTCCCCGACCAGGGCTTCCCCCCAGGACCATCTGCCCCCAGTCTGAGGTGGCCCAGCCCACCCGGCCCTTCCTGAGGAGGGCAGGTCGGCGGCTGAGCTGGGAGGCGGCAGCGGCCGCCTGCTCACCTGTCGGGAGAGCGAGACGAGGGTGGCGTAGAACAGAACCAGGTAGAAGCTGATCATGGTCTTCAGATCCGACCAGGAGCAGGCGGGGGAGCTAAGGGAGTGAAGGGAGAGGCAGGGTCCCTTCCAGCTCTCACCCCCAAACACGGGCATGGGGCCCAGACTCCCCCAGTGCCACCCGGGAAGAGCCACCGAGACCGGTCGTCTGGCACAGACCGTGAACAAAGGAGAAAAGGGGTGCAGGTCAGAGGTCGGCCTCCCTGAGGGGACATCTGAGCTCAGGCCCGGATGACAAGGAATAGCCACACTCGGTCTGAACAGGAAGCCCGGGCCACGAGGGGGCAGTA
>NW_005370423.1:2552558-2553542 GCF_000412655.1 Myotis brandtii
CCTGGCAGGTGTGCAGGTGCCAGGCAACCCGCAGGGGCAGCCTGTCCTGGGCGCCCAGTCCCCGCCTCTGGTCCAAGGGGAGTCAGGCCCTCTTCTCAATCCAATTAGGCCAGAGCCCCAGGACCACGCACACACCTGCCCTCTGGACCACAGGTCACCACCCGTCTGGGAGTAGAGCAGACAGTGCTCTTTCTAGAACTCCAGCTGAAGCCTCCTCCCCACCCCAGACTAGCCTACACACAGGACCTCCCAGGTGGCCCGTGAGACCAGGGACGCTCCCCAGAGAACCGGCCAGCCAGTCACTCAGCTCAGAGCGCGCAGACCTGGAGCCCATGACTGCCTTCCTGTGAAGGAAACCACGCCGACCCCCGCAGGTGCCCACCCAACGGACTCAGTCTGAAATGCCATGGAAACAAAGGGGATACAATGGGCCACCGTCACCACAGGCAGTGGGCCGGGCCCCACCTGAGGGTGGCGTTGGTCTCGGTGCGGTTGCGCAGGCCGAGGCCGCAGCAGTCCCACTGCGCGCACAGGGAGAGGTGGAAGAGTGCCAGGTAGGCCACCAAGGCCCCTGTCAGCAGCGCCACCTTCAGCTCCAGGCTCATCCTCAGGAAGACGGAGCAGGCGACGAAGGCCAGGATGCAGCTGCAGGTGTGATACTGGGGGGACGGGGTGCTGGTCACCCACCGTCTCCCATCCCTGAGAGACACTCCTGGCCCAGCCCTCACCCAGGGAGAGGCGTCTGGGGCCCCGCGGAGAGCCACGTGTCTCAGCATCGCCCTCTGGCCTCCTGACTCCCTAACAAGGGGCAGGCTGCGGAGTCTAACTTCCTGTGCTGTCTTTACCGACCTTCACTTCCACTGAGGGCAAGTGGACTCAGAGGAAAACAATGTCATGGGAATGCTGCTGGTGTGGAGATGTGACACGGGGCAAGACAGGGCAGGGGGAAGGACAGGAGCAGGGGTGGGGCAGGGGCAGGGACGG
>NW_005370423.1:2553731-2554986 GCF_000412655.1 Myotis brandtii
CAGGGGCGGGGCGGGGACAGGGGCACACACATGCCTGAACAGCCTCCCTGCCTTGAGTTTGGCCGTGAGCTTGTCCTTCCCACAGTGTATCTCTGCACCTCACTCTCCTGCTCAAGAGCCTGCTGTGGCTCCCCACTGCCCCCAGAACAAAGACCAAACCCTTCTCCCTGCAGTCAAGCCCCACCCTGAGCTGGACCAAACCCACCCACACTCTGGACCAAGTGCGCCCACACCCAGACTCCTATGGTCTCCAGCTCAGCCCCACGGGGCCCTTCCCACCTCTCCTTGGAGAGGCTGGGCTCCACTCGGCCACACCCTGGGGACTCGGGGTGGACCAGAGCCGGTGCACTCACCGGGAGGAGCTCGCAGGGGGTCCAGGGCATCCTCTCCCGGCTGCTCAGGCTGGTCTGGTTCCCAGCCGGCAGCTCCAGGGCTGGGGAGGGCAGCAAGGGCTGCAGAGAAGACAGTACCCGTGACAGGTGGTCAGGGCCTGGGACTCCAGGACCTGCCAGGCCGAGCAGGGCTGGGCCCAAGGCCTCCGCCAGCATCACAGGCACCTCCCGCCAGGCCCAGCTCTGTGTCAGAGTCTATTAGGTCAGGGGCACGGAGGTGGGGACAGGGGTGGAGTGGGGACGGGCACGGAGGTGGGGACAGGCGTGGAGTGGGGACGGGCACGGAGGTGGGGACAGGCGTGGAGTGGGGACGGGCGTGGAGTGGGGAAGACCTGACTAGGTGTGGGGCCTGGAAGGACCGTAGGGTCATGGACGTGGACACGGAGGCTGGCCCGAGAGGCAGGGGCCCCATGTCCTCCCAGCTTGAGCCTAGGACGGCTCCCCAGTCTCCCCGAGGGTGAGACGGGCCTCCTCGGGGGGGCCGGGAAGAAAGAACGGGGTGTCTGGAACACCGTGCTTCAGGACACCTCCTGTGGGGCTGGCCATGCGAGCTCCCTGGGGCCCCAAACAGGAAAATGGGGGGAGGAGCTCTCACCGCCACGGAACCCCCAGGAGGCCCGGCCACGGGGCTGTGTGGAGGGTTCCGCCACGGGTGGCTTTTAGGCAACAAAACTCTCGGGGTCCAGAACTGGGAAGTTCCCAGGCTCAGGCCTGGCTCCCGCCACCAGGAGGCGGGCATAGGGTCCTCGCCAGGGCCCCTCCCCACCCGGCACCGGAACCCACCATGTTGACGATGGCGATGACGAGCAGGCTGCCCACGGTGAGCACGGCCAGGGCCACGCGCAGCAGCGGGTGGGTCTCCA
>NW_005370423.1:2555236-2556579 GCF_000412655.1 Myotis brandtii
TGCTGCAGACACAGGCTCACGTCACCCGCTCCCGCCCCGGACAGCAGGACCCTGCCTGAGGCTTTGTGGGGGACAGGGGGTGCGGTTCTGGGAGGGTAGCCCCAGGGCCCCGCAGATGTGAGAGCCCGAGATCTCGCTCAGCTGGGGAGCATGGGCAGGTGCTGTGTCCGGAGCTCAGACACGTGCAGTGCCCAGAGGGACGTGCCCCTCTCGGGGCTGTGGACAGCTACAGCTGCTTGGGGACGCCTCTGGGGGAAGCGTCGGGGGGACGCGGTGACTGCCCTTGAGGCAGGAGGGTCAGGGGGCGGGGACTCACACCTCCTCAGCCCCGACACCCGTGGGCCCCACGGTGCTGGGTCAGGGGCTCCCCACTCACCAGCAACTCGTCAGCAAAGCACAGGCCCAGGACCAGCCCTAGCGCGCAGGCCGCCAGCCCGAAGGACACCCCCAGAGCCACCGTCCTGCCAAGGAGGGACACACCTAAGTTCTGGGGGAGCGTCTGCTCAGGGCTAAGCCTCCGGCACGCTCCCCCGTCTCCCAGCACCCCAGGCCTCAGGCGCACAGCGGCCTCCTGCCTGCACCCCCCCCCAAGCTGCTCTTCTGTACTCAGCTCAGAGCCCTCTGACCCCGTGTCCAGCTGCTGCGCCGACAGCTCCAGGGCCTGGCCAGACCCGAGGCCCGACAGCAAGCTCACGCCCCCCGTCTGCACCAAGTACAAGGGAGGGAGGGAGTGCAGGCGTGGCTCCGTGGCTGAGCGTCAACCTGCGAGCCAGGAGGTCACGGCTGGACTCCTGGTCACGGCACAGGCCCGGGTTGTGGGCTCGATCCCCAATAGGGGGCGTGCAGGAGGCAGCCGATCGATTATTCTCTCTCTCATCATTGATGTTTCTCTCTCTCTCTCCCTCTCTCTTCCTCTCTGAAATCAATACAAATATATTTTAAAAATGAGTGACTTCGCAGCGGGAACCTCGGGCCTGGTCCGGAAGCCTCAGTGGCGTCCTGAACACGGTGCCCTGCACTGTGGCCTAACCGCCCTCCAACCAGCAAGGGGCTGGCCTTCCTCTCTCCATGACCTCACCCTCACCCCGACCCCCCACAGGGCCCCGGAGGCAGACACAGCCTCTTGGTGGTGTGCACCCGGATAATGCATGACCCACGCCTCTGGGCCTCCGTGTCCCACAGCAGCAGTGGTTCTCAACCTTCTGGCCCTTTAAATACAGTTCCTCGTGTTGTGACCCAACCATAAAATTATTGTCGTTGCTACTTCATCACTGTAATGTTGCTACTGTTATGAATCGTTATGTAAATATCTGATATGCAGGATGGTCTTAGGCGACCCCTGT
>NW_005370423.1:2557042-2558525 GCF_000412655.1 Myotis brandtii
TGCCCGCCGCCAACCCCCGCCTGACCCCGGTGGGCTGACCGTCCTGCCCACCCCGACTGACCTGGGCATGAGCAGGACGTGGACCAGCAGGATGCAGACGAAGACGAGGCTGGCGCAGGCGAAGTAGTGGCGGACCCGGGGGATGGGCGCCAGGCGGTACTGGGGGCAGGAGAGCGTGAGGGGCGGCCTGACAGCAGAGGCCCCACAGGGCCACGTGCCCTGACCCCTTCGGCCGACTCAATCACCTTAAAGCACCTCACCCTCCTTGACGATCAACTCTCATTTGTCTCCATCTGGTGTCTAGAGGGGACCCTTCCCCTCCCCACCCCCAGTTCCCCCACTTTATCTCCACGTCCCTGAACAGCCAGGGCCCGAGGCCCCTCCCGGGACGGCCAGGCGCTCACCTCTCGCTCGAAGCCCTTCTCCAGGAAGATGGGCCCGAAGGTGTAAAAGTCGTCAGACTTGGAGCAGCAGGGCCTGGGGGGCAGGAAGGGCAGTGAGATGTGGGGAGTGGGAGGGCCCCCCGGGGGAAGGGATGGCCAGGGGGCAGGGCCCCCCTCTCAGGAGGCAGCACCAGGGAGGGGAAGGAGCTCCCAGGACATGACTGCAGCTGGGCCACATGGGGGGCCCTAGACACTGGGAGAGTCTGGCCACCTGGGGGGAACCTGGCCACCTGGGTGACCTGGCCACATGCGGGGCCCATTCGAGGGAGCAGGGCACGCAGAGATCTAGGCCCCTCACCTCGTGGAGCTCAGCCCCTCAATGGCTGACAGCATCTCGTCATCATAGGCGTCGTCCTCCGACCGCCCCTTGGGAGACGCACTTCTGGAATCAGACACGCACCCAGCATCACCCCAGGGACCCGCGCAGAGGTCAGGGCAGCCTGCCTGGAGGAGGTGACTGGGACAGGGCTGGCGGGAAAGGCAGGCCATTGGGAAGGGGAGGGGACAGCACACCTACCTGTCGGGGGTGCGGTGGCGCCGCAGAGGGATGGCCTGGAAGGGAGGGGGAGAGACTGTCAGCCTCCAGAACGCAGGCGGAGTCCATCCCGGGTCTCGGCCTAAGTCCTCAGACACACGGGCAGGTGTGGGGGTGTGGGACCACCCCTGGACCAAACTGGACTCGGCTGGGGAATGAGGAGGGCGGAGACAGCCCGGGCGCCCTGGCACACCCTCCACATCCCCGGGAGGCGGGGCAGAAACCGCACCCACGTCACAGGTGGAGAGAGTGAGGGTCGGCCGGGAGACACGTCAGCACAGGCTCTGCTGCCCCCTTCGAGGGAGCACGGGTCCTACCTTGGGCCGCCGGCCGTTGGGGACAGGGGTCTCGCTGCTGCTCACGCTCTCGCGGTGGTTGAGGTGGGCGAAGGGCCGCTGGGCACCCCAGGACTCGAGGTAGCGGGTCATGCGCAGGGAGGCCCGCATCTTCAGGGCCGCGTCCCCCTTGGGCTTGGGGAGGTGCTGGCTGGGTGGGGGCGGCTGCT
>NW_005370423.1:2559455-2560496 GCF_000412655.1 Myotis brandtii
GTCGATGACCAGGTAGGTTTGGATGTTCATCTCCTTCAGGTAGGGGTCCCGCTGCTGCCCGTGCCCATCCTCCACCTCGTACGCCTTGTCCAGGTGGTTCAGGGTCGCCTCTGTGATATGCACCCGCCTGGGAAAGACCCAAGTCAGGGGGAGCAGCAGGGCCCAGAGAGGGCTGGCACCACCCAAGGGTGCTCAGCAGCCAGAGCCGGGCAGCCCGGAGCCCAGCCGGCTCCCCCCCACCCGTACCCCGCGAGCTCACTGATCCGTCTCTGCCCCCCGCCGACAGCCCCAGTCCAGTGTCAGGGGCTCAGAGCTTTCCGGGGGGCCTCACCCGGGGACCCCAGCCGCCTCCATCCTGTTGGCGAGGGACACGTCGTGGGACCACACGTCGTACTGCCACTTGCGCAGCCCGATGACACCACACAGCACGTTCCCCGAGTGTATGCCCACACGCATGCTGATGTCCACGCCCGTGGCCTCCCGCACCTGCCTGGGGCAGAGCAGGAGGGTCACCTCACCTCACCCGGGGGCAGGCTCGGGGTCCCAGTCGGGGGTGTGGCCTGGGGGAGGGCGTAGGAACAGGGGAGGCACAGTACACGGAGAACGTTCTCGGCCTGACGGGGCCCTGAGCGCCTCCTGCTGCCGAGCCCGCCCTCGGGGGAAGGGAGCCCAGCTGCCCACCCTCACGCCCCATCTCTGAGCTCCCGACACTCGGAGGCCCAGTGGGGGGACCCAGAACAGGCGCTGAGGGATCTAGGCTCGCCACCGGCCCCCGAGCCTGTTTCCTCATCTGAAAAATGAGCACAACGCGTGCCCCACGATGCCCGGGAGGCAGGAGGAGACCGTCGCAGGGACCGGCCCCGGGCCCCGGACCGGCCCGTGGCACCTACTTTATGGCCTCACACATGTCCAGCCCCATCTTCACACAGTTGCGGGCGTGGGTGGGCAGGGACACAGGCAGGCCCGACACGCAGTAGTAGCAGTCCCCCAGGATCTTGATGCGCATGCACTCGTTGGCCTGTGGGGCCAGGGGGAGGCGGG
>NW_005370423.1:2560629-2565949 GCF_000412655.1 Myotis brandtii
CAAACTTCCCAAACAGCTCCGTTCAGCATACCACCAGCTCTTTGGGGGAGCAGTCGCTGGCCAGCCGCGTGAAGCCCACGATGTCGGCGTAGAGAATGCTGCGGGGGGTGGGGGGGGACAGCGGAGGGTCAGAGGCAGCCGTGCCGGACAGGGCTGCAGGGACACGGGCCCTCCGGAGCCCCGCCACCCCTGCACTCCGCAGCCCCCAGAGGGATGGAGAGACGCTCTGAGGCTTCACTTTAAAGCGAACCCCAGAGTGTGCAGGGCCTCCCGACCCCCCCAGCCCAGCCCAGCCTCCTGCAGGGAGCGATGGTACTCCCGGCCGGTGCTCCGGCACTGGGCACGGCCTTCTCCTCGCCCACACCTGGCTTCTCGCCTTTGCAGACTTCAGAACTACAGGCCCCATTCGCTCCGCCTCATCCTACCCGCGCGGGACTCCCATCCTCCAGATGAGCACACGGAGGCTCGGGGAGACGGAGACCGCCTGGGGAGCCAGGGCCACACGTGCGCCAGACCTCCCAGCTGCCAAGTCTGAGCTCTGGGCCGCCCACAACCCAGACGGGAGGCGGGAGGAGGGAGCCTCCCCAGGAGACGCCATGCGCACAGGCCCGGCCGCTGCCCACCTGACGTTCTGGTGCCGCTTGACGTAGAGGCTGTGGAAGTTGTTGTCGGGCATGTAGCGGCGGTCCCCACACTCCTTGAGCCGCTCGATGATGGTCAGCTTCATGCCCATGGAGATGTGGGCCGGGAGCACCGACAGCAGCAGGTTCTCCTGGACACGGGGACACGGTGGGGGACACAGGGGGACGGGGGGACAGAGGGGGACAGGCGGGGCGACATCAGACCCAGGCTTTACCTACACGTCTCTCCTTTCTGCTCTGCCCATCACCCCTCCACCTCTGCCGGCCTGTGTCCTGCCACCAACCCAGCCGGGCACACATCCCTGCGTGTCCCCAGCAGCCCCTGGGGTGAGCCTGCAGGGGTGTCCGGCCACATGGCCCCTGCACACGCAGCTCTGGGAGCGGCTGCTGCCCACAGAGAAGGACGCTGGGCCTGGGGCCTGGGAGTCGGCCAGGCTGGGGCTTGGGGGGGTGGGGGGGCGCGCACCCACCTGCTGGCGCTTCTCGATGCGCAGCTTGCGGCGGATCTGGATGCACTTGACCGTGTAGGTGAAGAGCTCGAGGGCGGCGCCCTGCATGTGGTGCTTGTGGAAGGCGCCCGTGAGGTTCCCGCACAGGAAGACGACCGCGTTGGCCAGCAGCTGAGGTGGGCGCACACGGCTCAGGTGTGGCCTGCCCCCTGCCCCCGGGGGACTGTCCCCCTTGCTGAGCTGGCGATGGCACCCCGCCCGTTCCCTGACCGCCAACCCGCTCAGGCTCAGGCTGCACCCTTCCTGGGCAGGCAGGGACACTGAGGCCCAGGCAGGGCTGGTCTCCGGGGAGTCGCTATAACCACAGGACCAGGGCTCAGGCCGGCTCGGCATCCGCCAGCCCCTCCCTGGTCCAGAAGGCTGGACCCCGGAGACCGGGGGAGCCAGTCAGTTCTGGGAAGCAGGACTGCTCGTCCCAGGGCCCAGGGCTCAGAGCCCGAGGGGAGCACCGGGGACTGTCCCCGAAGGCATAGCCCCCACCCCAGCTGCCCAGAGCTCCCTCCTCCGCCCCCGGAGCAGGCACCAGACCCAGCCAGGAGGAAACCACATCACAGCAGCACTGGGTGTGACTAAGTTCACTCACTCAACACAGGACACAGGACAGAATGCCCAGGGAGGCCCAGCCTGCGGGTGACACCCCAGGAACAGGCCGCACCCAGGACAGTGCCCTGCACCCAGAGAAGGGCCAGGACTTGGTGAGGAGCTGAGCCTCTGGGTACCACGGGCCAGGTGCCAGCCCAGGCGTCCGGCTTCCAGAGAGAGCCTGCCCTGAGGCCAGCGGGCTGCCCGCAGGGCTCCAGGCTTCGGGACCAACTCACCCCACGGGCCTGGCTGCCCTCAGCCCAAAACACAGCCCCACCCAGACCCCCGGAGCCCCTCACCTGCACCCCACCCAGGACCCCAGAACTCCTACCTGCACCCCACCCAGACCCCCCAAAACCCCTACTGCACCCCACCCAGACCCCCAGAGCGCCTCACCTGCAGCCACACCCAGACGCTGGGTGACGAGGAGACCCCCATCAGCGAGCCAAGCACCAGGAGGTGGGACACGCTGGAGACGACCCCGACCGCGACGGCGCCCCGCATGGTGAAGGGCAGCAGCGTGTACACCACGAAGACGATGAACAGGAAGAAGGGCACCTGGCACAGGACACGGTGAGTGCAGGGCCGGCCCGCCACCCACCGGGACACAGCCCAGACCCCGCTGGTGGCCATCTCGGCCCGACCAGGCACCGCCTGCCCGGGGGTGAATGACACAGCGGAAGCAGAGCCCAGAGGAGTCGGGTGTGGCCCCCTGCTGGGGCCCCAGGACCGACCCCTCAGCCTTTCCTGGCACATGAGCCCGTCCGTGCCTTTTTGCCTTTCTGAGCTGGACATGGGTTACCTCCAACCCAGGGAGGGTCCACCCAGAAGAGCCCAGACAGACAGACAGCCAGGCGGACATGCCTCCCGCCTCCATCCGTCCCGTCGGGGCAGAGACTGAGGTCAAGGTCAGCCCAGGGCCCAAGTCACAGAAGCACAGCCTGGGAGCGGGAAGGGCCGGGGCCAACCCCCCAGTGCTGGTCCATGCAGCCTCCACAGGGACCTGATGCCCAGAGACGGCACAGCGAGGAACGGCATCCAGCCCCCAGGGGCGCCTGGGCGCTGCCTCGTACCTGCTCCCACCCACAGGCCGCCTTCGTCCACGCGTCGAACACCAGCACGTAGCCCAGCGTCACCAGGCAGGCCCAGATGAGCAGCGCCGAGGCCCGGAGCCACCGTTGGACCAGGCACTCGACGTACACCAGCACGTACAGCACCACGAACACGGCGAGCGCCAGGAACGCCGTCACCAGCACGGCCTGCCGTCCGGAGAGGTCCTGGGCGTGGAAAACACACACGGACATGTCACGGCTTCCCCAGTGGGTGCCGCCTCCTCCAGGAAGCCCGCCAGGCTAGCCTGTCCACCTGCCTCACTCACCCCGTAGCTGAAAGTGATGATGATGAGGGCGATGCAGGCCACGATGACCACCAGCAGGAGCGTGAGCAGCAGCGGCCCATGCTGGCTGGTGAGGCGGTACTTCTCGTACAGGGCATCGTGGTCCGGGCCCTCCTCGCCCTCATTGAGGAAGTAGCGCCCCTTGGCAGGCATGCTCTGCCCCTGGCACACCTGCTCGGGAAGCCCACTCAGGAGAGCCCACGGCCTGGAGGGCATCTGTGTGCCGACACCCTCCCTGCGGGCCTAGGCCTCTGGCCGCTCTGAGCCCGGCAGGGGGGGCTGGGGAGGGGGCCCCTCGGCCTGCAGGTCCATGGGCACCGCAGTGCCTGCCGGCTCCACCCCAGGCCTCGGTCACTGTGCTTCTGGCATTTTCCTTGGCATCCAGGCCAGGCTGACCAGACTCACGGCTCCTCAGCTCTGCAGACACACAAAGCGACCTGGATGTGAGCTGGGCGGCCGCGGCCGGGAGGGCTGGCATCGGGGCGGCAGGGCCAGGCCTCAGCCCGGCTCTGATCTATCAGCCTCAACCTGGACCGAAGTCCCAGTCCTGCTTAGGCTGTGCGCACCCCGAGTCACAGAGCTCGTCCCCTGGGCTCCCTGGAACCGCTCTGTGGGGAACAGCAGTCGCCAGTCATACACGGCTCGAAAAATTAAAGTTGATTAAAATGAAATTAAATACTCAGCCCCCGCCTGGCCGGTGTGGCTCCGTGGGTGAGCAGAGAGCCGGGAAGCTTCCTGCCGAGCTCCCTCCGGCAGCGGCAGCCCCGGGACTGAACCGGCTGCCAGTTACACGCAGCGCCGCCTGCCCCTCGGGGATGCCAGGCTGAGCAACCCCAACCCCAACCCTGAGAAACGCTAACTCCCACGGCGGCTCCATCCCCAGCAAACCACACACCCTCACAGACACAGACACACAGACACTCACAGACACAGAGAGACACACACTCTCATACACAGACACACACTCACACACTCATACAGACACACACACTCACACACACACACAAACACACACATAGACACTCAGACACACACACTCACATACACAGACACACACACAGACACACACTCACACACACTCACACACACAGACACACACACAGACACTCACACACACTCATAGACACACACTCACACACACTCACAGACATAGACACACACAAACACCATAGGCACACAGGACACACACTCACACACACTGACACACACTCACAGACACAGAGAGACACATAGGCACACACTCAGACACACACACACACTCACAGACTCACACACACTCACAGACACACACTCACTCACACACACACTCACACAGACACACACACACACACACTCACACACACAGACACACACTCACACAGACACAGACACAGATAGACACACAGACACACACACAGACACTCAGACACACACACACTCACACACACACACACACTCAGACACACAAACACACACACACTCACAGACACACAGACATAGACACACACAAACACCATAGGCACACAGACACACACAGAGACACACATACATGCACACATGCATATGCACACATGCACAGAGACAGAAGCGCACACATGTATGCGCGCATAGACAAACACAGGCACAGACACACATGCACACACAGACGTGCAGACACAAGGCCCCAGGCTGCCTTTCCCTCCCGGCCGCCGGCCGGCCCTTCCAGGCATGTGAAGCCCTCTGAGCCGGCCATGCAGCCAGAGGACCAGCTGTGAGGTGCGTGGGAACCGGCCGGGGACACGCTCCTCTCAGGGGCCTAAGGAGGCCACTTCCCGGCACCCATCACATCTCAAATGTCACCCCCTCCTGCCCCTCCCTGTGGAGGCCCAGGGCAAGGTCAGGCAGCCTCCTCAGCCAGCTCGGTCCAGGGCGGCCTCTTTTTCCAGGAAGCCCTCCGAGCTACGCCACACCCCATCGTCTCCCATCCCACAAACAAGACGGGCTGCCCGGGCTCTCCTGGCCGGATGCCGCCCAGTGGGGGTCCAGGTTCCGCAGCTGCTGGAAGTTGGGGGCCCGGACCTCAAATTACCACCCAGGACCGGGCCTCCAGGGCAGCTCAGGAAATCGGTCCCCTGTGGAGCTGCAGGACCCGGCAGCCACCAGCCTACCACGCCCTGGGGACTTCGAGCCCACCCCCTTTACCTCCACCCCCTACCCCCCGCTTGCAGATGCGG
>NW_005370423.1:2566053-2567366 GCF_000412655.1 Myotis brandtii
GTGAGGGAGCCCCGCGGCCGCTCTGCCCAGCACAGGCCTGGCACTTAGGGGAACCTCATGGAACCAAGGGATGCCCGCCGTTCAGGCACCCAGCCCCCCACACTCCGGCCTCACTCTGCTCCTCGGTACACCCCCAAGTCGGGGGAGTGAGGCGCCGGCCACAGTGGCCGACAGGCCAGGGTCGCAGGACAACTGGCCAATGAGCCCAGAGAGAAGGCCCAGTCCCAGAGGCACCCAGAGGCTGGTCCCCAGGGCCCCTCCCTCCGGGGACAGCCCGCAAAGCCACCAGGCAGGGTCAAAGCTGAAGGCCCCCAGGGACATGAGCAGCCCTGCCCCTCTCTCTGCTCCCCCAAACTCCTAGGCTGATGACCCAGCCCCGGGGGCCACATGCCATCCAGCCTTGGGGACCCGAGGCCTGTGCTCCAGCTCCGCCTCCAACCTGCTCCCTGGCCCTGGGCAGGTCTGTGCCCGACCTGGGCCCCGGGGTCCCTGCGTGCAAAGGGGCGACGTCGGACCGCCGAGGCCCCGCTGTGGCTGCGTGGGGAGGACTGAGAGAAGCGGGCAGGAGACCCCTGGAGGCTGCCCCCTGGCCCCCGGGCAGTTCTGGAGGGGGCGGGCATAGGTAGGGAATTATTCTGTGTACCCCAAATCCTCATTTCTGCGTTTCCTCTGTCCTCTTTAAAATGCAAGTACCCCATGTATCCCTCACCCCCAAGGCACCAGCTGCCAGGGGTCATCCATCCGGTTTGCCACCGCCTGTGCCACCTCTAATGACAGTTCATCCATTCATTCACCTTCAGAGAGAACATTCATTCATTCATTCCTTCATTCTCCAGATACGCACTAGAACCTTCTGTGTGCCAGGCCCCAGGTGAGGTGCCAAGAGGCTGGCACTCCAGGCACACGCTCCCAGAAGGCACAGACCTCATGCCCGGCCCCCGGGTGTCTGCAAGGGCGCTGCACACTGTGGGTGCTCAGGCAACCGCGTCTATTGGAAGAGCAGTGCCCCCCACGCCGCTTGCCTGAAATTTCACCACTGGTGACTCACTCCTTTACGCACGGCCCTCGCTAGGCCCCCCTTTTAGGAGGGAAACACTTCCTGCCCGTGTTTAACACACTCCCATCCCTTCCCCTTGATAAGGAAAAGGCAGAAAGGGGAGTCCAGCGGCCTTGGGGAGCCTCACGCCGTGCGAGTCCCGCCCGGGACCAGGGGACAGCGGGCTCCCCACGGCCACCCGGACAGCAAGGCGCGAGAGGGCCCGGAGGTGGGAGAGGAGATGTATCCACTAACCCACAGACAGGAACCAGGGGAA
>NW_005370423.1:2567579-2572363 GCF_000412655.1 Myotis brandtii
GGGTGTAAGTTCGAGTCTGAAGTCCGGCACTGCTCGCTGCCTGTTTAAAGACACAGCAGAGGCCAGAGGAGACAGCCAGGAGGTTCATGTTCACACCGGATGGTGGCCAAGGGGAGCCAGAACCCACAAAAGAACCCTCTGTGATGCTGTAGCGAACACATCCTAACGTCACACAGAAACCTACCAAAAGCAAAACCCAAAGAGAAGCGATTAGGAAAACATTTGCAAGTCTTACCGCGAGGCGTGAACCTCCCTCCCTATGTAAAGAGCTCCTACAAAAAATAAAAAATAAATGAAAAGGCCATTAACCCAACAGAAACAGGGGGGAAGGGTATGGACAGGAAGCTCACAGGAAGGCGATGCGAATGGCTCCTAAACATCTGGAAAGAAGCTGACCCCATCCACACACACACACACACACACACACACAGACACACACAAAGCACACGCACACACAGACACAGACACACACACACACTCACACACACACGCACACGCACACACACACACAGACACACACACACAGACACACACGCACACACACAGACACACACACTCACACACACGCACACACAGAGACACACACAGAGACACACGCACACACACACGCACACACACAGACACACACACACAGAGACACACACACACACTCACACACACACACACACACTCACACACACGCATAATTAAGAGAAATGCAGCCCTAACCGGTTTGGCTCAGTGGATAGAGCGTCGGCCTGCGGACTCAAGGGTCCCAGGTTCGATTCCGGTCAAGGGCATGTACCTTGGTTGCGGGCACATCTTCAGTGGGGAGTGTGCAGGAGGCAGCTGATCGATGTTTCTCTCTCATCCATGTTTCTAACTCTCTATCCCTCTCCCTTCCTCTCTGTAAAAAAAAAAAGAGAGAGAGAGAAATGCAGATTAAATCTCCGAAGGAAAGCCATTTTTATTTATCCGACCGGCAAAGGTCAAAGCGCTTCGCAGACCCGTGTTGGCCGGGCCGGGTAGAAACAGGCACTCACTCACACTCACACTCACACTCACTCACACTCACACTCGCACTCACTCACACTCGCTCACCCTGACAGGAGTGAGCCTCAGCGCCACCCGGGAAAGGCAGTTAAGTCATATCTAACCAAGTCGCTCAGGTACACAGACCTTTGACCTCACAAATCCACTTCAAGGAATTGGTCCTGCTCACACGGTCAGGTGTGTGAGGTGACATGTCCAAAGTATTCACTGCAACATTGTGTGTAACAGCAAACACTGGGAACAGCGCGTCTGCCGGCCAGAAGCTGGTGAAATAAATCAGGGCACATCCTCACGACGGAACACTATGCAGCTGTCAAAAAGGGGGGCAGCAGCCGAAACAGTCCTGTCCCAGGGAATCCGCAAAAAATCCCCATGGCAACAGCCACGCCTGGGAGAGGGATGGAACCAGGACACGAAAAACCAACACTGCCGGTTGGACAGAGCGAACAAATCGTCCTTCCCTGCATCTGCGGTTTCTGCTCCTATTGTCATAATGTGGCTCCTGCAATCTTCTAAAAAGTCTTTAATAGGAAAACCAGGATCTAGTGTATGCATCGTGTCCATGATAACAATACCACGCTGTAGACTTTAAAGTTTTTCCTAAGAGGGTAGGTGTTATGTGTTAACAGAAAAATAATGATAGAGTAAAAGAAAACTTTTGGAGGTGACGAAAGGTTGATGGCATGGATGCCGGTGATGGTTTCACGTGTGTACACTTATCTCCAAACTTATGAAGTTGTCTACGCTAAAAATGTACAGCCCGGCCGGTGTGGCTCAGTGGTTGATCGTCGACCCATGCACCAAGAGGTCACGGGTTCGAGACCCGGTCAGGGCAGTTTAAAAAAAAAGGACAGCTTTGGGTATGTCAATCATATCGCAATGAAGTGGTTTTTAAAATAAATAAAGTAGATAAGGACACCAGTAGAAAAATTCAAAGGACAATGTAAGGCGGTTGATGACTAAAGTGGCTGTGAGTTTAGTATGTTGACACGGAAAGATGTGCTCCTAGCATGTTTGTTGGTGTGTGGGGGCACATATACGCACGTGTGTGTATAAACATAGAAATCCATTAGATTATTTTAAGAAGAAAACAAATCTTAGAGGCATGGTGTCCAAGCTGCGTGACCCCCTCTGTGCCTCAGTTTCCCACTTGGAAATGGGAGAAGGGCATTCTGACCACACGGGGCTTTGAGGGGTGCAATGGGGCGATGTGGGCAGAGCACCGGGGCTGCACGTGGCACCCAGGACCCGGGTCAGAGGACAAGGACCATCAGGTTGGCAGGGAGCCCAGAACCTGCGCCTTCCGCCCCACCCTGGGCCTGTCTGAGCCCCAGCACAGGGGGTCCAGCAGCCCAGGCCCCTGCTCCACCCTGAGAGTGATCTGGTCTCTGGGGTGGAGACAGCTGTGGTCAGCACCTCGGGGTGCTGCCTGGGGCCATGAGGAGCAACACGGCGGACGCCCTCATGTGGCGCCCGGTTAGGCCTCCAGGGAGCAGCTATCCACTGGGGCAGGGGTTTGTGGGGACGTTGGTCCGAGGCAGCGAGAATCCCTGGGGGCATCTGGCCCCCACCCCAAGCCCTCGAGGTCTGCTGACAGGGGAGAAAGCATAACACCCAACCCTCCTGGCAACCTCTGAGCCCACCCGGAGGCAGAGGCAGAAAACCAGGCAGGCTGGGGTCCCCACGGTCAGCCCTGGAGCACCCCCCGCCAAGTGAGCAGGGCTGGGAGCGGCCTGGGCAAGGTCCTGCCACCCTGACCCCCAGCCTGGGGAAGGCTCCGAGATCCTCACCTGCTCGGCCAAAGTCCCCAGCTGGGAAGCAGCAGGGCTGAGCCTCAAACCCAGACCTGCCCACTCCGAGGCCCAGGCTCTCTCCTAAGCCGCCGCCTCTGCCTTTCCCGAGACGGGCTCTGCCCAGGGCCGGGCACGACAAGCGATGCGCACATGGCCCCCTCACCCGTTCCTGCCACAGGCAGTGCAGGTGAACATTCCCCTCCTCCTTCCACGATCCCCGAGCACATCAGCAGAGCAAAGGCTCTGACAAGGCCTGCAGGAACGGAACTTGTTGGATGAAAGGCAGCTGCACATTTCCGTCTTCCTGGCTCCAGGGGCTCTCGCTACATGAAGTCCCTCAGGACTGGGAAATGCTGACTTCGGAGTCTCTGAGAGTCAGCTCGGAGCTTCTCCCCCAAGCAGACTTCCTGGGCAACCGTGGCCAGACAGGCCGCTAACCTCCCCTCCCCTCCCCTTCTCTGACAGCCTGGGAGCCCCGCTCCCCCACACCCACCCGGCCCTGGGGTGGGCAGGATGGGCACACAGTGGGGGGGCCGGCCCTGAGCTTGGCCTCCGGGGTGGGGGTGAGAGAAGAAGACACGGGAGACGCCGGGGAGACACCCCTGCCCTCGGGGAGTTTTTAGTCGGGGAGACACCTGCCCCTGAGAAGAGGAGCAGGAACGAGCTCTAAACACCAGCCAGGAAGAGGCCTCCTGTCCCACCTCCTGCCTCCCCCACGCAAGGCAGCGAGGTGGCCCCGCCCCCCCCCACACCTGCCACGGGCAAAACAGAGCCCCAGGCCGACCGCCAGGGGACCCTCTCAGCTCTGCCCCTCTCGCCCCCGGGCCTGATCCCTCCAGCGTCTCCTCAGACCAGCAGAGGAGCGGACCACAGGGAGGGCAGGGGCAGGGCACCCCGCCCGGAGCCCCCGGGGGAGACCCCATTTCCCCGCTTCCTGAGCACCTGGGCCGGGCCGGCACAGCCCGGAAGTGCCCTTCTGCAGGGAAGCAGCCAGCCGACCACCCCAAACCACAGCCCGGCTTCCGGAGCGGCATCCACACGGGGGCACCCACATGGAGCTCGGGGGGCCCTCCATCGCCGGCCCCGGAGCCAGCCCCCCATCCGGGCCACTCACTCCTCCCACAAACCCGGTCTCCGGAGCCAGGCTTGGCTGGGCACGCACAGTGCCTCGATGGAGTCTCAGGCCACAGCATCCCCACCCCCGCCCCCCGCAAACCCGAGCCTCCCTGTGGTAGTCCACCAGGCTCCCCGCATCTGCCCGGGACCCCAAGAACACCCAGCCCCGTCCTGCTCACCCCCTGGCCAGGAACCTCCAGCTGGGCTCCCCGAGGCCTCCTTCGGGGCTGCATGATTTGACTGATTTCGGTTCCCCAAACAAGCCCCGCCCTCCGGCCTCCGGCCTCCCGCAGCCTGAAAGCACTGCCTCCTCCCACCCCTGGCGCCCTCTGCCTGGCAGACTCCTGCCCGCCCTTCCGTGCCCGCTCAGCTGCCACCTCCTCCGGGAGGGCCGCCGCGCCCACATGATTTGGATGCAGAGCCTGCCCTCCCCCGTCCAGCACAGGGCGCCTGGCCTGCCACTGCCTAGGAGGGACAGCTCTCCCCAGACAGGCCTGGCCACGCGCTTCCAGCTCCCAGGATGCAACCCCGCCAGCACGCAGGCGACACTCAGACCCCAAACTCCACGGCCCAGGCCGAATATAGCCGCACCCACCCCTGCACCGGGTCCCGTGTGCCTGAGCTCTGGCGGGTCACGCCTCCCAGGACGCAGTTTCTCCCCGAGCCACGGGGATGAAAACGCCCCCACGCCAGCCTGTTCCGGCGTGAAGCGACCTCGGGGCTATGAAAACCTCCTGAACCCGGGAGAAGATCACCCAAGAAGAGCTGAGCCCACTCTGGCCCAAGGCTCAGCACCCGCCCGCCACCCCCGAGACGGGCTTGGGGACAGGGGTGCGGGCCCGG
>NW_005370423.1:2572525-2572773 GCF_000412655.1 Myotis brandtii
GGAGGCCGATGGCTATGGGTGGGCACGCTGCCACCTCCTTGGGGAACGGGGATGGCAGGAGCCACAGGTGGGCGACTGGGCTGGGAGGGGACGGAGGCCAGGGAAGACCCGGGGCCGGGCCTGCGGGTCTCAGATGCCTGGGACGTGCTTCTCATGCCTTTCACTCTCCCCGAAACCTGCCCGGGCACTGCCACTCCGCAGGGGAGGAAACTGAGGAATGAGGCTGGGCCCAGGGCCCGGGGCCGGCC
>NW_005370423.1:2572824-2575458 GCF_000412655.1 Myotis brandtii
CCCTGCTCCTTTCTCAGGCTGCAGCTGCCCGGAGGGGGCCAGGGGGCCAGAGCCCCGGCTGCCACCAGTGTCACTGGCTCTGCCTGGAGGGGGCTGCACCCGGGACCCCCACAGGACCCTGCTCCTCTGGCTGTTCAGATGCGGCATCTCGTTCGCTCCCGTGACCCAGGCCACAGGAACTCCCAGCGCTCAGCTACGTACGTACGTACGTCTCATTTTTTTATTTAAAATTTTTATTGATTTCAGAGAGGAAGGGAGAGGGAGAGAGAGATAGAAACATCAATGATGAGAGAGATGGCTGCCTCCTGCACGCCCCCCCACTGGGGATCGAGCCTGCAACCCAGGCATGTGCCCTGACCGGGAATCGAACTGAACCATGACCTCTTGGTTCTAAGTCGACGCTCAACCACCGAGCCACACTGGCCAGGTTACGTGGGACTTTTTAAGCAGAGTAAACGCTTCAAAGATCCTCCATCAGCACCTCCTCCCCCCCGAGACCCAACCCCCCCAAAGCCCCAGCTGGGCTGTGACCACGCTGCCTGCTCCCGAGGCCCCAAACTTTCCGAACTTCCCATTACCGTCCGACTGGGCCAAGCTGCCATCACTCAGTGAGAGAGGCCCCGCCCCCTCCCTCCCGGACAGGAGGGGGAGGTGAGGGACAGGGGCGGCCACCAGCCACCTCACCCGGACCCTGGGGTGGGGGATGAAAAGCCAGCGAGGCTCAGTGGGTGGGCGTCGACCCGTGAACCAGGAGGTCACGTTCGATTCCCGGTCGGGGCACAGGCCCGGGATGCGGGCTCCATCCCCAGTGTGGAGCGTGCAGGAGGCAGCTGATGGATGATTCTCTCTCATCATTGATGTTTCTATCTCACTATCCCTCTCCCTTCTTCAATAAAAATCAATAAAAACATATTTTAAAAAATAAAAGTTACGGAGAATCCAAAGGGCCGGTCACCTA
This sequence comes from Myotis brandtii, assembly GCF_000412655.1. NCBI lineage: Eukaryota > Metazoa > Chordata > Mammalia > Chiroptera > Vespertilionidae > Myotis > Myotis brandtii. Next base: position 2,573,783 of record NW_005370423.1, read on the forward strand.
CCCGCCAGCTGAAGCCGGACTCGCAACTCACACGCAGGGCCCTGACTCAGCCCCAGCCACCTGGCCCACGGGGGGAGGGGGGGACAGACCAGGGCCCAGCTCGGGACTCCCTCCAGGAGCCTGAGTCCTCACTCTGCCCGTGAGGGCCCCCGACACCCCCCTGCACCGGCCCCGCCACGGACAGGCACAGGGTCCTGCGTGCAAACGTGACAGCTCCCGGGAGAGGTGGGGGTGGGGATGGACACCCCTGAAGCCCACTCACGGGGTGACCAGGACAGGACAGTGCCCCCCTGGGCCTCGGTCTTCTCCCCTGTAAAGTGGGGACAGACGTCACCTACCACACTACAGGGCAGTGGGGGGGCCGGGCTGGGTTAAAGCAATAGTTCCAGACTGTAAAGAGGGGTCCGCATCCCCAAAGCGACATCAAGCCGGACCTCTGTCTCCTCTTAAAAGCGCCCCCCAAGCCTGTGTGGAGGCCCCACTCCTGCCCCATCCCACAGCTCATTGCACCGAGGCCCTTCGAGCCCACCCCGCACCCGACACCCGGAAATGCCACTTCTCTCCCACAGAAAACCACTGCAGACCCCCCCGCCCCCCGGCGTCCACACCTTCCCTCTCGGGCCGAGAATCCGGAACAATCGCGAGCCTCCCCTCCTCCACACCCGGGGCCACAGGAAAACCCCAGAAAGCCCAGGGCCCGGGGCGGACCTGCCCCCCCCCCCAGACTGCAACCCCAGACCCCGCACTTCCTGCCGGGCCCCCTGGGCCCCCCACACTTCCTCTCTAGCCTCCTCGCGTGACATCTCAGTATCTTCCTTAGCCTCGTCCAGGCAAAAGCACATCAGTGAAGTCACGTTCAAGGTCCTGTGCAGGGATGGCTTCTTCCGAAACATACTCAATAGCTGACAACTGAACACGCTCATCCGAGGAGAGGCCGGGACCACCGAGGCCACAGCAGGTGCCCCCGAGAGAGGCTGGTCTAAGTCGCCCCTCACATCGCCCGGCTGTGGCCGAGAGCCAGTGACAGCCCACGGTCACATGCCGTCCCAGGCGGAGCGGCCCGGACTCCGGCGGCCTGTCCAGGAAGCTGGCCCCCCGCCAGGACTGGCCACAGAGGGAGCCCCTGGTGCCCGCTGTTCCCACCTCCTGTGGTGACAGGGAAGAGGCGCTGCTCCCTGTGTGTGTCCATGTGCCCGTGTGCGGAGCGTGTGGGCGGAGAGTCCGGAAGGACCCATTGCCATGGTGCGCGCTGGCCCCGGGCCGCGGGCCGGGAGGCCGAAAAGGAGCTGGCCCGCTCTGCAGGCCTCCGCTGTCTCGGCATGCATCCCTCCCAGGCCGGGTGTTTGTTTATTTTCTCAGCCTAATAAAATAATCCCGTGTTCCCTCCTCGAGTGTGTGCGGCCATTGAGCAAAGCAGGGTGTACTTGTCCGTGTAAAGTGACAGCCTGAGTGGAAGGCGGGCGAGTCTGTGGTTCACAGACTTCCAGGGGCGACGGGCCAGATGAACGACACCGCGGTGATACGGCACCTTCCCGTCGAGGCGAAGGGCCGGCGACAGGTTGTCTCTGGTCCTCGGTCCGGGGCCAGGCCACCCGGCTGTCTGCCCAGGAGGCCCGAGAGCCTCCTCCGCCCCCAGCCCAGACCCTGTCCATCCCCTGCCCGGCAGGCCAGCCTGC
>NW_005370423.1:2575823-2578456 GCF_000412655.1 Myotis brandtii
TCCGCGGGAGTGGGGGGAGCTGTCAGGCCCGGCTCCCGGCTCCAATGACTTCATGGAAATTGGAAGCTTTAAGCTGGAACAATTTTCAACAAGTGAAAATAAAACACGCACCAGAACCCTCCATTAGGAGCCCCGAGACCGCGGTCGGAGGCAGGGAGCAAATGGATCCTTAACGAGCAATTAGAGGCGCACGCAGCCTGGCACGCAGCCTCAGTTTCCCCACCCCCATCGTGGGGGGCCTCGTCCGTCTCTGAGACTCCAAAGTCTCCAGCCCAGCCGGCTGCCTCTCCAATCCCAGCTGCCCCCCCGCCCCCCCTCCCCCAGTGGGGCCAGGCCGGGGCCCATGCCTGGAGTCCCCACTCCAAACTGCCAGAGCCTCAGAGAACCCCGGGCAGCCCTGGGCCCCCGGAGGCCAGGAATCAAACCTCACCCCCCTTCTGCGTGGCCAGGCCTCAGTTTCCCCACTGGGCTCCTGGGGGGCTCAGTGGAGAGGCAGCAGAGTAGGAGGGGCTGGGAAGCAGCGAGCAGAGGCCTCTGAGATAGGGAAGCGCCTCCCGGTCCCCGGGGAGCCCTTCTGAGCACGTGCCTGGGTGCTAGGGTCGCTGTCCACCTTTTATCCTCACGGGAAACCCTTCCGCTTGGTAACCAAGTGGGGAACGGAGCCCGGTGTTCCCAGCTGACACCTCCCGCCCTCGCCAGGCACCCCTCCAGCTCTTTCCCCAGAGAGGCAGTGGTCAGACTCTTTGCTGCCGACTGCCTGCACCCCCACCCCCCGCCCGGCCGCACCCCGCGCCCGGCCAGGCCTGACACCAACTGGACACAGGCTAACTGGTTCTGCGGTCAGCACGTAGGCTAGGCCTTGTGTAACTCCCCATCGGCCCCATGGAGCGGGTCCTGCTCCCACCTCCCTTCTAGAGAAGAGGAGACCGAGGGTCAGAGAGGACACTCGCTCGCCCGAGCACACAGAGCCCAGGACAGGCAGAGCCAGGATCCCAACTCAGGTCTGTCTGACTCTCAACCGCGCAGGCCGCGACCCTCCCGGGAGCAAGGAAGGGCCTCCCTGGGGACAGGCTGCCTCGAACCCCACTCCGCCCTCCCTGCAGGGTGTCCTGGGCCACTCGGTGCTCCCACACCTTCCGGACCAACTTCCCCAAAGGAGGGGCGGCCTGAGGCTCTCCGAGCACCGGACCGGACCGGGAGGACTGGTTTGGGCTCGCGCACGGTGCCAGGGCACAAAGCACAGGCCCGACCCTTCCCTGTCCCACTCGGCAGCACCCGGCCTCCTCCCTGTGGGCGGGACCCCCCGGGGTGCTGGGGACAGAAACGCGACTGGGACACGGCCCCCAAGATCCAAGCTCCCAGGTTGAGCCGTGGACCAATGGCACGGCACAGAGATCTGGCGAGGCCCCGTGAAGGCCAGACACAGCCCGGAGCTCAGGGGACAGACCCCCCATCCCCAGAGGAGGGGACCCAAGACGGGGTGTCCCCGGCCAAGAAGGGGGCCCGGACACTCCCTGGCTGGTGCGTGGGAGCCAAGGCGGTAGGGAGTGCACAGTGGGCGGGAAGGACGGGAACGCCAGCGGGAACAAGGCAGACAGGGTTGGCCGAGGGGCACCACCGAGCAGGGAGCCAACAGCCTGGCCCACTCAGGTGTCCACCGAGCAATGGGGGCGTGACTCAGCCGCGCAGGGAGACGCAACCCTGGAGCTTCTGTTTCAACTACGTGGGGAGATGCTCTCAGTCATCAGGCTGGGGCGACGGGGCTGGGGGCAGGCACTGTGGCAGCCAGGCTCCAGGCGGCCCCCGGTGACCTGGCCTCCTGCTGCTCACACCCCTGCACAGTCACACAATCTCACACACACACAACATAGTGCAGAGACACCTGGGATTTCTGAGGTCACGCGGGACGTCGCGCCTCCCCTCGCTACCTCCTGGACCAGCCCGTGGGGGAAGCCCGCCACCACGCGGCCTCCCGCCAAAGCCAGCACCAGCTCGCCACCCACGGAGGCGGGTCCCCCGGCCCGGTGCAGACTGGGCTGCCTCATGCTCACCGGCGTTGCCAGCTCAGAAGTGAGTGGGGGTCGCCTCTCCCCAAGACGCCCCCATGACATTCCTGCCAAATTGATCTGCACCCAGATTCTCCCAGTGAGAACCCAGCGGAAACACAGCCCCCTCTGTGCGACCAGCGGCCTGCGTCCCTGCACTCAGCCCGCCCCGGGAGTGTGGGGGGGTGGGGGGGGTGACCTCGCTGAGGCAGGCTCAGCCTTGGGGTCCCAGACTGATTTTTCACAGAGGGGGTGGGAGGTGATTCCCACGAATTGCGTCACCTCGGCCTTCAGGGCTCCGGGATGTGCTGGGGTCCCTGTGGAGGTGCTCAGGGCCACCCCTTCTCTTCACAGGCAGGAAGCGGGGTGTCCAGAGCGGAGCAGCTACCACAGGGGCCTCCGGACTCCTCACTGGGGGGTGCTCAGGGTGGTGGATGGAGCCGCAAAGCCACTCCGCATACACTGTGTGCTAAGAACTCAGCACCGTGGCCTACGACCCCCGCGCCCGGCGCCGCGGCCCCTCCTGTTAGAAAGAAATCTACGGGACGCTGCCTGTCCCGGGCCCAGTGCCGGAAAGGAGAGAGGAGA
>NW_005370423.1:2578712-2579323 GCF_000412655.1 Myotis brandtii
GGATCCTGGGAGGGAAGAGCCGGGCCCTGTGAACAGCAGGGGAGGGAAGGACCCTCTCTCTTTCCTTCAATGTCACAGGCGTGTGTGTGAGTGTGTATGTGTGGTTGTGTGTGCATTGTGTATGTGTGTGCGTGTGTGAGAGTGTGTGCGTGTGCGTGAGAGTGTGTGTGCGCATGTGTGTATGTGTGAGTGTGCGTGTCCGTGTGTGTGCACACGCGCGTGTGTGTGCGTGTGTGTTCATGTGAGAGTGTGTGTGTGTGTGAGTGTGCGTGTCCACATGTATATTTGCATGCAAAAAACATCTGGAAGCCAGGCCAGTGTGATTCAGTGGCTGAGTGTCAACCCATGAACCAAGGTCACGGGTTCGATTCCCCATCAGGGCACATGCCCAGCTGTGGACTGGATCCCCAGTAGGGGGCAGCCTATCGATGATTCTCTCATCATTGACATTTCTATCTCTCCCTCTCCCTTCCTCGCTCTGAAATCAATAAAAACATATTTTTAAAAAAACACACACGGAGGGAGATGTTTAAACCATTGGCCATTTGGACACGGAAGGGACAGTTAGGAGGTAAGAGCGATATTTCAGGAGCCACGTCAGCAGGCTGGCG
>NW_005370423.1:2579566-2583954 GCF_000412655.1 Myotis brandtii
CCCAGCATGGAGCAGAGGCCTCCTCCTCCCCCTCCTCCCCCTCCTCCTCCTTCCCCTCTTCCCCTTCTTCCTCCTCCTCCTCTATCTCCTCTTCCTCCTCCCCTTCTTCTTCCTCCTCCTCCTCCATCTCCTCCTCCTCTCTCTCTTCCTCCTCCCCCTCCCTCTCCTCCCCTCTCCTCCCACCACCTACACAGGAGCTTAATGGCTCCCAGCACCAGCGGGGCAGGGCAGGCTTCTTACCCCGCCTCCTGGGAGCCTCCCTGTCTCATCTCATCCTCTGACCACAAAGCAGTTCACCGAAGGGGGCGGGGAGTGGGGGCGCTTGGTGCCTGGGACCTCCACGCCCCCAGGCGCAGCCTGACCACAACCCCGCGTCCAGTCTGCGGGCCCAGGACGTGGAGAGAAGGACCCCCGCCATCAGCACAGACCTAGCCACCGGCTCCAGGCGCAGTGTCCGCCGGCACAGATACACAGATACGGAGACGCCTAAGCGACCAGCACAGGGGACAGAGCCCAGCCAGCAACCCAGGCACCACAACCCCCGGGGCCCCACTCACAGCGCACGGGCCAGCTTCCCCAGACGGCAGCGAGGAACACGGATGCCGACTCTTCCTTATCATGTGTCTTAAAGAGCCCGCTGGAAAGATGTGCGTCGTTATGGTAATGGCTGCTTCACAGAGCAGAGACTCGGGGGTCCCCCCCGGACGGCTTAGGTTTCCTGGCTTTTCAATACCCCACGGGAACCGTTTCTGTAACGAAGTGAAAGGCATTTCAGGAGAAGAAACGAGCTGTCTTTCTCCTCCTCCCCAGGAATGTCGCTCAGAGCCACGGCCCAGGAGGCAGGAGCTCACACTGCCTCTCAGAGCCTCAGTTTCCCTATCTGTCAGACACCACACTCGCCACACTGAGCTGCTCCCGCCGTCCTCGCGGTGAGGGGGGGACTAGCAGGCATGCCCACCAGGTCAGGTGAGGAGGCCTGGCCAGCCCGGCCCCGCCCCCGCCACCTGTGCCCGTCGGCTCAGTCCTTGTCCCCCTGGGCACCTACTGACCCTGCACCCAGGCTGGTGCGGAACTAGACGCCCTCCTACCCTCCCAACCACCCGCTAGCAAGGAGGTGTCCCCCCATTTTACAGGGGAAGGAGCCCACCCACCCACATACACCAAACCGAGACGGAGACTGCGGCCTGGGCCCCTCCGTGGGCCCCTCCTCCCCAGCCGTCAGCACACCACCCAGCACCCCTTCCGAAGGGCCAGGTGCCCCGCTGAGGGCTACGGGCGGGGTCCAGGGAGGACCGGGTGCATCCATCCTAAGAAAAGGCCGCACGTAAACAGTTATCAAGTCAGTTAATATTGACACAACACTCCGACCGACAGTCCCCACCCAATGACGACCTTCACCCCGAGTCCCATGCTGCCTTCGGCCTCCTCGGATCTGGACCTGTTCCTGGGCCTCTGACATAAGCATCCTCGGCGTCTCCATTTCATACATGAGAAATGGAAGCTCAGAGAGGTTGACGCACTTGCCCGAAGCCACACAGCCAGGGAGCGCCCGGGGGTTCCCTCGGGAGCCCGAGTTCCGGTCCTCCAGACAGAAGGCCTCGTGAGTAATCGCCCCTGTTAATGATTGCAGACAGCGCGCCCTCTGCAAACAGCTGGCCGGCAGGTGCTCAGTAACCGCGGGAGTGCCTCCCGCACACACCAGCTGGGCGGCCAGCTCCTACGAGCCCCTCCATACAGCTGGGGACAGGAGAGGGCCGTGCAGGGCTGGGGCCAGCACCTCCTGCCTTTCTTTGTCCCCCTCTTAAAGTGACCATCCGGGCCCCAGTGCCCATGTCCGAAAGCAGAGAAAGGCACCTGCCCCAGAGCCATGTCCCTGACCACGGACCCCACGCCGAAGGGGACCCCTGAGGTCAGCCACCCCAGGGGGCTGAGCGTCCCGAGTCCCACTGCACCCTCCCCCACCCAGCGGAGGGAAGGGTTTACAGGAGGCAAGGGCTGGAGGGGGAAGGGAGGGAGCACTCACCTGGGGACACAAAGGACTCGGAACTCTGGGGGTCCCACAGCAGTACTGCCGAGAGGAGGAGAAGCCCGTCAGCTGATCCCCCAAACTCCACAGCGAGGGGGTCGTCCACTCCTCTCGGGGCCCAGGCCAGGCACGCCAGCTTGGGAAGCCACCCTCTTTGTGGTTCCCAAACGGGGGTGCATCAGAGCCTGGAGGCTCCCGCCAGCCTGGTCACCATCACCCCCAGCCTGGCCCCCTCTGGAGAGGGGCCGCCATCACTCTGGCCCCCGTCAACTAGCTCCCCGACGGCGGCCTACGGCCAGATGCCAGCAGGCGCACAGGGAGAGAAGGTGTGGCTCCTGGGCCCGAGGTCCAGCCGCCTGCGCGGGTTGGGGGCTAATTGATACCGAAATGCCTCAGAACCCTGGGCCTCCCCCCCCCGCCCCCCCGGGCCACCCTATTAAAATCAGAAGTTCGCACAGCCTCCCGACCCCCAGACACACCCAATGCCAAGTTCCTAACCAGCAGAGCTGCTCTTGAAACTTCTCCAGAACCAACAAAAGAGGAATAAAGTTTTGCTTTGCTTCCCGATCGCAGACAATTTTGAAAATACAGAAAGTGTAAACAAAGGAGCGATGTATCAACAAAGTCCACAAGGATATTTCCGGAGGGACTCCTGTACCGACCGGCCTGCCCTGGGGGCCTCCCTCTACAGGTGTCTGGGGTCAAAGTGCAGCCCCTTTGTCTCTCCCATTGGCCAGTGGGCGGAGGAGGCCTGACTCGCCTCCCCAGTCCCAGGCCCCCCCGCCCAGGCCCCGGCCCCGGCCCGGGCCCACCACTCACGCTCCCTTGCTGGACTCCACATAAGCCACTGTCACCCATCGGCAATCCCTTTGTGCCCAGCTACACAGAAAGGGGGCCTGAGAGGGGGGTTGGCCTCAAAGCCCAGAGCACCCCGGTTTGGGGCAGGACCAGGTGAAGGGGGGATGTGGGAGGGGAGGTGGGCAGGGAGGTGGGCAGGCTGTGTGTTTTGCTCTTGTAGGATTTAACTTGAGACTCTGCCTGCCAAGGTGGGGTCAGCTCCCAGTGGCTACTCAAACGGACCCCCCAGAACCCCAGGAGGCCGGGCCCTGGTCCCAGCTCCAGGCCCAACCTTTGACGACCTCAGCTTTCCCACCTGTAAGTGGGGCTCATCACTCCGGCCCTGACTCATAGGACCCCAGCATTCAAGGGGCGTCATGCCGTGGCTGTGTAAGCCACCTGCCTCATACCCTGGAGGATCTGAGGAGAGAGGACCCCACCTCCAGGCTCCGTCACCACCTCTGCCCGTTTCCTTCATGCGAAAGGTTAGGTTTGGGGTCCCCCCCAGTGAGGAAACAAGTCAGGGGCCAGAGCCTGCCCAATGTCCCATCTGCCCCCCCTCACTGGCCAGGGGCCTGCCCACTGCCCCATCTGCCCCCCCTCACTGGCGAGGGGCCTGCCCACTGTCCCGTCTGCCCCCCTCACTGGCCAGGGGCCTGCCCACTGTCCCGTCTGCCCCCCTCACTGGCCAGGGGCCTGCCCACTGCTGGCTCTGGGTGGATGGCTTCCAACCCCAAGCCCGGGCTTGCCCTCCCGGAGGCTTCTCCTAGGGGCTGTTTTCACTTTAAACAGACACAGTGGACCCTTAAACAAGGGGGAGGGTGCTAGGGCTCCACCCCCACCCAGTGCGAACCCCACGGGTACCTCTGACTCCCCCAGAACTTGACAACAGTTCCTCCTCTCTGGCATCCGTGGGAGGTTGGTTCCAGCCCCCTGCCCAATACCCCATCCCAGGTGCCCAGTCCCTCCTATGAAGTGGCCTTGAGGCCGTGGGAGCCGGAACAAAGCAGACAGGCGCCTCCGCATGGGGATTCCCAGCCACAGGGTCGGAAGGATGCTTCCCTCTGCGGCGGCAACACCTGGGGAGACCCGGGACTGCCCGTGTCTTTATTGAAAAAAACCCGGACGTACGTGGACCCTGTTGTCCAAGGGCCAGCGATATGCCGACACTGTCCGTCCCCCTGTCCGTGTCTGGGACACGCACAAAGCTGCCCTCTGCCACCGTAAGCCAGGCCTCCCCACAGCAGGGGGCGGGTGCCGGCCTGGGGGGCAGCGCGGTGCCCTCTCCCCGGTCTGCCGTGTAGTGGGGGCAGTGGCACTGGCCCCTATGCCTGCCAGCCGGGGCCCTATCTGGGCACATCCTCCCTCCCCCCCAACCCCCCCACACACACACCCGCAAGGGCCCTGGGTGGGGGGCCGAGGGCGGAGGGAGGGGACATGGGGAGACCATCCCCGGGCCCCAGCCAGACAGAGGAGTGGAGGGGAAGGGGGCTGGGGCTGGGGTCCCAGTGGGCCGGCTTCCTCC
>NW_005370423.1:2584546-2588148 GCF_000412655.1 Myotis brandtii
CCGGCCACACTTTCCAGCAAACTCCTCCCGGGCGCCCAGACCCGCCCCGCACCCCAGGAACGCCCCGTTTCTGGAAGGATCCCTCCTCCGCGGACTCATGCCCTCCCGCCAGAGGAGGAAGCTGGGGTGGCCACCGGCGGCCTCGCTCGGGCTTTGAACTCCGAGGGCGTCCCGAGGTGGGATGGAAGCCCCCGCCGCGCCCCCTGCACCCAGTAGGTCCACCTTTATCCACCTGTCTGCTGGCACCAGGAAGCCAAAGCCCGCCCTCGCCCTGGCAGGTGTGGCTCAGTGGATAGAGTGTCAGCCTGCGCACTGAAGGGTCCTGGGTTCCATTCCCCGTCAGGGCACATGCCTGGGTTGCTGGCTCCATCCCCAGCTGGGGGCGTGCAGGAGGCTGCTGATCCATGACTCTCTCTCATCATGGATGTTTCTCTCTCTCTCTCCCTTTCTCTCTGGAATGAATTTATATATATATGGAAAGTAGGTGTCCTCACCCTGTGGCGTGGCTGGAGGTTGCTGGTTGATTCCCAGTCAGGGCACACACCTGGTGGCAGGTTGGCGAGGCATCTGCAAGGGCAACCGGTGGATATTGCTCTGTTTCTCTCCCCCACCTTCTCTCTCTAAGCGTGTCCTCGGGTGAGGACTTAAAACAACAATAAATAAATGAAAAAAATAAAGTGGGTGTCACAACTCACCCCACTCGCTGCTTCCCACAAGCCAGGGCGGGCCCAGAGCGGGCGGCAAAAAAAAATCTGTCCCGTTTCCGCGGCACCAGGATGGGTGAGCAAGAGCCGCTCCGCTCCCCTGAGTCACGGCGGGGAGGGCCAGGACGGGGCTGAAGGGACCTGCGGGACCAGCGGGCGGGTAGGACACAGCCTTGGAGTGTCTCCCTTCCGCTGCCCCGAGCGCCCTGACGCCCAGTGAGAACCCAGGTCCCCACTGTGCTGAGAGGGGTCGCGGGCGCAGCTGTTACACCCATTTCTCAGGTCCAACCTCAGAGGCCCCGCCGGAGCTCCACGGGCAGATTCTGGGGAATCTACGGTTTAACAGGCACCCGGTGATCCTACGACCGCAGGTTGATAAAACCCTGGTCCCCTGGGAACCCCGTGGTGGAATCCGGAGCCAGGGACCCCAGCTTACCTTAGCTTAGAGGGGACCACCCCGCAGGGGCCCAGCTGAGGAACTGGGTGGGATGTTGGCAAGTGGAGATCTGCTTCCACTCCAGACGGCGGGACACGGGGTCCCAGAGCCTCCGGACGGGGGCGCGGGGCCCTCTGGGCTGGAGCCTCGCCACTTTCCTGGCAAGGTCACTGCTGCGTCTGAGGGCTCACCCGGGAGATGTGAGCCGCGGGGACGCCCGGTTCCGGAACTGGGCGCGATGGTAGGCACACCTGATGCTCATCAAAGCCACAGCCCACGCCCGCACGAGGCCTTGCCCACCCTCCTCAGAACCACCTGAGGCTCCTGCTGGTGTCCTGTGGCCCAGGCGACCCCGGAGAGGGAGGGGGCCCGGGCGGGATGGCCCCTCTGGCCCCTCCAGAGTCCAGGAGCCCTCCCCCTCTGCAGGGAGCGATGCTGCGGCTTCCACCCACGTGTCACCTTTCCCCAGAGCTCTGACCAGCTCTCCCAACAGCAGACGGGAAACAGCAGGGGGGTTAGGGGGGCGTCCAACACGCCTCCACTCACCCTCCACTGCCAGGCGGCCCACCTGCGGGGGCACCTCAGGGCGTGGCCTTGGTGGCGGCTCCGTCCTCAGTGACTGCGAAGGGGCCAAGGTCGGAATCGCCCAGAGGCCTCATGAAGAAAAAACGCACAACAAACACACACACCGCGGGCCCCACCCTGCTTCTGGTTGAGCAGGTCTGGCGTGGCTCCCAAGAATTTTACCTCGTCCGAGCTCCCAGCCGGCACGGATGCTGCTGCTCCCCGGGCAGCTGGGCTCTGAGATTCTGCTGTCCAAACAGGGTGGGGGTCCCGGTCCCAGAGGTCCTGACCCCCAGGTCTGCGAGTTCTCGGGATGCCTTATCCAACACCCAGGTGGGCCCGGCCGCGTGGCTCGGTGGCTGAGCCTGGACCTCTGAACCAGGAGGTCGGGGTTCCATTCCCAGTCCCGGGCACGTGCCCCGGTTGTGGGCTCCATCCCCAGGGTGGGGCGTGCAGGAGGCAGCCGATGGATGATGCTCTCCCATTGTTTCTATCTCCTTCTCCCTCTCTCTTCCTCTCTGAAATCAATTTAAAAAAAAAACCAGGTGAGCTCAGTTAGCGACCGGATGGGCCGGATGGGCCTTCCGGGGAGAGAGGAGTGGCTGCCCCAGGTGGTGCTGGGTGAATCGGCCGCCATTGGAGGAAAAGCTTTTAGATACCAGCTCCCACTGGACTAACACCACCACCACCAGCCAACAGAGGAAAGAGCCTCGTGTTTGAAAAGAAAACTTACACAGGAAGATGTTGTAGTCGTTCTGCTGGGAGAAGGCGGCAGAGGAGGTCCAATCCACGCGGAAGGGCTGTCATTGAACGTGGACTGTCCCTCTCCGGGGGGAGGGGGCGTCTCCAAATGCCGCAGGCAGTGTGTTTGTCTCTCTCTTTTAAAAAAAATATTTTTTTATTGATTTCAGAGAGGAAGGGAGAGAAATAGAAACATCAATGATGAGAGAGAATAGTTGATCGGCTGCCTCCCGCGCGCCCCCTACAGGGGATGGAGCCCACAACCCGGGCATGTGCCCTTGACTGGAATCGAACCCAGGACCCTTCAGTCCGCAGGCTGACGCTCTATCCACTGAGCCACACCAGCCAGGGCCTGTTTGTTGTTTCCATTACCCACTGTGGTGACAGCCCCAGAGAACATGTGCCCATTCGCCCTCCCAGGGGCCGCACCCACCAGGAGGGCCAGCGCCCGCTCCCAGAGAGCCGTCAGCATTTGCTGCCTGCCTGCGGCTCTCACACCCCACACCCTTCTCCCGGCAACCCAACCTGACGCAGGGCACTGGCCGGAAGAGGTGCTGGAGGAACCCGCCATCTACTCCTGCTGCCTCCTCACACAGACGACCGTCAAAAAAAAAAGAAAAGTCACGCCCTGGCTGGTGTTGCTCAGTGGATAGAGCATCTGCCTGCGGACTGAAGGGTCCCGGGTTCAATTCCAGTCAAGGGCACAGGCCCGGGTTGTGGGCTCCATCCCCAGTGTGGGGCGTGCAGGAGGCAGCCGATCCATGATTCTCTCTCATCATGGATGTTTCTCTCTCTCTCCTTCCCCCTTCCTCTCAGAAATCAATACAAATATAAAAAAGAAAAGTCAGGATAGCTACCCGGCAGCTCAAGCACAGGAGTTCAGGGGGCTGGGAAGGGCACACAGCTTCTAGCCACTACAAATCAAGGTGTTAGCAGGCGTGTGTTACTCAGAGACATGGAGGTAAATGAATAACACCCCCCACGCCCCCAAACCACCCACAGTTGGAAGTGGCGGCCTCAGGGGAGGGAGAAAGTAGGGAGCGGGTGGGAGACAAACCTTTTGAACCATTTGGCTTTAAACGATGACAAGCCTGCTCCTCGGCCCAGTCCACCTGCTCCTCGCTGTCTTGGCAGGGCCTCCCCCCCACCTGCCCCGA
>NW_005370423.1:2588305-2594577 GCF_000412655.1 Myotis brandtii
TCACGTTTCTATTCCACAGGGGGCTGCCTTGTCCCCTCACCTGCAGTCCTCCCGGGCGACGCCTTGCCTGCCGTGTGAAAGCCGTTTTCCCGAATTGGATTCTAGGAAAGTCAAGCTGTGTGATGGAACCACTTCCAACTACCTTGCGTGCTTGTGCCAAAAAGTCACTTCGGAGACGCCGCCTGCCGAGCGATTGAAGGACAAAACCTCGGTTTGCAGCCGGAAGCGGGCGGGAGCGCGTCTGGGCATGGACACACCAATAGGCCACTGGATACCTTCGACAGCCCCTCCTTCCCTGCCCCTTGGATGTTGGCATTAAACATCGGCGTTTTAAAATCTCTAAGGGATCCCTCGTCGACAGCGTTTTAATCCCCTGTTTTCAAACAGGAGCTAGTTACTTGCTTTAGAAACATACACGTCTATTCACAAACTAAAGCTCTTTCTAGACGGATCCTGTGAGATCAGCCTGTTTGCGGTTTTAAAGCGGGGAGGGGTGTGTGTGTGTGTGTGTGTGTGTGTGTGCACGTGTGTTTTGACAAGCAAGAAGCATAAAGCATTTTACTTACAAGGGGATAAATGGCCCCAATTGAAGTCAACGCCGTGGCATTCCCGAGCTCAGTGGGTAAAACACAGGCCATCTCCTCACAGACTTCACTGGACAAGCACAGAGGAAAGTCTACAACCACATAGTAGGCGCCTCACGTAGTGATTTCAAAGAAAATATCTCCCCCCCAATAAATGGCAGCCCGCGGCTGCTAAGGCTTAGGGGGCTCGCTGTGTGACCTCCCCCCGGCTGCCCCGCACCCCTTTGCCAACAAAACTCTCCGGTGGATTTTTCCCGACAAAATCCCGGCAGCCCTGCGTTCTCGGACCCGGAGCTGCACCCTACTTCTCACCTGCTTCCTCTTTGCTCGCCAGGCGGCCCCTCCTACTTTCAGACAGAGAATTATTTTTATCTATTTTTTTTGGGGGGGGGGGCGATAACTTATTTGTAGAGAGTTTTAGATTTAGTTGCTGCCATTACTGAAGGGTCTTTAAGGGATCGAGTTTGAGAAGCAGGTGGTGGGGAGCCATCCGTATAACTCGTTTTTTTTCCATCTGTTTTGTCCAGGGCAGCGTTTTCTAAACACTGGAAATCGAGGAGAAGGGACGGGGTGGTTTAAGATGACCACGGGGCCTTTATGACCCTTCGATCCTCGCACGTACCTCGCAAGATGAGGCTTCTCAAGCAGCTCCTGAAAATGCACCTAAAACAAGATAAACCGGAGCCGTTTCTGTTTAGATAACTCGGGTTGGAAGAAAAGGGCCACCACATGGCAATACTGCGTAACAGCCCCGCTCGGGGGGAGCTGGGCCGCGCCGGGCAGCCACGAAGGGGCATCTGACGTGTTCGTGCAGCAAAGCTACTCGCAAGCCAAAGTGTGCACCACAGAATGCATGGTGGGGAGCGGCAGAATCGGGCAGGGGACGCCTCCATGTAAAAGCAAAGACCCCCGCAAAGCACATGTGTGAAGACATGTTTATGTATGTCAACGCATTTTGTTATTTATTGATTTAAGAGAGAGAGAGAGAGAAATTTGTTCCACGTATTTACGCATTCATTGGTTGATTCTTGCATGTGCCCTGACTGGAACTTGAACCCACAACCCTGGTGTATCGGAATGACACTCTAACCAACGGAGCTGCCCAGCCAGGGCTGTAAGTGCGTTTTTTAAATCTGGGCTACATCCCAAATCATTAAAGTGACCGGCGTGCGGGAGCTCAGGGGGCCGAGGGGGCAGGGCAGCAGACCTCTGACCCAGGTGCCCCCATGTTGCCTGCGTTCCTTCCCCGTGGAACTCACTCTCTAGCTGAGAAATGAAGGACATCCGCTCTGGGGAGGTGGATCGCTCATGCACCAACTTCCCACGGAAGAGACGTATCTAACAGGATTATACTTTCTGCTTGTTTGTTTAAAGAGAATTGCCAGTGAATGTGTAAGAAGCGAGAACATACTTTCAACCATAAAGATTTTAAAAAATAGTAATGAATGTGGAAGAAGCGAGCGGGCTGGAGCGGGCGGTTGTCTAGACTCCTGTTCACGCTAACTCAGCCCGGGACTCCGTGCGCTTGCCCGCTCAGGCGGTCCAGGCAGCCCCGGGGGCCCAGCCACGGCCGCCAACTCCTCTGAGAAACGGTCTGGTGGCACGTGGCTACGGATCCTGCTTCCTCCGCTCTTGGGAGGAGCAAACCCTTCCATGACTCTAACGGGCCGTGCGGTGGCGCGTCCCCGCACTCAGGACCCCTTGCATTAAAGCAAAGGAGAAAGCGGGTGGGCCTGTGTGAATGAGAGGCCGCTGCCGGCCTGGCGGTGGCCGGGGCCAGGCCAATGCCTGCCTTCGCCCAGCACCTGGCTGGGCAGGAGGGCACAGCGGCACCTGAAGGCACCCCCACGCCACTCCCGGAGGCACGAGGATGAACGCCCGCAGATGGGCCCTCGCTGTCGGGATAAAGCTCTCCTGCCCACGCGGGGGCTGTCTTGGGAATGACAAGACGAATTAGGGAAAAGCAGCCGTTCAGGTGTCACAGAAAGGCTCGGACCAGAGGCTGTGAAGGTGAAGGAGAGCACAGAGCCTTTATTGAAGTGGGGTGATGAGGCATGAGCCGGGGCGAGCCCTGGGGGGCAGCGGGGCGTAGAAATGCAATTTATAAAATTTTCAAGGCAAACGATGGGCATCTTTGAAGACATCGTCGTTAGCTTAAAAAAAAAAAAAAAAAAAAAAAACTTCCGGGATGCGATTCACTCATAGTTTTGATCACCGGTGCCCGGGGTGACGGGACCTCAGGACGTGTGGAGATTTCGTAAATCGTTTGTATCAAATCTCTCTCTTTTTTCCTGGTAAACTCCTTCTCGCCTCGGCAGCGGTAACTAGACAGGACTGGGGAGCTCTCGAGACGACTCAAACCTCCAGCACCTCCCAGGAGTCCGCGCTTCTGAGCACAGAAGGCAACGCTGATCGGAGGAAATAAACAAGAAGGTTATTACACACAGGCACGGGCTCGCCACGCCTCTAACGCAACGCATCTATGTACAGAGTCCGCTAAGAAGCCTACCGCGCCTTCCGTCCGGGACGACCCTGGCCGCCCCCTCCCCGCCCCCGCCAGCAGGTGCGTGCGTGAGCCCGTGCTCTTACAGGGACCACGGAGGCCTGGGGCGGGCCTTTGGGTTCCTTGGGGCGACAGGGCTTGCAAAAGACTCATGTTACAAAGGGACCCCTGGACGCTCTCTGTGGAAATCAGAGAGGGGTCTTAAACCTCGGGGCTCAGTGGAGGGACGAAGAGACGCCGCAGGCGAGCGTAACCAGAGGCACTACTGACGGGACATGGGAAAGCTCGTGCGTGGCACGGAACCCGGCCTGGACGGGGAGGGCAGCTACACGCAGGGAAGGCACCGACCACCAAGCATCTCTCTCACATCTCACAGGTGCCCCTGCCTCGACCATGGGAGACAGGACCAAACAGCCTTCCCCAGGCCTCCCCAGACCCGCACCCACCGTCCAGGTAACGGCCAGTTTTACTTCACAGCCGCTCTTTACATCAGCACCTTTAGGATAAACCAAGACTCCAGCCCAGCCGGCGTGGCTCAGTGGTTGAGCATTGACCTATGAACCAGGAGGTCAGGGTTCAATTCCCGGTCAGGGCACGTGCCCAGGTTGTGGGCTCGATCCCGTGTGGGGCGTGCAGGAGGCAGCCGATCCACGATGCTCTCTCATCACTGATTTATCTCTCCCTCTCCCTTCCTCTCTGAAATCAATAAAAATATATATTAAAAAATAAAAAGATAAACCAACACTCCTAATGAATTCACCAGACTGCCTGCCTGGCGGAGACCTCGCTGGCATCCGGCTGCTGTGGGAGAGGGAGCCATGGCCACAGGGAACTCACGGACTTAAGTTAAACGAAAGAGGATGTGCAAACAGCCAGCTACACTTGGCGAAACACGCAGGTGGCGGCCCCCTGACCCCCTTGCTGTCTAGCATCTGCTCCTGCGACATCCCGGCATTTCTCCCATCAAACCAGGAGGCACCCCCAGTCCGTAACCAGCACAGGGGTGCACCACCTCCACCCCCGGGCTCCCTCTCTCCGCAGCGCCATCTCCTTCCGCTGGTGGGCGATGGGCCAGGTTCAACCTGACAGCACAGACTTCAGCCGCAAACGCAAAGGCCGAGGGCTTAAGAGAGAAAAAAACGTGCCAGGAAAGAGCAAGCCAAACACGAGCAGCTTATCAACTCAGAACCGCGCTGGAGTAAATATTTGACTCTGGATAGCAAATAGGCCCGTTTCTAGGCAATTCTTCTGGTTAATAATTCTGTCAACATCCAATTCATTGAGCTCATTATCTCTGATGAAGAGAAGGGGCCTCAGGTGCAAAGTCAACACGCCTCATGAGGACACGCCTCACGGGGACACGCCTCACGGGGACACGCCTCATGAGGACACGGCCCAAGAGGACACGCCTCACAAAGATACAGTCCATGAGGACACGCCTCACAAAGACATGGCCCACGAGGACACGCCTCACAAGGACATGCCTCACGAGGACACACCTCACGAAGACACGGCCCACGAGGACATGACTCATGAGGACACGGCCCACGAGGACACGCCTCACAAGGACACGGCCCATGAGGACACGCCTCATGAGGACACGGCCCACGAGGACACGGCCCACAAGGACACGCCTCACGAGGACAATGCCCATGAGGACACGGCCGAGTTTCCGCGCCACGTGAGTGACGTCGCACTAGGGCCTGGCTTGTCGTTCTGAGCACCAAGCAGCATGCTAACGTGTTAGGACACAGCCCATGAGGACACGCCTCACAAAGACACGGCCCATGAGGACATGCCTCACGAGAACACACCTCACGAAGACACGGCCCACGAGGACACGCCTCACGAGGACAATGCCCATGAGGACACGGCCGAGTTTCCGCGCCACGTGAGTGACGTCACACTAGGGCCTGGCTTGTCGTGCTGAGCACCAAGCAGCATGCTAACGTGTTCATAAACGTGAACACGGATTCTGCCCGCCATGTCCTGACAGAATGCAGGGCCTTCGCCTTGCGGTGTCGAGGCCGGGAAGGCACCTCCGGGCACGCTCAGGCCTCTGGGTCTCCGCTGAACGTGGCTCCGTTCTCTAAGCGTCTCCCCGTGAACCGTGCACGAGGGGAATCGGGAGGAAGCGTAGCTATGACACCTAACGTTCCTCCTCGGGTAAGTGTCATAGAGCCGTTTAGCGGACGCTTTGCTCACAAGGCACCTCGTGGGAAGGCTGCCTCCGGCCCCGGCGGGAGGATCAGCTCTCCCGGCCGTCATCGAGGCCTGTCGGTGTCGGTCCCGGCTAGACTGGCAGCGCCGTTTTTATAGCCAGCATCTACCTTCTGAAAAGTTAACTGAGAGGCCATGCATTTCCCACCAACATTCCTGATGAGTGACTAACACACTAAGAAACCAGCAGCGTGCTAGGATGGAAGGAAGGGACAAAACTCTAGATTACTATCAAAACTGACATGATGTCCTCATCACTGACAAAAACACTAGCAAAGCTCTAGGGATTTTTAGAGTGACCTTGACAGCCACACCCTGTCACCGGGGAGGTCACGGCCGTGAGCCCGTCACAGCCATACCGCGTCCTGCCCGGCCGGTGTGGCTCAGCGGCTGAGCGTCAACCCATGAACCAGTTTGATTCCCAATCAGGGCACAGGCCCAGGTTGCAGGCTCAACCCCGTGTGGGGCGTGCAGTAGGCGGCCGATCCATGATTCTCTCTCATCATTGATGTTTCTATCTCCCTCTCCCTCTCTCTCTGAAATCAATAAAAATGTTTTTTAACATCGGGTCTGCCGCTCACAGCGGTCATACTCTCCTGACCTGCCCACAGTCTGGAAACCCCAAAGCCTAGTCCACAGGCCACGGCAGACACAGCTCACACGCAGCACGGCGTGGGGGAGGGGACGGGAAGAACACACGTGGGGATCTGAGGCGCCAAAGGGGGGACTGTTAACAACACTTTCCCTGCCGCCCATGCTCTGTTTGAGCCCAAGCACAGAACCTGAATGTTAATGGAGGTTCCAGATTCGGGAACAGTAAGACACACTCGCGACAGGATGGACGTACAGCGGGACCCTTAATCCTGAAGACCGGACGGCACGGCGGCTAAGTGTGACGCCAGCCGGTCCCTGGTCCAAGCGAGAGCTGGAAGCCACCACGGGCAACCTCTCCGAGCGAGACACAC
>NW_005370423.1:2594920-2597086 GCF_000412655.1 Myotis brandtii
TCTGCCAAGTCTTTAGTATCAAGACTCGGAGAAGGGAAACGGCGGGAGTCGCACGGACGGGAGGCCACAGAACAAATGAGCAGGCAAAGTGAGCGTTCTTCAGAGTCTTTTACTTGGATTGAACAAGGAACAGCGCCGACGCTGTTCGCTGCAAGGTACACAGTATTCACGAGAACAGTGCTGGTCGTTTGAGGAAGTGCACACGCCTCAGGTTCTCCTCCACGCTTTTTCTCTCTTTTAGAAAGATACTGTTTACCAAAAAGAAACGTCAGCAGTACAGGAAAAACGATTTTCCCAATAAATGTACGAAAACCTAAGATTCCCAATGGAATCAAGATTATCTTCCCGCGATCACCACCTTGCAAACAATCACATGCTTGTGGGGCACCCTGTCCGCGCCCTACGAGGACGTTCACGGTCGACAACGAGGGCGAGTCTCTAAGAGAAACCAGTGCGGCCGGCGGCACACGGGTCTCCGCAGGTACTGAGCGTCCGCAGTGGGCAGCTAACACTGAATTCCATTTTATTGTATAAATAATTGTTCCCTTGGCGGTAAACCGGAGTCTACACATTCGCAACAGTCCTAGGAAATAAATACTGTGATTGTGTACACGACAGGTCATGACAAAACTAGCTTCGAAGAACAAACAGCAGCTCGACACCCTGGATGAAAACCCTGATCGGAATCCAATGGGCACCTTCAAATTTAAAACATTGTCAAGGTAACATCACATCGAAAGTCACATGGTTCGCACGAGGTTGGAGTCTCTGGTTCTGGAACACGTTTTTCGGTTGTGGATTAAAGTAACGAACACATTGGAAATGGTTGATTTCAGGGATGACATCGGTGTTGGTCTGACTCTCGCGTTATTTTCTTTATAAAAAGTTGCACTCAGTGTCCATTCATGGTCTGATTGGTCTTCAGTATTTCATTAGTGAATATAAAAGAAACTCCTAAAAACCGACAGTGCTTCACACGTGTGTATATATGTATACATAAAACAATCTCATCTCAGACATGGCTGTCATGGACAGAGCCACACACACTGATGCTAGACATGAGCGCTTCCACCTACAGACAGCGATTTCAAAAATTCACTTACATTCATTTGATCACAGTAAATATTCCCAAACTCAACGAGTGACGCGTGACAGAATATACATCTTGTTTGCACCCTAAGCTGACCACCACCGACATGTACAGTGTGATTGAAACAAGCCGATGTTTAAAAACGTTTTAATTCAAGAGAACAATTCCATGGGAGGAGGCGGAAGACTGGGAGGACAGGAAGTATTTAGTCTTCGTGAGGCAATACAAAACAGACCTTTATCAAAGACCATTTCGTTTGGAAAGATCGACAATACCAAAAGCATCAAGTGGATATAAGAAAATAGCTTTTGTCCGTGTGATTTAATTAAAGCTGTTTACAGGTAGATATTCCCTCCCACGGGAGCATGAACTTTAAAAAAGAGATGAGAGACAGGCAGGCGCAGAGCCCGGGCGGGAGGCGCCGCGTGCAGAGTCCGCAGCCGGGGCTCGCGTGGCAGGTGGGGGACGGACATGTGGCCTCTCGCCCAATCACAAGTTAAAAAAACACCGCAGAGGAAACCAACATGGAATCTCATACCTGCCCGCTGCCCAGCCGGCAGCACGAGAGGAAGCAGGTGCCGTTCACGTTCGGAGATGAGCGAGCTGTTCAGTGTTTACACGAAAGTACATAGTACGGATATATATTCGTTTGTACAAAATAAAATCAATGTCATTTGCCACCATAAACACCTTTACTCGAGGGAGGAGACGTGCTCGCGGAGGCCGGTCCTGGGGGCCCCACTAGGTCATTCAACGCAGAGAAAGTCGAGTGCGAGAGCTAGTCACGTCCCCACGCGTGGATGTTAGGATGACAATTCAGATTATTTTGCAAACTAATCCTGAGAAAAATCTGTTTACAATTTAAACAGTAATGTTATGTAAAAAGTCTTAACAAATCCACTATTACAAATATCGATTTCCTATGTGGTCATCTATATATACACACAATAAAATGGTAAATATATGCAAAAATATTTAAAAAACACATGCACAGACCACTTCCCCCTGGGAATCTGGGCTTCCTATGAGAGACCTGTTCTCCTCCCCGTCCTCCAAAACCCCCCTCCTCCCCCCAC
>NW_005370423.1:2597104-2602933 GCF_000412655.1 Myotis brandtii
TGCTCCCTAACTCTGCATAAAGCCAGAGAATAGATCTACTTTACATTCAGGCTTTGAACCTGAAACGACCCTGTTGTAGCAAATGACTTATCAAACGAGCAGCCCTCCCCCCGTTTTGCGTGCGTTTTGCTTTTGCTGCTGTCAGTCTTCATGATCCATCCGCGACGAGCCGGGAAAACACACAGTTGCTCAATCAACACGTGGCCAGCGCCGGCTCCTGAACGGGTCCCAGGAGGCCCCGGGCCGCTGTCAGGGCGTGAGGTCACTGCGCACAGCAGGCGTCCGTGGCACCGCCGACTACCTGCACAGGTCGGCCAGGGGCGCGTCCCTCTTGTGCTTCCTCCGCTTGCCGTGGAAGCACTGGTTAGTGGGTTTGCCTGGATGCGGCTTGTTTGCCACCAGGACACCATGGCTGGTGGGAGCTGTACCTGGGAAGCCTTTGCTGGAAGAACGGAAGAGCCGGGCGGGTCCGTGCTGTGGGAAGGAAGCGGGCAGAGACGTCAGTACCATGAGGCGCCCGCACGGCTCACCCACCCCCAGGAGCTCTCAAACCAGGGCTCCTCCCGAGCTCCGGAACTGGCGCTCTGTCCCTGGGATGCCGAGCGCAGACCACCCTGCCCTGGAGCCTGCCAGCCAGGATGCCAAAGTGGCCCCGGGGCTCCGACACCAGGTACGCGGGGGCTGGCCGCCCTCCTGCCGTCACCTGCCACGTTCACCGCCCCTCGGGGCGATCCGATCAGGGCATGGGCCTGAGGCCGTGCCGGTGAAGGACCTGCAGGTCAGCAGGGGCATGCCTGACGGACACGCCCAGCGCGGGGAGAGGTGGGATGGCCTCAGGCCGGGCCGGGAGCAAATGGCTTCTCCCCCATCAGGTGCAGTGCCCGTGATGATACAACTTCAGGCAACAAAACAGCTTAAAATAGAGGCGCTCTGAGGCCTTTGTAAGTGAAAGCTGATGCCAAACACTGACCATTTCAGCCTAGACAACTGCATCGGCCATGAACACATCCCAGGGCCCGCTATTCCCAGGTGTGTGCACGCGGCCACCGGTCACACCGAGCTGCCCCTGCAGAGACTTAGGTGCAAGGAGACCCTTTACAGCCGCTGCGGCCTCTGCTGAGTCTGGGATGAGGGCGGTGGGCCCGGCATCGCACCAGGACCAGGACGGGACGCCCGGAGGTCTGTGTCCCGGGCCCTGTCACTAGAAGCCCGTCGTGCAGTGCAACCTCTTACAACCAAGCAGGTTTGCTCTTTAACCTGAGTCTCCTGCAGACCCACGCCGTACATGTGTAACTGGCATGTAAGAAGCTGGACATGCGCTGCACTAAATGCTCAGTGACGCACATGTGTAACTGACATGTAAGGGACAACATACTCTGCACTGCCTGCTCAGTGACACATACATGTAACTGACGTGAGAAACAACGACGCACACGTGTAACTGACATGTAAGGGACAACATACTCTGCACTGCCTGCTCACAGTGACGCTCATGTGTAACTGGCATGTAAGAAGCTGGACCTGCGCTGCACTGAATGCTCAGTAACACACACGTGTAACTGACATGTGAGGGACGACAATGACGCACACGTGTAACTGACATGTGAGGGACGACATGCTCCGTGCTGGCTGCTCAGGAGAAACATGCTCACGCACCTGTGACTTGCTGGCGCTGCTGGGTGTGGCGGGGGCTGGGGCGCTCTGCACCTTCCCCCCCGCCGGCGAGGACTCCACGGCCACCTCCTGCGACCCCACTCGGCTCCCGGCGGACGGACGGCAGAGCAGCTGCTTCGGGGTTTTGCACGGCGTGGCGTCCGAGTCCTGACACAGATCGCGTGGGTTACAATGTGGCATGTGAATAACTTAGTCAACGTTCAAAAAGAAACCCGTTTCAGCTAAGTGCTCCCGGGACCCATTTAAACATCTGGGAACTGAAGGAAGCACAGAGGACTGTACGAAGAGCAGTGGTTGCGTTTTCCTCCGGACACTGAACGTGGCTCATTTCCCAGAGGGTGTCTACTCATTCCTCCCTCCCGGGCACGTCTGCTCCGCCCCTGCGTCTGAGCCACCTCGCTCGGCGCGGTCCTCCCAGCACCCAGCTCAGCTCTGCCCGTGAGGCCGCTGTCGGCAGGGAAACGACGTCCTTCCCACATTCAAGCCCCCTGCCTCCCGCCTCCCCGGCCAACATGCAGCACTGGGGGGCCGTCTCGGGTCTCAGTGCCGTAAACTCCATCAACCCGAGGGGAAGGGGAGCTGTGGGAGTGATCCCCAAAGTCCCCCCGGGAAAGGCGGAGAGCAGGCAGGCTGCTGGGGGTGGGGAGGGGACGCCAGGGCCGCTGACAGGTCTGCGTGGGTGAGGGGACTGTGTTGGGATCAGCTGGGTGACGGCTGTCCAGCACTGTGAGTGCACTGGAAGCGAGGAATCAGACGTTTTCCACGTGAACTTGACGTTACAGCCCAGCCGGTTAACATCCCACCAGGAGGCTCCGAAGCATCTGAGGGAGGAGCCTCGCAGAGCGACGCACGAGCTCCACCTGCGGATGCCGACAGCGGCGGCCACCGCCTTAGACGCCCACGGGGACCCCGGGTGGGGTGGGGGGGGGACTGGCTGACGGCGTCCTGGGGACGCTCCCTCTCTCCCCTCTCGGGAGGGCTGGGTTCTCGTGTGTACGCATTTGTAAAAACTCCGTGAATGTACAAGATTCCTTATGTGTCCATCTCATGTAAGAAGCAAAACTGGGACCACCCTGTGCTCTGGCTAACGGGGGGCATGCAGCACTCAGGGCGCCCACTCACCTCCCCCGGGAGCCTGTCAGGGAAGCAGCAGGAATGGAGCCCCCGCTCCGTACCCACTGCGTGCCAGAGGGGCAAGCGCCATGTGAGCACCCACTGCGTGCCGGAGGGGCAAGCGCCATGTGAGCACCCACTGCGTGCCGGAGGGGCAAGCGCCATGTGAGCACCCACTGCGTGCCGGAGGGGCAAGCGCCATGTGAGCACCCACTGCGTGCCGGAGGGGCAAGCGCCATGTGAGCACCCACTGCGTGCCGGAGGGGCAAGCGCCATGTGAGCACCCACTGCGTGCCGGAGGGGCAAGCGCCATGTGAGCACCCACTGCGTGCCGGAGGGGCAAGCGCCATGTGAGCACCCACTGCGTGCCGGAGGGGCAAGCGCCATGTGAGCACCCACTGCGTGCCGGAGGGGCAAGCGCCATGTGAGCACCCACTGCGTGCCGGAGGGGCAAGCGCCATGTGAGCACCCACTGCGTGCCGGAGGGGCAAGCGCCATGTGAGCACCCACTGCGTGCCGGAGGGGCAAGCGCCATGTGAGCACCCACTGCGTGCCGGAGGGGCAAGCGCCATGTGAGCACCCACTGCGTGCCGGAGGGGCAAGCGCCATGTGAGCACCCACTGCGTGCCGGAGGGGCAAGCGCCATGTGAGCACCCACTGCGTGCCGGAGGGGCAAGCGCCATGTGAGCACCCACTGCGTGCCGGAGGGGCAAGCGCCATGTGAGCACCCACTGCGTGCCGGAGGGGCAAGCGCCATGTCGATTGTAACTGACAGTGAGCAGCATCGTGAACGTCTGAGATTCCCAGTAACAACGCGGTGAGCGAGCCCCTCCGCCCCGACGCTGCCCCCGCCGCGCCCGGGACTCACCACGTCGCTGGAGCTGGACTGTGTGGCGGACGACGAGGACACGGGGCCCGACGAGGAGTTGGAGGAGTGCTTGCTGAGCGGCTCCGCGGTCTTGCCCCTGCATTTCCCGAGGGCGTCGCTCTCGCCCGAGAGGCTCCTGTGACATTTCTCCAGCTGCGGGGGCTCCACCATCAGGGTGACACCGTTTCCTGAGAGGGGGCGGAGGGGAAACGTGTCTTCCCGCGAGTCACGCCCCGTGGGGACAGCGGTGGCGACGGCGCGGGACTCACCGTTGCACGAGGGCTCGGGCCTGCTCGGCAAGCCCCACTGCTTGGAGATCCAGTCCCGGTACGTGGCGACCTCGTCCGTCACCCTGATGATCCTGCCCAGTATGCTGCGGGCGTGAGAGGAGAGGGGAGTGAGCCTGAGGCAGGAACCCTGTGCTCTCGGGCGCCCGCTGAGGGGGGCGTTACCTCTCCGTCTCGTTGTTGGGGTAGTGCTTGGCGATGGGCGACACGGCGTGGCTCAGCACCACGTAGGCGTAGTCGAAGGCCTGCTTCACCTGCATGGCTCCGTACGAGCTCCTCCCGACGTCATTGCCTGGGGAGAGGGGCAGGTCAGGGGGGCCACCGCTCCTCGGGGCTCTGCCTGCAACTCGGGCGATCGGGGCCCCGCAGAGCAGCCCTGGGACCCGGCGTGGACGTCCTGACTGAGCAGTCAGAACGGATGCTCAGGCCTCCACGTGCCCGGCCTGCCAGGCACCACCCCACAGGCTTCCTGCAAACAGGACCCGCCGGTTTCTCCGGAGAAAGCCCGGGCGACATGCTCCTGTCCTCCCAGCTGTGTGAGCACCGCCCACGGGGTGAGGAGCTCCGCACAGCAAGGCCGTGGAGCTGACAGTCTTTCTGTAGAGCAGGTCCCATAAACGGCTCCTCAAGGAGGAGACACACGGGACTCTTCAGTCACGAGACGCCCAGGCAGCCGGCAAAGGCCGAGGCCACAACTTCCCTCCCTCCCTGTCAGAGCTCCTGCCACAGCACAGGCGAGCGCCGTGCCCGAGTCGACAGCGCAGGACGGCGGAGCTTCAGCCACACCAGGAGGCACCGCTGCCCAGGGACCCCGGGGAGCACGGGGGGACCACCCTTCTTCCCTCCCACCGCTCGACGCTGGGGCCCGCGCAGACCACGCAGGACTGACGGGGAGAGGAAGCTGAAGGAAGACCAGCCGCCTCTCTGAACCCCCCGCTCGCTCCGCTCGGGAGTCCGTTACTGGGCCACCGCCCCGAGGACCTGAGGCCTCGCGCTGAAGCCCTGGGGAGACAGCCCACACCCGGGGGACTGAGGCGGGAGGCCAGAGCGGGTCAAGGGGTAATCGGTGATGGAAGGACACGGCACCGGGGTGAACGGTCAGTGACGGCCTGCAGAACTATGCACCTGAAACCCATGTAGCTACAAACCATGTCACCCGTCAATTAAACTAAAAAATAAAAGCCCTGGTTGGCAACAGGCTGGAATTGGGTGACGAGGACACGAGAAAGGAGACAAGTGGCTGTCAGAATGGAGACCAGACCCTCCCCAGCCACAGCCACTCCCACCCACACCACTCCCCACTCATCTGCAGCGTGTTTTCTGGTGTGTGTGTGTGTGTGTGTATGTGTGTGTGTGTGTGTGTGTGTGTGTTCACGTGTTTTCGCTGGTGTGTGCTGACTTCCATACATCTGCACATGAAGTATTCTGATGAACAGAGAATGTCCACATTAGAAGCTGATCCTGAATGTTTTGTCCAAAGTGCCAACCGCCACACGGTGACCACGCCGCGCCCCTCCCCCGCCCGCCCACGGATGACCTAATCTCAGTACCTGGCTGTAAAGGGTCCTCGATGTAGAGCATCGACGGCCTGTAGCCATCCAGCATGTTCTTCTGAACTTCATCTTTGGCCACATATGAGCCCCCATCCTTTATCCGGATGCCAGTCTTTAAATAATTGAAGTGCCGTCCATATAATTCAAAAAACTCTATTAAGAGAACACCATAGTTTGTGTTGGGGATGCAAGCATCTTCCCTGGGATGTAACTACAACCAGAAGGAGAAGAAAAGAAGTTACGTTGCACGTCCTCTGACTTCTCCAGGGGGTGACACATGACATCTGACTTCTACCCCCAGCACTGCCCCCTTCTGGTCTCGCGGCTGCTACAC
>NW_005370423.1:2619744-2623631 GCF_000412655.1 Myotis brandtii
CTCCTGCGACCCCACTCGGCTCCCGGCGGACGGACGGCAGAGCAGCTGCTTCGGGGTTTTGCACGGCGTGGCGTCCGAGTCCTGACACAGATCACGTGGGTTACAATGTGGCATGTGAATAACTTAGTCAACGTTCAAAAAGAAACCCGTTTCAGCTAAGTGCTCCCGGGACCCATTTAAACATCTGGGAACTGAAGGAAGCACAGAGGACTGTACGAAGAGCAGTGGTTGCGTTTTCCTCCGGACACTGAACGTGGCTCATTTCCCAGAGGGTGTCTACTCATTCCTCCCTCCCGGGCACGTCTGCTCCGCCCCTGCGTCTGAGCCACCTCGCTCGGCGCGGTCCTCCCAGCACCCAGCTCAGCTCTGCCCGTGAGGCCGCTGTCGGCAGGGAAACGACGTCCTTCCCACATTCAAGCCCCCTGCCTCCCGCCTCCCCGGCCAACATGCAGCACTGGGGGGCCGTCTCGGGTCTCAGTGCCGTAAACTCCATCAACCCGAGGGGAAGGGGAGCTGTGGGAGTGATCCCCAAAGTCCCCCCGGGAAAGGCGGAGAGCAGGCAGGCTGCTGGGGGTGGGGAGGGGACGCCAGGGCCGCTGACAGGTCTGCGTGGGTGAGGGGACTGTGTTGGGATCAGCTGGGTGACGGCTGTCCAGCACTGTGAGTGCACTGGAAGCGAGGAATCAGACGTTTTCCACGTGAACTTGACGTTACAGCCCAGCCGGTTAACATCCCACCAGGAGGCTCCGAAGCATCTGAGGGAGGAGCCTCGCAGAGCGACGCACGAGCTCCACCTGCGGATGCCGACAGCGGCGGCCACCGCCTTAGACGCCCACGGGGACCCCGGGTGGGGTGGGGGTGGGACTGGCTGACGGCGTCCTGGGGACGCTCCCTCTCTCCCCTCTCGGGAGGGCTGGGTTCTCGTGTGTACGCATTTGTAAAAACTCCGTGAATGTACAAGATTCCTTATGTGTCCATCTCATGTAAGAAGCAAAACTGGGACCACCCTGTGCTCTGGCTAACGGGGGGCATGCAGCACTCAGGGCGCCCACTCACCTCCCCCGGGAGCCTGTCAGGGAAGCAGCAGGAATGGAGCCCCCCCTTCGTACCCACTGCGTGCCGGAGGGGCAAGCGCCATGTGAGCACCCTCTGCGTGCCGGAGGGGCAAGCGCCATGTGAGTACCCACTGCGTGCCGGAGGGGCAAGCGCCATGTGAGCACCCACTGCGTGCCGGAGGGGCAAGCGCCATGTGAGCACCCACTGCGTGCCGGAGGGGCAAGCGCCATGTGAGCACCCACTGCGTGCCGGAGGGGCAAGCGCCATGTGAGCACCCACTGCGTGCCGGAGGGGCAAGCGCCATGTGAGCACCCACTGCGTGCCGGAGGGGCAAGCGCCATGTGAGCACCCACTGCGTGCCGGAGGGGCAAGCGCCATGTGAGCACCCACTGCGTGCCGGAGGGGCAAGCGCCATGTGAGCACCCACTGCGTGCCGGAGGGGCAAGCGCCATGTGAGCACCCACTGCGTGCCGGAGGGGCAAGCGCCATGTGAGCACCCACTGCGTGCCGGAGGGGCAAGCGCCATGTGAGCACCCACTGCGTGCCGGAGGGGCAAGCGCCATGTGAGCACCCACTGCGTGCCGGAGGGGCAAGCGCCATGTGAGCACCCACTGCGTGCCGGAGGGGCAAGCGCCATGTGAGCACCCACTGCGTGCCGGACACGTCGCTGCTGGACTGTGTGGCGGACGACGAGGACACGGGGCCCGACGAGGAGTTGGAGGAGTGCTTGCTGAGCGGCTCCGCGGTCTTGCCCCTGCATTTCCCGAGGGCGTCGCTCTCGCCCGAGAGGCTCCTGTGACATTTCTCCAGCTGCGGGGGCTCCACCATCAGGGTGACACCGTTTCCTGAGAGGGGGCGGAGGGGAAACGTGTCTTCCCGCGAGTCACGCCCCGTGGGGACAGCGGTGGCGACGGCGCGGGACTCACCGTTGCACGAGGGCTCGGGCCTGCTCGGCAAGCCCCACTGCTTGGAGATCCAGTCCCGGTACGTGGCGACCTCGTCCGTCACCCTGATGATCCTGCCCAGTATGCTGCGGGCGTGAGAGGAGAGGGGAGTGAGCCTGAGGCAGGAACCCTGTGCTCTCGGGCGCCCGCTGAGGGGGGCGTTACCTCTCCGTCTCGTTGTTGGGGTAGTGCTTGGCGATGGGCGACACGGCGTGGCTCAGCACCACGTAGGCGTAGTCGAAGGCCTGCTTCACCTGCATGGCTCCGTACGAGCTCCTCCCGACGTCATTGCCTGGGGAGAGGGGCAGGTCAGGGGGGCCACCGCTCCTCGGGGCTCTGCCTGCAACTCGGGCGATCGGGGCCCCGCAGAGCAGCCCTGGGACCCGGCGTGGACGTCCTGACTGAGCAGTCAGAACGGATGCTCAGGCCTCCACGTGCCCGGCCTGCCAGGCACCACCCCACAGGCTTCCTGCAAACAGGACCCGCCGGTTTCTCCGGAGAAAGCCCGGGCGACATGCTCCTGTCCTCCCAGCTGTGTGAGCACCGCCCACGGGGTGAGGAGCTCCGCACAGCAAGGCCGTGGAGCTGAAGGTCTTTCTGTAGAGCAGGTCCCATAAACGGCTCCTCAAGGAGGAAACACACGGGACTCTTCAGTCACGAGACGCCCAGGCAGCCGGCAAAGGCCGAGGCCACAACTTCCCTCCCTCCCTGTCAGAGCTCCTGCCACAGCACAGGCGAGCGCCGTGCCCGAGTCGACAGCGCAGGACGGCGGAGCTTCAGCCACACCAGGAGGCACCGCTGCCCAGGGACCCCGGGGAGCACGGGGGGACCACCCTTCTTCCCTCCCACCGCTCGACGCTGGGGCCCGCGCAGACCACGCAGGACTGACGGGGAGAGGAAGCTGAAGGAAGACCAGCCGCCTCTCTGAACCCCGCGCTCGCTCCGCTCGGGAGTCTGTTACTGGGCCACCGCCCCGAGGACCTGAGGCCTCGCACTGAAGCCCTGGGGAGACAGCCCACACCCGGGGGACTGAGGCGGGAGGCCAGAGCGGGTCAAGGGGTAATCGGTGATGGAAGGACACGGCACCGGGGTGAACGGTCAGTGACGGCCTGCAGAACTATGCACCTGAAACCCATGTAGCTACAAACCATGTCACCCGTCAATTAAACTAAAAAATAAAAGCCCTGGTTGGCAACAGGCTGGAATTGGGTGACGAGGACACGAGAAAGGAGACAAGTGGCTGTCAGAATGGAGACCAGACCCTCCCCAGCCACAGCCACTCCCACCCACACCACTCCCCACTCATCTGCAGCGTGTTTTCTGGTGTGTGTGTGTGTGTGTGTATGTGTGTGTGTGTGTGTGTGTGTGTGTTCACGTGTTTTCGCTGGTGTGTGCTGACTTCCATACATCTGCACATGAAGTATTCTGATGAACAGAGAATGTCCACATTAGAAGCTGATCCTGAATGTTTTGTCCAAAGTGCCAACCGCCACACGGTGACCACGCCGCGCCCCTCCCCCGCCCGCCCACGGATGACCTAATCTCAGTACCTGGCTGTAAAGGGTCCTCGATGTAGAGCATCGACGGCCTGTAGCCATCCAGCATGTTCTTCTGAACTTCATCTTTGGCCACATATGAGCCCCCATCCTTTATCCGGATGCCAGTCTTTAAATAATTGAAGTGCCGTCCATATAATTCAAAAAACTCTATTAAGAGAACACCATAGTTTGTGTTGGGGATGCAAGCATCTTCCCTGGGATGTAACTACAACCAGAAGGAGAAGAAAAGAAGTTACGTTGCACGTCCTCTGACTTCTCCAGGGGGTGACACATGACATCTGACTTCTACCCCCAGCACTGCCCCCTTCTGGTCTCGCGGCTGCTACAC
>NW_005370423.1:2623805-2624119 GCF_000412655.1 Myotis brandtii
GGAGCCCAGCCCCTCCCCAGCCACAGCCACTCCCACCCACACCACTCCCCACTCGTCCAGGGTCTGCAGCGTGTTTTCTGGTGTGTGTACATGTGTGTGTGTGTGTGTGTGTGTGTGTGTGTGTGTGTTCATGTGTTTTCGCTGGTGTGTGCTGACTTTCATATATCTGCACATGAAGTATTTTGATGAACAGAGAATGTCCACATTACAGCTGATCCTGAATGTTTTGTCCAAAGTGCCAACCGCCACACGGTGACCACGCCGCGCCCCTCCCCCGCCCGCCCACGGATTACCTAATCTCAGTACCTGGCTGT
>NW_005370423.1:2624485-2625217 GCF_000412655.1 Myotis brandtii
CCCATAAACCCGCTCAGGGCAGCGGGACTTCCCCTCCCCTCGCCCCACGGCAGGCCCAGCCCAGCGGGACTCAAGATGGGCGCTTAGAGGACATTGCTGTGCGTGGAGTTTCTACTGCTAGTCACCGTTACGGAAGCCACACCCCACCTTTAAAATGTGCAGTGAAAAATCTCAAAACAACAGAACACGTAGGATTAAAAACAAAGCAATATTCTTTCCCAGGGACTTTGAAATACTTGCTAAATTGCAAAAAGGTGACAAGTTTAAAGGGGAACGTCAAAAAATAAATAAATAAAAATAAATAAATAAATAAAGGGGAGCGTCGTAAGTGATCCAGGCAGCGGGCAGCTTCCCCCCGGGACTCCCAGCGGTGTCCCCGTCGTGCACAGGGGCCTGCGAGCCAGACTCACCTGGAGGAAGCTGACCGCCATGAGGAAGAGGCTGTAGGAGCCGATGCCCCCCGTGAACACTTCGTTCAGGTCCCTCTGCAGGAGGAACTGCTTCAGCACCAAGACCAAGTACGGCAGCACCGGGTACTTCTGCAAAGGAGCGACGCGTCAGCGGCCCTGCGTGAGGAGCGCTGAGCATGCCCGGTCCTCCCGTTCCCAACTGGCGGGCACCCTTCCTGCCCATCTGAAGGGCGACTGTAAAAGCAGTCACAGCAATGGGTGAGCACGGGACGTGCCCACAGCACACGGCGCCGGAGCCCGCGCTGCGCCCACAGCCGGCAAC
>NW_005370423.1:2625454-2627571 GCF_000412655.1 Myotis brandtii
CAGGAGCCAGGCCCCGGCTGCTCTCACGGCCCCCGCGGGGGTGGGTCGCCAGGGATGCCCGGTTCCTCCCTGGCGCTAAGAACGCGACGCTTCCGTGAGAAAGAAAGAAGTGTGGGCTCCTGCAAGTCATGTCCGAGCAAGCAAGCAGGAGGAGGAACAAGTACAGAAGGCAGCACTGTTCAGCGAGACGGAGGAGTCAGAAATGGGCTCTTTAAATGAAGGAAGCCTGTCTGTGTGCGTAGGAAAAAACCTCCAAAATATTAAGTTAAAAAAAGGATAAGACAAGGCCCTGGCCGGTGGCTCAGTTGGTTAGAGCGTCATCCCAACAGGCAAAGGTTGCAGGTTCAATCCCCGGTCAGGGCACATGCAAGAACCAACCAATGAATGCGATTTAAATGGAACAACAAATCAATCTCTCTCTCTAAAAATCCATACAAAATTTTTAAAAATTGTGGGGTTTTTTAAAAGTATAAGATAATGAACATACAGGGTGCCATTCCTTTTGTTAAAAATTTAAGAGGAGAATAAACAAGAAAAAAAAAGTTGATGATATAAAGCCACTCTAAGCCTGTTGGGTGTAAGGTATCCTTTTACACCAGTAAATTTTTATTATTCCTATTAACTCAATTGAAAACATTTCTGGGAGAAGAAAATTTATGCACAGCCGGCACCTCCCACAGTGTGGGATTGGGGCTGGAATTCCTCTCTCTCTTTCCTACACTCCGAACGTGTACACAGAATAAAGAAGTTAGCGTGTTGCTTATAAAACAGGGAAAGGCGAACCCATAGAGCTGCTAAAAAAACTGTCAGCGTCAGAAGAGATGTGGGCGTAACCACAGCAGCCTGCCGCTTCTGCTCGGGGCGTCCTGGGGGGAGGCCCGCAAACGCTCCGGAAGAAAACACAGCAGCCGAGACGGCTTCAATCTCCCCCAACAGAGGGAGGAGCCCGAGGGACCACTTCAGGCGCCGGGGACTGAAGCCTAGAGCAGTCGCCTGGGAGGGTCCCAGGCTGAACTCTTACGATCGGAGCCCGGCCTGTGTGGCTCAGTGGTTGAGCGATGACCTATGACCCAGGAGGTCACGGTTCGATTCCCGGTCAGGGCACAGGCCTGGGTTGTGGGCTCCATCCCCAGTAGGGGCGTGCAGGAGGCAGCTGGTCCATGATTCTCTCTCATCACCAATATCTCTATCTCCCTCTCCCTCCCCCTTCCTCTCTGAAACCAGTAAAAATACATATATTTAAAAGACGGACAGATCCTGCCCCACAGCGTGGCTCCCGCCCTCGTCTCCCACGAGCAGAGCAGCTTTCTCAAGTGCGGCTCTCACTCGAGGCCACATTGTGACTGATTCTTGGGGGGCTCCGGAGAGAAGCGCTCGCATGCACCTCTCTCAACGCCAGGACGGGCCCTCCCACCACGCGCGGCCTGGCCGCCTCCCGGCGAGCGTGAGCCCTGACCTTGGTGAAGTCTTTGATCAGGTCCGCCGCTCGCACGCCATTCTGCACGTTAAAGCTGATGTCCACCTTCACTTCCGTGAAGGAATCTGTTAACTTAATGATAGGCACCTGCATGGGGAGAAAGGGAGCGTTAAAACGCTTTACCCGAGCCAGGGGCAAGACCGGGGCACAGGGTGAACGGCGTGAGACCCCACCCTTCTTGGGACAACAAACAGGAGGTCCTGAGGCCTGCCCCCCCTCCCCCTGCCTTCCAGAAACTTCCCTCTGCGCAGCTGGCGCTTCCCCTCACACCGCGTATCCTGTCGTTCCCACGGCTGAGTTGTGACACCCAGTGACAGAACCCTTCCTGACGCCACGTCTGGGGAACAGCTTCCTATCGCTGACCACCAAGCAGTCAGGGGGGCCGCGAGGCTGAGTCACACACAGGCCCCTGCATCACGGTCAGTGTGGCCAGGAGCCCGAACAACCCAGCAGGAGGAGTGAAACGCAAGAATCATCCCCAAATGGAAAATGACGACGATTTCTACGAGACGCATGGGATTCTTCATAAGAACAAGAAAAGCTCCGTGTGCACCACATGCGAGAAAACGCGGGCGGCACCCCGC
Source organism: Myotis brandtii (assembly GCF_000412655.1). NCBI lineage: Eukaryota > Metazoa > Chordata > Mammalia > Chiroptera > Vespertilionidae > Myotis > Myotis brandtii. The sequence goes on from NW_005370423.1 coordinate 2,627,516, forward strand.
AGTCCCAGCCGCCCGCCACCAGGCTTCCCCGGGGCTGCCCAGGCTGCTGTGCCCAG
>NW_005370423.1:2627986-2629783 GCF_000412655.1 Myotis brandtii
GGGGCCGGGGGACTCACGGTGGCTTTGTCCAGGACTTTCACCGAATCCTCGTCGGCGACCTTGTGCTTCCGGAGAGCTTCCTCCAGGGTCCAGAGCGGGAGGTTCTCCCACTTCCCGAACACCACCAGGTCGATGTCACTGGGCAGAGGGAGAGGGGCCGTTCCCGTGAGCGCGAGGCCCGCCGGCCTGAGACCCTCACACCGCCCGCTCTCCCGGCCCCGAGGAGGGGGCTGGTGACTTTAACAGCCGCCTCCTGAGTCATTTCACTCAGGCCAGGCCCCGGGGACAGGCGACTGTGAAAGCAGAACCTCAAAAAGACCCCAATGGTTCCTGTTCGTCCAGCTCTGGGGCTAGAATCTGAAGACTCTGGCTGAGAGCTGTGCGTCAGTGAGAGCAAGACAAGGTGCCGCCACCGTGTAAACGAGGAGGAGACACCCGCACGCGCCCTCTCCCACGCTCGGCCCGACCGCCGTCCGGAAGGAGACGCCAGGACTGCCCAGCGCCCCTCCCGGTCAGAGGCCTGCAGCCCTTCCCTGCGGTTATTTCTGTGCCCTTTCACCTCGGGATGATGTGAAGGCACCAACCACTCACAAGTGCAATGACCCTGTTAGGAAGGGTGACTCGGGGTTCTGCGGGGCCCAGCACCGCGACAGGCACAAGTGTTAGTGAACCCGAGTGGACGCTACGGCCTTGGCTGGGGGGGGACCCACCCACTGGGTCAGGTGCTGAACTCGGGGTCACGGTGCAGCTCCTAGTGAAATGGCCCCCAGTACACGCAGGTGCCTCACCCAAAGGCCCCCCTGGCGTGTGAGTGGTTAGGGGACGGGCTGAGGTCTGGGGGGCCAGCGATAGCCCCATTGCTGGGCTGTGGGCAGGCGAGCAGAACCTTCCCCACCGCACAGAGGACCTGAGCTGCGCCCGGATGGGCGCCCCGTCCACCCACCACAACGATGCAGGCGGGACCTGTGCGCCTGCTGACAGCGGTCGGCGTGACATCCACCCCCGGGGATCCACATCGCAAACAGGAATGTGAATGTCCGCTTCATCGTCCGCTTTGTTTCTACGCTTACAATCCAACAGGCCAAACATGCACCCTAGGGCCAGGCCCACCCCGAAGGCGCCGTGCACTCACCTGGTGGGTAGGTACAGGCCCGTTTTGAAGCTCCCAAATATCTGGACCTGAAACAGAAACGACAGTCGGTTCCATGCCATCAGCTGAGAGCCACCAGCCACGGAGAAAGGCCGGTGTCTGCTGCCCTCTGCTGGCGCCTCTGAGCACTGCAGCGGGTTCTCCCCACCACGCTCCAGGGAGCACAGGCAGGCATTCGGACAGTTACACACTCTGACACTGGTGTCTGCCCCCCAAACACAGTCCCTGCCCCCGGTCACTGGAGGAAGCGTCGCCGCAGGAGGAAGACGTGGAGCTCAGGTTGGGGTCGCAACCTCAGCATCCTGACATGTGGAGCAGATCATTCTCAGTTGGGGGGGGGGGGGGGGGGGGCTGTCCTGGGCCCTGTGGGGTGTGAGCAGCACCCCTGGTCTGCACCCACCATCTGCCAGGAGCACTCACCAGTAGTGAGAATGAAAATTGTCTCACTCATTCATGGATAATAGAGACCATTATAAACTTTTGAACAATAATAGATACAGAGGCAGAGTTGCCTCGAACAGACTGTCAAACTACAGCAGGAAGGCTGGGGAGGGTGGGGGGGCAGGCGGGGGGGTAAGAGATCAACCAAAGGACTTGTATGCATGCATATAAGCATAACCAATGGACATAAGACACTGGGGGGGGGG
>NW_005370423.1:2630291-2630566 GCF_000412655.1 Myotis brandtii
CTCCTCTCCTCTCCTCTCCTCTCCCGCCACCTACAGCCCCTCACCTAAAGTGTTTGTGTTTTACCAATTGGAAAAGAAAACAAAAAAAAAGGCCCCTTCGCCACCCAGGACAGAGCCTAAGAAAAGCTACGTAACACAGGAACGGAGTCTAACGCAGGCCCTGAGAACGCACAATCGTACAACAGACCCTCAAGGGAGCCCTAAGAGTGCAGCTGACTCAGTGCAGGAACAAAAACCGCAATAAGCAGAGGCAGCCCTGGGGGGCAGTGCGGGGA
>NW_005370423.1:2631105-2633961 GCF_000412655.1 Myotis brandtii
CGGGTGAGGACAGGCCCCACGTCCCCGCCCCCGCCCCCGCCGGGCAGTGCTCACGTCAGCGCTGGGCCAGAGCTCCTTAATGACGCTCTCGATCCTGTTCACCACCTCCATCCGCATCTTCTCCTCCTCCGGCCTCGGCGACATGTACTCGTAGAAGTCACTGATCTCCTCGTGCAGGCTGGGAAGAAAGGCAGAGACGTCACCCGGGCGGCCCCGCCTCAGGAAGCCACGGCCTTAAATAGCCTCATCTAATGAAGTCTGGTAACTCCGCTGATGACGTATCCTCGATTGCTACCTTAATTTTAACGCTGCAACTCATGCTGAGCTAAAATGGGAACGTATAGAACTTAATCAAAAATAGCAAAATAATTCCACAAAAGACGAAAGTCCAAGGAGTCCCGCTGGCATGCTAACAGCGGCAGCCAGAGACCCTGAGCGACCACTGCAGGAACCCAGACCAAGCCCCGGACAGGATGTTCAGGACGCATGTGGCGGTTCTGCTCGCCTCAGGCTCGCCCTTCCTGGGGACACGCCGACGGGCTGTCTGGAAGTGCCAGGCGACGATCTGGAAGAGCACCTTAATCCGCCGGCACTTCCTCCGGGAGCCTGAGGCCGGAGTGCGGACTGGCCTCGTGTACCGCCGGGCCCTTCTCGGATGCAGCCGGCCGACGGTCGGCAACCCTGCTGCTGCCCCGAACCACTGTTCAGGCACCCAGTCTACCAGGCCTGTGGCCTTCACAAAGTAAGTGCGTCTACAGGGGAGATGGGTTAATGGGGAGTTCGTTGGACATGCCCAGGGTAAGAGATAAGTGCTGATTACAAGGAACCTGGCCATGTGCACACGCGCGCACACACACACACACACACACACACACGCACACGCACACGCCTGCACTCCCGTTTCTCCTCTGCCAGGAGACCGCTCTGCCTAGGTGCCACTCAAACGCAGTGAGTCCAATCGAAAGGCCACGACTTCCTCCCAACCCCATTCCCTCTCCGGGCTCCCCTCCAGGGTCACTGCTTCCCCAACAGAATCTGCAGCGTTTCCCTGCCGCATCCTTCCTCATCCTCTGGAGCTAACGGGTCTCCAAATCCTATCCCTCCCCCCCACCCTCCAAAAACCCCAAACCCACTTCCAAACCAGGCCCTGCCCCCTTAGGGCTCCCATCCGCCTCCTTAGGCCAAGGCGGCAGCCCCACAGGGTCTCCGTGGGTGCCAATCTGGGCCCTGGCCAACTCCCTCTCGCATGTCTGCCTGCGGCCTCCACCACAGCCCAGAGCAGCGCCCGCGCCCCTGCAGCCCTGGGCCCGGAACCCCTTCCCACGAGCCTTCAGCTCACACGTCACCTCCCGGGTACGACTCCGACGTCCCCAGGACTCCCGGCCACTCCGCTGGCCCTCCTCCTGCCTGGCGGTCAGCACAGCCCATGGCCCGCTCACCGGCCTCCCCACTCAGACGCCCCGCTCCTGGCTCAGCCCTGTCCCCGGCCCCAGCGCAGCCCAGGGACGCTCTCCCTCGCTCACCCGTGTGCCCACACCCATGCCCACGTGGTCATACAGGAGACGGTGTGTCTGGTCATACGGTCCAAGGAGATGGAGGCTCACACTGTGGGGAATGACAGAACCGGAAAGGAGGGCAGGGTGGCCCGAGGGAAGGTAAGAACGCAACCCCACTTCTCAGAAACACGTCTCCCCGTGCACAGCACCGTGTGCGCATGGAACTGGGCCACAGGCCTTCCCAGAACGCAGTGCCCTCCTGTCTGCCTGGTGAAGTCTGCACATGTGCCAACTTCCTACCGTACTGACCAGGAGCACCAAAGCTAAAAAGAAAAGAAACGTACTCCCCCCCCCCAAAATTCTCACTATATCTTAGATTTAAAAAACAAGGGAGAGAGAAGATGCGGTGGCAGCGTACAGTGACTGAATAGGGAAAGGAGCCTCCGTATCCGACTTCCGCAAGCTGTGTGGGCATTGGCAACCGTGGTCACGGCTGAAGAACGAATGTCGCACTGTCCCCTCCTGGGGGAGGGCCTGGCAGGAGGCACGGAGGATGTGTCCACAGGGTGAAGTTTTCCTTCCTTTCACCTTTTTTTTAAATATATATTTTATTTTATTTTTTACAGAGAGGAAGGGAAAGGGATAGAGAGTCAGAAACATCAATGAGAGAGAAACATCGATCAGCTGCCTCCTGCACACCTCACACTGGGGATGTGCCCGCAACCAAGGTACATGCCCTTGACCGGAATCGAACCCGGGACCCTTCAGTCTGCAGGCCGACGCTCTATCCACTGAGCCAAACCAGTCAGGGCTCCTTTCGCCTTTGAAGCGCGGCCCTCAGACCCGCTTTCCTGGAAATTAGAGCGTCCTTTTACACGCCAGCGCCTCCACCTCCGGACACGGATCCCTGGGCCAGCGCCTCCGGAGGACGGTTCTCGTTGGATTTCCCTGTCCCACCCCCTCTCCTGCTATGAGAGAGCGGAACCTGCTGGCTTCTTCCCCCCTCGTCTTCCTTCGCCCCCCGACCCTGCTGCCAGCTTCGCGGTGCCGCGTGCACACTGGCGATGGGCGGGTCTGCACGGTCCTCGTCCGCTAGAGGTGGACGCTAACAGACAAATGCCACGGAGGCTTGTCTCAGTCAAGTCACTGTCACCAGCGTCTGTTCTGCTTTCGCCAGGAAAAGGAACATGGTGGTTTCTTCCTTCCGTGGCGACGATGAGGATGAGGATTAAAATAAAAGCGACAACTCAGAGAATGTGGCCCCATCTCCAGCTCGCACAAGCAAGCCACGAAGTTCGCCGTGACAACAGAAAGGACGAAAGCCCAATAGCAGACCAACACCTTCATGTTAATCAAATGC
>NW_005370423.1:2633979-2639652 GCF_000412655.1 Myotis brandtii
CTTTCCTCACAAAGAACCAAGCAGAAACCACGCCTGACGCTTCCACAGGGCAGCCACGCTGACCACAGAAACACAGAGCCCCCAAGTGCAGAGCACTTAGGCTTCGGTTATACAATCCCCGGCCGCACATATACGTTACATAAGCTCAGACCAGATCCATTTAGTAGTAAATGCCCAGCGCACCTGCCACTACCTTTCCCGTCCGTGTGTGCTGCGCGGAGGAGCCTCTGCCCGACCCCCATGCAGGCGCCTGGCCGGCTGCTCTTTCTAACGGACTCCCACGCAGGCAGCCCCTGCTCACTCACTGACCGCTGCAGGCTCCACGCATTCAGCCCCGGCCCTGAGGCCAGGGACAGCTGTGAAGCCCCAGGGACACACTAGGAGATCGATCAGACAGCCCCCAAATTAGTACACACACACACACACTCTCACGGGAGCACCCCGCCACCCCTTCTCCTCTGGCTGCGGGGGAAGCCATGGCAGTGAGATGCAGGCTACAGATCAGCACTGAGCACGCCTGAGGCCTGCGCCCAGGGGAGCAGCGTGGGACAGTAGACGGCCGCGCCCCATGGAGGCGCCACAGGAAGGGGAAGGAGAAGCCCGTGGGCTCGCTGGCGGGGCGCGGCCGTCCAGGGCACCCAAGGCTGCCGGTCAGATCGCCGGTTACATTGCCGGTTACACTGCCGGTTACATTGCTGGTGGGGGCATGAGAGGCGGCCAGTCCATGTTCTGCTTGCGCACTGGTGTTCCTCTCTCTCTCTCTCTCTCTCTCTCTCTCTCTCTCTTTCTCCCTCCCTCTCTCCATCTCCCTTCCTCTGTCTCTAAAAATCAATAAAAAATATTTTTTTTAAAAGGAAAAACAAGCTCCTCCCCCCCAAACTGGAATGTCAGCATCTCCTTCTAACTGTTCACACTGGACAGCACAGGAACTAAGTCATGTGAGTCACACATGGAGCCGGGTGTCAGCTAAGTGGCGGACACATCCCCAGCCCATCCGTCCCCTGTGGGGCCTTTCACATTGTGCTTTAATCTCAGTATCACCCGGAAAACACCCGCAGAAGCCTGCCCTGCTCACCCTGCACCTCCCTGGGAAGCGGAGCCGCCCGGGATTCCCGGCCCACGTGTCTGCTCCCGCCACACCACCGCCAAACGGGACCGGGGCGGGTCTGCACTCCGGCCAGGAGCAGGGTCAGCCCTGACAGGTGCACGGCGCACACCTGCCAAGTTCTGAGGTTTTCCAAGCAGAGGAGGTGGGGAGAGAACTGAGTGGGCACGTGGCGGAGCAAGAAAGGCACTTGGAACGCACTCGCGACATCATGGCCGGCATAGCGACCTCACACTGACAGCACTTTGACTGGACTGAGTCATCTGTCCCATAACACTCATTTCCACTTTTACTGGTTTTGTCATTTTATATGAATTTAACTTGTTAGTCCTTTTTTTTTTATAACCTTTGAAGATAAGCATGTTATACTTGTGTGCATTCTCACATTGTAATAAGAACAATTTCAGCGACGGTGCCGAGAGCGGCCAAAGAGGAAGGACAGCCTTGGACCAATGGGGCCGGGGAAACTGGACATCCACACGCAGAGCAATGACCCAGGACCCCTACCTCACACCACACACAGGACCCCTATCTCACACCACATACAGAAGTCGACCCAGGATGGAGCAGAGACCCAACCTTACCAACTAAAGCTGGATACACGAAAAGAAATGCGGCAGAGTCGGCAGGGAACCTGGCATTTGGCAGGGCCCGATATAATATCACAAGCACAGGCAACAGCAACAAGAAAAGGTAGCTTGGACTTCGCCAAAATTGAAAACTTTCGTGTACCAGAGGATATATCAATAAAGGAAAGAGGAAACCAACAGAGTGAGAGAAAATATTTGCAAATCACGTATCTGATAAAGGGTTACTATCCAAAATATCTGAAGAACTCCTACAATTTAACAACAACAACGACAAAAAAATACACCACACAAAAATGGGCAAAAGAATTGACATTTCTCCAAAGAAGATACACAGATTTCCAATATGTACAAGAAAACATAGTCAACCTCGTTAGTCATCAGAGAAATGCCCATCAAAACCACGCGATGCCATTTCAACCCATTAGGACGGCTACGATTTAAAAAAGAAAGTGCTGGTGAGTGTGCAGAAGGGCCAGCGCCCCCTGCCTCGCTGAGGGGAGGTCAGATGATGTGGCCGCAGCGGAACAGCTGGGCAGCCCTACAAAGGTTAAAACATAAGTGTCACCATCTGACCCAGCAATGCCACCCCAAGGTGCAAACTCAAATTGCAACCAGAAATGCAGACACCTCTACACCAACATGCACAGCATTATTCACAACAGCCAGAAGGTGGCTACAACCCAAACTCCATCCACAGGTAACCGCTGCCACCACAAAGCACAGTGAGAGGAGCAGGGGGGTCTGTAAGTCAGTCACAGGAAGACTGTGCAGCCAGGAAATGAACTTAGAAAAACCCAAACAAAGCAACTCGACTCTTTAGTTATTTAGCACGTGGAGGAGGCTAACAAGCAAGTTGTTACCCTTTTAAAAAGACTGAAAACAGCCTTACCGGTGTGGCTCAGTGGATAGAGCGTTGGCCTGAGGACTGAAGGGTCCTGGGTTTGATTCTGGTCAAGGGCACATGCCCTGGTGGCGGGCTCGATAACCACTAGGGGGCGTGCAAGAGGCAGTCGATCAATGATTCTCTCTCATCATTGATGTTTCTATCCCTCCCTCTCCCTTCCCCTCTGAAATCAATAAAATATACTTTTTAAAAAAAGAAATACTAAAACACTTGCAGACCACATTCTATTAGGACCCAAAGGGGACCTAGGAATTAAGGGTCACCACAACCTAGTCCGACAGTCCCGGTAGCCTCTCACATGTCGCCAGGGGGTGAATCTGCACAGCCCGTCCCAGCCCCCCCCCCACCCCCCCGGGCTTCACAGGACGGTCTCCAAGCAGCCACAGGAGGTCACACACAAGCCCTTCTGCCATCAACTTCCTCACCAATGGGCACACGTGACCTGTCCTTCAGCTGCCCTTCACCGAGGCCCTGCCTCACTGCACAGCGGCACAGTCTGCAGCGGCGGGGCCTCTTCCCCCGAACACAGCCTCCCGCTCGGCCGGCCGGTGTGCGCCTCGCCTTGCTGCTGGGCACGTGACTGACCTTCTGGCCAAGGACAAACACCAATGTCCTCACTCAATGGCACCAAGTCCACCGTTACCTCACCTTCAGATAAGGAAGAGATAAGCAGGAGAGGAGTTAAACACCAGCACAGCCGTGCGGCTCACAGGACGGCGTTATGACTGACACATTTACACACCCTCCACACACACACACACACACACGCACCAACACACCCTCCACACACACACACACACGCACCAACACACCCAGGGGCACACACACCACTCGACACACACAGCACACACACCAACACACCCTCCATACACACACACACACACACACACACACACACCAACACACCCAGGGGCAAAACCTCACAGCCACTGCACCGAGACAAACACACGCACGGCAGTCAGACCTAACCTGCTCGGGGGAGGAGAGAGGAGCGGGGAAGCCCTCAGCGAAGCTCCCTCGTTCAGTGGTGACCATCAGGGTCTTTCCGGGAACCTGGAAGAAGGAACCCCGCAACCTGCTCCGAGGAACAGACGGAGGAGCAGCTGGAAGGCTGCGCGGCCTGCTCCCAGCACTGGGTGCACAACAGAAACAGAAAGCCCCTCCGAGGCCCAGCGCAGGCAGCGCCCCCGTGGGCCCTGGTGTTGGATGGAGGGAAGCGTATCTGCCCCTCCAATCGCTGCGCTTACCGGCCAGGCAGACCGGGGAGGGGGGGAAAAGGCGGGGCAGAACGGCAGAGGCAGTAAGACCTCCCACGTGGATGGAAATTATTCTTTAATGGATCTTTTACAAAGACACCGACAAGAGCTGAGAGACTAATAGATAGCTGACAGCTTATAATGAGGAGCTCCTCTGAAACGGCGTGTCTGAGGTTATTTTTGTAGTCAAGTTGATCAAAAACAAGAAAAATGATTAAATGCACAACCTAAAGTTCCTAACACGATGACAGTAGGCAAGCACCAAGGAAATGCAGAACACATCACATTCTCTTGCTGTTTCTTGCTGTTTTGACACAATTATTCCGGCAACCATTATCTGTTAATCATCCTCACGTCACAAACCTAATTCAGCATTTTTGGTGAATGCGGCCCCGTCAGCACCCAGCACAGTGGTGCTGGGCAGGCAGGCATTCGGGGGGCAAACCCAGAGCGGGCCTCGCCGCTGTGACGGTGACAAACAAAACACGGACATGCGCTCTGCGAGGCTGTGTTCCACTCAATCATGTGCAAGTCCAGCGAATTCTCCCAGGTCCCCCTCCACCCACCACAGCCCGGCGGGGGGCAACCTAGCCTTCAACCCCACCCCGTGCCCAGCACTCACTGGGCCTGCGCACAGGAGGCACGTGCGAGCGTCCACGCGGTGCTTAACAGGCAACACTGGAACCACCTTTGGGGTCTTTGATGGGAAATGGCTTAAAAAATGATGGTACAGCGCTGGCCGGTGTGGCTCAGTGGATAGAGCGACGGCCTGCAGTGATTCTCTCTCCTCATTGATGTTTCTCTCTCTCCCCCCCTCTCCCTTCCTCTCTGAAATCAATGAAAATACATATTAATTTTTCTTTATTCTCCTCTTAGGAGGAAAATAAATCCATGCCTCATTTACATAATTAAAATGAAGAAAAATGTCTGCATTGTAAATTGCATGTGACTCACCTCATGTGCCATTAAGGAAGTCCAAGTCCACACGATCGCAGGAATCTCACTGATGAAGGCCCCGAAGACACACGGTCCTCGCGTTTAAACACAAACACCCTTCCCTCTCCCACGATACAAACACTCCTCCTTGCTTACCAACAAGCCAGATCCCTCACCACCCAAAAAACAACAAACAAACAAAGCACTTTCGGCACCAGACCACATTTCTAAAAAGTCTTAGACATAATCTCAAATTTCTTAATAAGCATTTTTACTTTTAATCCGCGCAGCTAGGGTCCCCGCGCAGCTAGGGAATTCTGAACCTCTGCTTGAAAAGACCCTTTGAGCAGCACTTCTCAACCTGTGCTGCGTACGATTTTAAAAATATGATATGAGGGACCCCCCCGCCCCCAGACCTATAAACCAGGATCTCAGGAGCAGCCGGGCTCCGGTCACTGGAGACTGTTTTTCACTCCCTCAGACGGAGACCCTGTTTGAAGTAACGGGCTGGTTGTCCAGCTCACTAAGCAGAACACCACGACCTGCAGGGCTGGGGGAGCAGGGCAGGCTGGGGGGGGCAGTGGACACCCCCCCTGGGGTATCTGACATCCCAGGTGAGGCTGACAGGTACACAGACCTGTGAGAGACGAGCGCTAAGAACCTGCTTTCAGGTAAAGACAAAGTCACTTCACCAGCGGTGAAACGTGGTAAAGTCACTGAACCTGCCTGAGGTTCAAATTATCGATTAAAACAAAATGTAACAACGCGTAGAGTCCCCAGAACTGACTTATGCTGCACAACTGGAGCTGGGCTCCACAACGTCGCAATTCTCCCCAAATGAAGCTCGCTCCCCCCTAAACACCAGCTCCCAATCTCTAACTC
>NW_005370423.1:2639725-2640571 GCF_000412655.1 Myotis brandtii
CCAGCCCCTGGCAACCACCAGTCTACTTCCTGTCTCTATGGCTCGGACTACTTCTGGGGACTCACAGAAGTACAATCATTCCACAGCTGTCTTTTAACTTAGCAAGTCCTTAAGGTTTGTTCATGTTGTAGCATGTGTCGAATTTCCTTCCTTTTAAAGGCTGAGTAATATTCCACTATGTGTACACACCACATGGGTTGCTTCATTCTGATTTTTTTAACCATGTGTTATTTGGAAGTCACATACAAGAGAGATATGTTTAAAAAAACACACCACACCACCCAAGCTGTGGCAGAGGCTTTTGCATGTGAATGCCCTGGCCTTTGCAATCTACAATTACCTAACCAACTGCAGCTGGGTCAGAGAGACCCAGAACTTCCAAAAGAAGGCCCGAGGCCCCACAGCAGCTTGCATTGCGTCACAGCTGGGCCTCATCTGGGCACCTCCAAATCCCAAACAAAGAAGAGGAACTCAGGGGGACTCAGTGAGCACCAAAGCCCCACTGAAGCAAGTCTTGCCCCAGAAGGTTGTCTTCAGCACAGAAGTTCTCCCACTGTAGTAGAAGCTGATTCTCACAGCCAATTGGCCTGGAGGTCAATTCCTCCCAGTGATACCAACTACAATCAAGGCTTAACTACAACAAGACTGTGCATACAGCCCACAAAGGGGTGCACCAAGAGTGTCCACCTCAGGTAATTGGGGAGGCTGAGCCACTGGGCCCTATAGGACACCTAGCACAGAAAGCCACTCTATCATCAATACAGCCAAAATGAGGAGACAAAGAAACAGGTCACAAATGACAGAAATGGAGGAAAGCAAACTACTGGATATAGAGATATAGAGCAC
>NW_005370423.1:2642372-2654470 GCF_000412655.1 Myotis brandtii
GGGGGTGCAGGAAGAGACTGGACAAAAATCGTACACCTATGGATGAGGACAGTGGGAGGGGTAAGGGCAGAGGGTGGGGTGGGAACTGGATGGAGGAGAGCTATGGGGGGAAAAAAGAGGAACAACTGTAATAATCTGAACAATAAAGATTTAAAAAAAACACACACCACATAAGCAGACTACAGTTCTACACCCTAACAAGACTACACCTTAACAAATTTAAAAGAACAGAAACTACAAAAAGTATGCTCTCAGACCACAATAAGATTAAACTAGAAATTAGTAACAAAAAAGAAAGCCAGGAAATCCCAAAATACAATATTTGGAGATTAATCACACAATACTTGGAGATTAAATAAAACATGGGCCCTAAAAGAAGTCTCAAGAGATATTTCTAACTATATGAAAATGAAAATACAACTTATCAAAACTTAGGGGACACAGAGAAAGCAGAGGAAAATTTATAGTACTGAATGCAAACATTAGAAAAGGGAAGCCGGAAAAACCAATTATCGCCCTAGCCCAGTGGTCGGCAAACTCATTAGTCAATAGAGCCAAATATCAACAGTACAACGATTTCTTTTGAGAGCCAAATTTTTTAAACTTAAATCAGTTTAAATTTAAAAAACTCACGAGCCACATGAGGCTCTTTGGCCCCTTGAGTGTGGCTCTTCCACAAAATACCATGTGTGGGCGCACACGTACAGTGCGATTGAAACTTCGTGGCCCATGCGCAGAAGTTGGTATTTTGTGCAAGAGAGCCGCAGTTTGCCGACCACTGCCCTAACCGGTTTGGCTTAGTGCAGCGGTTCTCAACCTGTGGGTCGAGACCCCTTTGGCAGTCGAACGACCCTTTCACAGGGGTCGCCTAAGTCCATCCTGCATATCAGATATTTACATTACGATTCATAACAGTAGCAACATTACAGTTATGAAGTAGCAACGAAAATAATTTTATGGTTGGGTCACAACATGAGAAACTGTATTTAAAGGGCCAGAAGGTTGAGAACCACTGAAGGTGAATGGGCAGGGCCCAGGGTTCGATTCCAGTCAAGGGCACATGCCTGGGTTGCAGGCTCAATCTCCAGTAAGGGGTGTGCAGGAGGCTGCCGATCAATGATTCTCTCTCATCATTGGTATTTCTACCTCTTCCTCTCCCTTCCTCTCTGAAATCAATAAAAAAATATATTTTAAAGAATCAATTATCTATGTTTCTACCTTAGGAAACTAAAAAAAGATGAATAAATTAAATTTAAAGTAGGACAAGTAAATAATTAAAATGAGAACAGAAATCAGTGAAAAGAAGAAATCAATAGAAAAAAATCAATGAAATTAAAAGCTGATTCCTTGAAAAGATCAATAAAATTGATAAACCTCTAGCCAGATCAACTAAGAAAAAAAGAGAGGAGATACAAATTACTAATCTCAGAATGAAAGAAGGGCCATCACTCCTGAGCCCATGGACAGTCAGAGGACAATAAAGGCACATACGGACGATTCTGTATGCCCACACAAACACCTGCACACACGTCAATGGCAGCTTCGGTCATCACTGCCCAAACTTAGAACAGCCAGGTCCTTCCGGAGGTGATGGGCTCATCCTTACACAGTACTCTCAGCATTTAGAAAAGCCCCTATGAAGCCAGGAAAAGATACGAAGGAACCCTACATGCAGATTGCCAAGTGAAAGTAGACAGTCTAAAAGGCCACATGGACATTCTGGAAAATGCAGATGCTGGGACAGCTAGTTATTCACAAGCAAAAGAATGAAGATGAACCCTTACCTCACACCATACATAAAAATGAACTCAAAATGGATCAACGATTGAATGTAAGAGCTAAAACTATAAAACTCTTAGAGGGAAACACGTGGATTAATTTCCAGGATCTTGGCTTAGGCAATGGTATCTATGATATGACAGCTAAAGCACAAGCAACAGAAAAAAATAATAGGTGAACTGGAATCTGCTTATAGGAACTGCAATTTAGAGGAAAACAAGCAGACCTTTGTGCTTCAAAGGACACGCTCGGGAAAGTGGGGTGGAATGGGAGGAAATATCTGCAAACCATCTATCTGGTAGAAGGGAGCATCTAGAACATAGAAAGAACTCCTATAACTCAACAAGAAAACTTTTAAAATGGTCCAAGGATTTCAATAGGTATTTCTCCAAAGATATACGTTTGTCCCATACGCACAGGAAGATGGGTCACCATCATGAACATCATGAGCCATAGGAAGATGCAGACAAAACCACAAGGAGCCTCCACTCCACACCCACGAGGGTGACCGTCACCCAAAAGGCGGACAGTGAAAAGTGCTGACAAGGGCATGGAGGGCCTGGAGCCCTCGTCCATGGCGGGGAGGGGCAAAAAGTGTTACAGCCGCTGTATATGACCCAGCAATCCCACCCTCGGTATTCACCCAACAGACATGAAAACACATGTCCACACAAAAACTTGCACATGAATGTGCGTAGCAGCATCAATAGCCAAAACGTAGAAACCCAAATGCCCATCACCTGGTAAGTGGATAAACGAAATGTGGTATATTCATACAATGGAGTATCCGGCCAGAAGGAGGATTAAGTACTGACACACGCTACCACATGCATGGACTTTTTGAAACGTTAAGTGAAGGGAACTAGGCACAAAGGCTGTATATTGTATGACTCCATGTATATGAAATGTCCAGAACAGCAAATCTATAGAGACAACAAGTCTTTATGAGGCTGCCAAGGGCTAGGGAGTAGGGGCGGGGCAGGGGCGGGTGATGAAACTGCTCTAGAATGAGATCGCTGTGATGGTCACACAACCTTCTAAAACCACTTTAAAAGGGGGAATTGCAGCCCGGCCGGAGAACCAGGAGGTCACAGTTCAATCCCAGGTCAGGGCACAGGCCCGGGTTGCGGCCTCAGTTGGTCAGAGTTTGGTCCTGAGACGCCAAGGCTGTGGGTTGGATCCCTGGCCCGGGCACACACAAGAACCAACCAAGAATGCATCAATAAGTGAAACAGCAAATCAATGTTTCTCTACCTCTTTCTAAATTCAATAAACTTTTTTAAAGTTTTTAATTCTTTCGTCTTTTTTTTAATTATTTAAGTTATTTTTTAATGGAGGTATAACTGACATATATCAGCTTCAGGTATATAACATATGGTTCAGTATTTGTCAATAGTGTATTTTTCCATATGAACAACTGTAAACACACTCTTGCCCAGCCCTGCGCTGGGAAAAGATCCCCACAATAACTCCAGTGAACATCGGTCGCCTACACAGAGATTTCTTTATCTTCTGATGAGAAATGTTAAGATGAACTCCCTTAGCCACTTTCAAATATGCAACCGAGTATGAGGTGCGGTCCCCCGCTGTGCCCCACACCTCCAGGACTCATGACCAGAAGTCTGTACCTTTTGATCCCCTTCACCCATCACCCCCCCCAACTCCCACCACACCCCACCGCTGGCAACCACTAATCTGCTGTCCGCATCTATACGGCACTGTTTGTGCTTAGATACCACACGAGTGAGGTCATGCAGGACTGACTCACTTCCCCGAGCATCACGCCCTTGAGGGCCACCAGGCTGTCACAAATGGCAGGATGTCACCCTCTAGGGATGGGCACCCTCCACGGCGAACGGATACACCACCCTCCATCCACTCACTCCTGCCGAGGCCCTGCTGCTCCCATGGCTCAGCCACAACCAGTCGTATGCGGTGAGCATGGGGGTACAGATCCCTTCCAGTTAGTGTTTTCCTTCTCTTCAGATAAATGCCCACGCGTGGGATTTGCTAAATAATATGGAAGTTTTATTTTTAAATTCTTGAGGACTCTCCATGCTGTTTTCCACAGTGGCTACACCAATCTACATTCCCGCCAACATGCACAAGCGTTCCGTACTCTCCACAGCCTCACCCACACTTGCCATTTCTTGTCTTTTTTTATAATAGCCATTCCAACATGTGCTCGGTGGTATTTTAAAAAATTACTTAGCCCGGCCAGCGTGGCTCAGTGGTTGAGCATCGACCTTTGAAACAGGAGGTCATGGTTCGATTCCTGGTCAGGGCACATGCCCGGGTTGTGGGCTGGATCCCCATTAGAGGGCGTGCGGGAGGCAGCCGATCCATGATTCTCTCTCATCGTTAACGTTTCTATCTCTTTCTCCCTCTCCCTTCCTCTCTGAAGTCAATACAAATACATTTTAAAAAAACATTGTAAGTATATCCACAGTAGGAGTCCATATTGGTGAGAAGAACAAAGGCTATAATGTATACATACATTAAAAAGTCTAAAAATATCGATACCAAAATGTTAATGGTAGTTATATCCTGGTCGTAGTATTATAGGGCCTATTTTTTCTTCCTCTGGTTTAGCTGTATTTTCTGGTTTCTGACAACGAGCATTTATCAGCAGCATGCGAGATACAGGCTGACTTTAAAAACAAGCATATTCTAAGCAGCAGTGATTTCACACAAAGAAGAAAACGAAGGGTGAAGAACTAACTCCAGGGACTGAAGACATGCAAACCCGAAGCTCGCGGCGGACCGAGCGCGGTGCTAAAGCCAAGCGACTGGAAAGGAACTCTTACAGCTCCTCCGCCCCACAGCCCCAATGGACTCTCACGCTCGTTTGGGCACGTGGACCGAGTGGTATTTTAAAAAATTAAAATACCAAGCGACTGGAAAGGAACTCTTACAGCTCCTCCACCCCACAGCCCCAATGGACTCTCACGCTCGTTTGGGCAGAAATTTCCAACACGCGACAGTGCCAAGCACTGTGTTATTCTGACAAAATCCAAGCAGTGACGGCACGGAGCTGCTCGGGGGAAGCAAGAGCCCAGGTTCCACCCGGTGCAGAGAGCGCTCCCAGTGAAGTTTATTCTGGGACCGACGTGAAGATAGAAGCGTGTGCTCCACACGGTCTGGGAGCCTCGATCAGATATAAACGTACAGACAAGAGAACGACTCCCGCCACCGAAAGCCACACGCACCCCGGAGTCCACCCCGAACAGAGGCAAGCCACAGACAGCGAAGTCTGCTCCGAGCAGCGGGAGGATAGGGCCCCATGAAAGCGGCTCTGCAGTTCCCAGCTCACGTTTCCACTGACAGTCAGGCTCCGCTTCACACCAGCTGCTGAAAAGGCGCCACGAGGAGGAAACGCTGTAAAATGCTTCACGGAAAAGAGAAAGTTAAAGTGACACTGTTCAGAGTCAAACCGAAATTTGGCCCTTTAAAGCCCTGAGTTACACACACAACACAAGTGAGTGCTTATAAAACTGGTGCAGTCGGGGTAAGGCTGTGGGTTGTGATGATGCCGATTTCCTGGTTCTGATATCGAACTGCAGTTATGTGAGATGTGACCATGGCACTATGTGAGGGGAACATGGAATCTTGCTGTATATGTTTTATAAATCTCTGTGACTGTGTTTCAAAATAAAATGTAGCCCTCGCTGGTTTGGCTCAGTGGATAGAGCGTCGACCTGCGGACCGAAGGGTCCCGGGTTCAATTCTGGTCAAGGGCACGTACCTCGGTTGCAGGCTCCTCCCCGGCTTGGGCCCTGGTTGGGGCTCGTGCAGGAGGCAACCAATCGATGTGTCTCTCTCACATCGATGTTTCTCTGTCTTTCCCTCTCTCGTCCACTCTCTCTAAAAATCAGTGGAAAAATATCCTTGAGTGAGGATAAAAGTAAATAAATAAATAAACAAACAAACAAAATAAAATGTAAAAAATAAAACATGTTGTCCTAACCGGTTTGACTCAGTGGATAGAGCGTCGGCCTGGGGACTCAAGGGTCCCGGGTTCAATTCTGGTCAAGGGCACGTACCTCGGTTGCAGGCTCCTCCCCGGCTTGGGCCCTGGTTGGGGCTCGTGCAGGAGGCAACCAATCGATGTGTCTCTCTCACATCGATGTTTCTCTCTGTCTTTCCCTCTCTCGTCCACTCTCTCTAAAAATCAGTGGGAAACTATCCTTGAGTGAGGATAAAAGTAAGTAAATAAACAAACAAATAAAATAAAATGTAAAAAATAAAATGTAGTGAGCTATGCCTGAGAATGTGAATGTAACAATAGGGAGGTTTGACAGCGCGGAGCCTGGTGAAGAGGCCACATGGACACCCTGATTTGTGCGCGTGGTTTGAGAACACAGGTTTCTGCACACGGTTCCAGCCGCTTCCGCAGGCAGCAGGGCGCGAGTGGCGTCCCCGAGTTAAGTTGCCAGATCGGCATGACATCTCCCATGCGCACGGCCACAACTGCTTCAGGCTTGAACGGGCAGGGTTTTCTTCAAAATCTTTACCTCCGATTTCCCTATGGCCTGCAGCCCCGTATGTCATCCAGGAACTTAGAGGACGGAAAGAGGTGTATCGCCACTGCCTGGGTCCAAATGAATGAAAGCCTCGCTCAGAAGGCGCCCTCAACGTCAATCCTATTACCCTGGGAATGCATGATCCCTGAGTTAAGTTGCCAGATGGGCATGACATCTCCTATACGCGCGGCCACAACTGCTTCAGGCTTGACCGGGCAGGGTTTTCTTCAAAATCTTTAACTCCGATTTCCCTATGGCCAGAAGCCCCTGATGTCATCCAGGAACTTAGCGGACGGAAAGAGGTGTATTGCCGCTGCCTGGGTCCAAATGAATGAAAGCCTCGCTCAGAAGGCGCCCTCAACGTCAATCCTATTACCCTGGGAATGCATGATCCCGGGCCGCTAGTAGGACGGTAAGAGGATGCTGTGGCTGCAGCAGCTGGGCCCCTCGCACGCATTCTGAGGGCGGGCGGAACCTTCTGCTCTGCTCCCGGGGCCGAGGTCCAGCCCGCTCTGCGGAAGGAGCAGACGGGATGCTCAGACCAGCGGCCGGGATCTGGGCCGAATGCTGCAAATCACCATCCTCGTTGGCCGATAGCCCTTTCAAGGTGGCTCCACACCTATGTGTGCGTCGGTGATTCACAAACACCATCCCTGGCACCGTGGGTGTGATCCTGAAATAGCTGCCTCCACTCACTGCTACTCTAATGGATCCGACAGACGGGAGGACAGAAAGCTGAGTGAAATCACGTACAACAGCTTGTTTTTCTATTTTCCATTAAAAAAAAAAAGGCTCACACTTTTCTCTCCGCTCCAGCAGGTGTAAGAAATACAACAGCTTGGTTTTCTATTAAAAAAAAAAATGGCTCACACTTTTCTCTCCGCTCCAGCAGGTGTAAGAACATCTATCTGATCAATCCAATACCAGCAAAGGTGCCTGGGGTTTTCCTCCCGTGGGCCCCGTGGACTCCTAACACCAGGATTCACTGGAAGCAGTTGGGATCCAAGGCCACTGAGCACCCCCGGACAAGAACTGTTCTCTCACACACGCCCCCTCCCAGCCTTAGACCCTCTAGTACCCCCTTTCTCATCCTTCCGTCCCTGCAATACACTAAACCTTTTGGCCCGGCAGGCGTGGCTCAGTGGTTGAGCATCGACCCATGAACCAGGAGGCCAGGGTTCGATTCCCAGTCAGGGCACATGCCCGGGTTACGGGCTCGATCCCCAGTGGTGACTGTGCAGGAGGCGGCCGATCGATGATTCTCTCTCATCGTTGATATCTCTCTCTCTCTCTCTCTTCTTCCCTCTATAAAATCAATAAAAAAAATAATGAAAATACACGTGCTACACCTTCTGTGTGAGCACAGGGTAGATGCCAACACCTAAACTTAAAAACGGGGTTGAAAGATCCCACGGCTGAAACGCCACTGATCCTGCCCGTGACGGTGCTCGCCAGTCACGGATTTGGGTGGAAGATGAGCCGTGGCGTGAGTGCCACTCAGCTGAGCACCGGCCGCTGGATGCTGGGAAGCCTCGGGGCTGAGTTCCACGTCCTTGTGGACTCTGCCCTGCAGAACACCGAGTGTCGTCTCGAAAGCGCATTCCAGCACCCGATGCCGCAGAATTCAATGACCTGGAGGTTCCAGCCACGGAGGAGTCACCGGGGGCTCCCTCTGCACGCGCCCAGAACTGATAAAATCATTCTGTGGGAGCAGGCTCGCGGGACAAGGCCTCCGAGGTCCTCATCCCCAACCGGCGTGAGGCCGCCTGACCGACCCCTTGGAGCCCAGCACTGACACGGAGCACTGACCGTGCTGTGCAGCGGGGCAGGCGGCGGCCATGTCGCCGGTGCTGAAGAACAGCGGCAGCACCTTGGACTGTGACCGAGGGACCACGGCCCGGGAAAGACACGGCCCCACTGCGCAAGGACCACGACATCGCAGCCCCCAAATTTCCACTCCCTGCTGGACAGCTCCACCTCCGCATCACCCTCTTTTGCTCCAAACCAACGAGAATAAGACCAACATTTCCCCAGTCCCTCAAGGTCAAGACGGTAGCTGATGATTAAGTCCACATGGGTCCAAATCCTCTCCCTCCTCACCCTCAAATACCGCTCGCATTTCTTTGCTCTTCCTCCCATTCCCATCCATCACCCGGTCCAGAGGTCATTCCTTAAACCGAGGTTTCCCCCGGGGTCTTCTCAATGTCCCGCGGCCACATGTGCACTCCAGAACATGGTGCTAGTCACCCAACCCTTTAAAAAAATCTCTCCGGTCCTGGCAGTGCGGCCAACTCAAACTTTTTCTTTTTATTGATTGATTTTTATTTTTATTGATCTTAGAGAGGAAAGGAGAGGGAGAAATAGAAACATCAATGATGAGAGAGAATCATAAATTCGGCTGCCTCCTGCACGGCCCCTACCGGGAATCGAGCCCACAACCCGGGCCAGTGCCCTGACCCGGAATTGAACCGCGACCTCAGCCCCTGAGGCAGACCTTTTCCAATGGGCCTGAACGAGCATCAGGCACCTGACACAGGATGTTCCTGGGCACGGGGGCTCAGCCCAAGGACCCTGACTCCATGTTTCCTGTATTTGCTACGGTTCGTCCTCCCTTCTTTCTCCAGGGTGATCAACAATTAAATCTCTGACAAGAAAAGGGCTCATGGCTCTTTTTCATGGACAATCAGAGGAGCAGGTGGACTGCTTCCCACACCACAGCGAGCCTTGGAGGGGCATGAACACCAAGGAAAAAAAACAAGTGAAAGCAACTTTAAAATGAAGACAAGGCGCCCGGCTGGTGTGGCTCAGGGGGTTGGCATGTCATCCCCTAGACCCGTGGTTCTCAACCTTCCTAATGCTGCGACCCTTTAATACAGCGTCTCATGTTGTGGTGACCCCCAATTTCATTGTTACAAATTGAACATCATTAAACCATAGTGATTAATCACAAAAACAATATGTAATTATATATGTGTTTTCCGATGGTCGTAGGCGACCCCTGTGAAAGGGTCGTTCGACCCCCAAAGGGGTTGCGACCCACAGGTTGAGAACCGCTGCCCTAGACGGGAAGTTTGTGGGTTTGATCCGCAGTTGGGGCACGTATGGGGGTCCATCGGTCAATGTTTCCACAGACCTATCCTCAAGTGAGGATGGAAAAAATAATTTTTTTTTAAAGAAGAAAAAGGAAGTGCACACACTCCCTGGGCCTGTGGGGACACGGGGAGGGCTGTGATGGTGAGCCAGGCAAACGTAACTGTTTGAAACAGGACGATGAGGGCTTCAGGATGAAGCCTAAGTAACTTACTTCACATTTAAGAAACCCCCATCTTAGCTAGTGGCCTAGCGGGTGAGAAGAAACATACACATCAAAGAAAAAGTAGACAGGCAAGCTATACCCTCAGCACGAAGCAAGTGCTTCAGAGTTCAAGAGGGAACCAAAAAAATCCAGAGCCGGGGCAATGGGCCGGGCCGGCGGGATTTGAACCTGCCACGGAGGGTGCAGGCAGGAAGTCTAACATTGAGATGGAGATGTGAGAGCGGCACCCAGCCCCAGCCACTGCCCGTGTGCTCAGCTCTCCTGTCCCTCCCGCGGAGGCCGGGGCCGCCACAACCGGCTCACCTATTAGCTCAAAGTCAGCCACATGCCGAGGGCTCAGAATGCTGGTAACAGTTTTACTATATTTAATCTCAGAACAGCCTAACAGTGCACTCTGAACTCAGATGTTTTAAACATCTGCATTCAAAATAGCAAAACTCCCCCAACAGTCAAGAAACTAGGATCCATAAATCAAAACAAGAATCTTTAAGCACCCAGACACTCTTACAAAAACACTCTTAAATTAATAAAAAAATTTTTAAAAAAAACAACATGTTAAACTGTTGACCTCCTCTCAAAGGAGGAAACAAAAAAAAAAGGGAAAGTCTGATAAAGTGATAAGTAGTGTTAAAACAGGTTTATAACCAGTTTTTAAACAGTAATCCCCCCGGGAAATAGATGTTCCTCTCCTTAATCCCTGTGAGGGCAACGTGCTAGCTGAACAAGACCAGACTGCTTCCAAGTTTAAATGTGACCCTTTCATAGCACCTTCAACAATCAATAGCCAGAAGCACCTTCAACAATCAATAGCCAGAAGCACCTTCAACAATCAATGGCCAGGAGAGGACAGGACAAGCCTCCTCATCAGGAGGAGGCAGCCAGCATTCTGCATGTCTAAGGGATATTTGCTAGACACATACATAGAAGCTTCAGGAAATCGGAATTAGGGAACTTCAAGTTTTTAGTTGACTAGGATTACTTCACTGGAGCTTATTCCTGAACCGGCACCAAGAGAGGAAACCACCAGAACCCCTCGGGTCCATGTGCTCGTCACGGAGCCGCAAGTGGACGCTCCGCCTGGGGACACTCGCAGGATGGACCCAGGGCCTTTTAGGAGAGCGGACGGCCCCGTGGAGAGCGCCCTTGGAGCTCAGCAACGGAGTCAACCCCCAAAGGGCTCCCCTGGGGAGGGGCAGTGAGGACAGGTCTGACATGCTCCCCAGCGCCAGCCCTGAAACGCTCGCTCGGCCGCATTTCCCTTAAAGGTGTGGGTGTAATAGTAGTGCCTGGCAGACGCTGGCCCACCAGAAGCAGACAGAACCCACCAACTCATTTCCCCAGGCCGGGCACACCCGTGCCGCCGGCCCAGGCCTGAACGGGTGAATCTAAGCAAAGGCTCCACCGGGAGTGCTAACGGTGCTTCCACTTGCACTGCAGCCCCATAAGGCAGGATATCCTCGCAGAGTGAAAGCAATTTGAAAGCTCATTCTCCACACTCACGGTAAATGCACACACACACACACACACACACACACACACTCACACTCCGTGACCTATCCTACCCCAGCAGAGGGCTTTTCCAGAAGGGAACCTAGCTGAAAACTTTCCCTGCTCCTGTACATAATTTCACTAGGGGTCAGGGAAAGACTGCATTTTGTAACATTTTGTAACCAGCTGAACTTTAAACAGACTGTCATTAGTGGTGCAACAGTCCCTCATTAGCATACAGTTACCCCTCAATAAGAAGCCCTGGCTGTCCCTGGCCGCGCCGGCCAGGAGCTGGGGCCAAGGGCCATGAACTCCTAGAAAGTTCTATGGGCCACAGAAGAAGAGCGCCCCATCTCCACCAGCCTAAACTTAGCCCTCACCCCATTCCTCACTCCCCACAGCATCTGGCATCGCTAAGATGATTCATTTTGAAAATTAAAAAAAAAAAAATGAACCGATGGAGCAAAGGGCCAATCGCAGGCAAAGCCTCACTGGGCTGGCGATTCCTGTTTGGGATTGGGGGAGGGGGAGGAGCTTTCTGGATGATTCTATTCTTGGCAAGGAAATTAGCTCCGGGTCCTGTTCCATCAGAAGGCCCCGACGCAGGACCGTTCTGGGGGAATGAACGCTCTCCCTGTGCCAAGCGACCTCACCCTGGGGAGTGAGGATGGGAGCCAGGTGGGGAGGGCTGCAGGGGGGAGTCGGGGAAGGTGTGTGTCACTGGGTAGGGGGGGGAGGGCGGGGGACGCCACGGGGAGGGGCGCTGTGAGGACAGAATGAATGGATAAGGTCGGAGACGATGTGGACAGTCAAGAGGGAGCGTGTGGATGACTAAGGGCGGTGCAGGGAGGGCGTGGATGGCCGAGGGGGAGAGGGGAGCGGTGCGGACCGCTAAGGAGGGTTAGGGGAAGGTGTGCATGGTGGACAGATGAAGGGACGTCCATCAGGCCCCTGGGAGGCGGCGGTGAAGAAGGCCCAGCGGGGTGGCCTCG
>NW_005370423.1:2656226-2662777 GCF_000412655.1 Myotis brandtii
CGGGTGCCCAGGCGCGGAGACGGACATGCGCTGCTGGGCTGTCAGGGCACCTCGCCCGCCCCGAGGTGCACCGCCCTCTCGCAAAGGCCTTGGTTCAGAATGAACCGAAAGCCCCAGACCTTTCAGACTCACGTGGGGACCAGATACTGTTGGCATCGGTAGAGATTTCCCACGGGGTGGTGATTTGCATACCTTCCCGATCCCTGTGGCTAAGACACGGACAGGGAATGTGAAGCATTTCAAATCATCAGGAGAAAAAAAAGGAGATGGGCACATCTCCGGTGTGGCTCTAAGGTGGGACCCAAGTCCACAAGTCCCAGCACCAGATGTGGGCCTTCTGTTTCGGGAGCTCCAGATCCTGGAAAGTTTTTTTGGCAAATGATGAAAAAAACTATCAAATAAGGAAGCATTGCTCTCCCTTCTTTCTTGCTGAGAGAATAACGTGGCTGTAAATACGGAAAACCTACAGAACCTATAGAATGTTGGCCCCTTGGGGGTGTCCTGAGAATCACCTCGCCTGGAAAAGGAGTAGTGTTTTCATGCTATTCACCCTGACAAGCGAGACAAAAATAAAGCATTGCATAGAGATTGGTTTCTTTTGAGGACTTCAAGTTTGTTTTAAAAATTCGAAAGGGAAAAATAGAAAGCTGAACAAAGTAAACATGAAAAAGCTCCCGCCACCTAAAAATCACCACTATGAAGACTGTTACCCAGTCTTCCAGAAACCTCTCCAGGCGCACGTGTACGTCAAGGGGCCAAAATCCGAGA
The DNA here is from genome assembly GCF_000412655.1 of Myotis brandtii. NCBI lineage: Eukaryota > Metazoa > Chordata > Mammalia > Chiroptera > Vespertilionidae > Myotis > Myotis brandtii. The sequence goes on from NW_005370423.1 coordinate 2,656,995, forward strand.
GGCCTTTTCCGTTTTCACTGACCTGACTTTAAATGTGACTCAGGCTTTTAATATCTTTTTCCAAACGCCCAGGAACACATTGAATGCCGCTGATATCTAAGACCCACCCCCAAAACAGTATCCACGTACGTGGCAGCCCAGGCCAGAAACGAACATCCGTTGTACTGAGTGCTCATTTCCAAAGGCAAACCTTAACAACGACTGCAGCCTTGGCAAAACGACCAAATGAGCTCAGAGACGTAAAAGCACTTCGCACGGTGTGGGCTGGACGGTGAGACGGCCCTGTTCTTGTTCACCTGCAGGGAATGCTGACCTGTTAGCCTGGTAACACACTCACGTTTCAGCGCATTCACTCAGGACATCCATGCACAGCGGAGCTAATTGCTGCAGAGGAGATAAGTGAGCAACCAGGGCCTTTGGCTGCCTGCCATGAATTTGCTGTCTGGTTACGGAGGCAAAGGTGGTAAGTATTTAAAGTCACATGGCAATTTATTCAGTTAATTCAACAACTATGTCTCGAGCAGAGATTCTGTACCAGAATACGGTGACACAGCAGCGACCTGTACTGGCGAAGTCCCCGCCTTCATGGACCTCACATTCCAGCGGTAAGGCAAGCGTGTCAGGTCAGACCGTGGTTGAGTGCTACCAAGAAAAAGAAAGTAGGCGAAAGGGATAGTGACTGGGCTATTTTTAGATGGGCTGGTCAGGGAGGGCTGCTCTGAGGAAGTGGTATTTGAGCAGGGACTTAAGTGAGGCAGTGGGTCATGTCCATCTAGGGAACGATCTGTCAGGACCCAGGAACGAGCCAGTGCAAAGGCCCTGGGGCAGGAATATCCTTTGTGGACCAGATGATGAGGCCGTGTCATTGAGTGTGGGATGTGGTGCCATGATTTAGAACCATAAAGTATCTCTTGTGGAGGTTTCCTCAAAACCCGTCCAGTCTCAAGTCAAACAGTAGGGAACTTTACACACAAAAATGGGTTCACTTTCTCCGACAAATCCGCAGTGTCTGTCTCCAAGTAACCGGCTGCATCTGAAGGACAGACTAATTTCAGTCGTACATTTTGATGACTCAACCTTTTCATTTTGCTTTTTAGAACAAGAGAGTAGCCATTATAGTCTTCAAAACTCTGCATTATATTGATGAGCAAAAACAACACAGCTGTCACACACCCAGACATTTTCATGCAAGTCAGGGGGTGGAGGGGGCCCCTCAGCCTGGCCTGTGCCCTCTCACAGTCTGGAGAGCCCTCAGGGGGATGTCCGACTGACGGCTTAGGCCTGCTCCCCGCTTAGCATCCTTAGCGCTGCGTTCGCCAGCTTTGAGCCGGCTTCTGGCTGAGCGGTGCTCCCCCTGTGGGAGTGCACTGACCACCAGGGGGGGCAGCTCCCTCAGGGGGTGGAGGGGGCCCCTCAGCCTGGCCTTTGCCCTCTCGCAGTCTGGAGAGCCCTCAGGGGGATGTCCGACTGACGGCTTAGGCCTGCTCCCCGCTTAGCATCCTTAGCGCTGCGTTCGCCAGCTTTGAGCCGGCTTCTGGCTGAGCGGTGCTCCCCCTGTGGGAGTGCACTGACCACCAGGGGGGGCAGCTCCTGCGTTGAGCGTCTGCCCCCTGGTGGTCAGTGCACGTCATAGCGACCGGTCGGTCAGCCGGTCGGTCAAATTGCATATTAGCCTTTTATTATATAGGATGTCCTGTTCATTCTCAGGATTCTTGGTCTTAGGGAAGAACATGCTGAGGTGTTGGTCTCAACCTGAAAGATTTACGGCAACACCAAGGTTCTGCAGGTCAAAAACAGAGCCGAGAAATGAGAAGAAAGCAAATTACCAAAGAATCCAGCAGATTTAAATAGGATTTTTATTGGTGTATTAACTCACGCGAAACAGGAGGGGCACAGCACGTGCACTCTTACGGGGTGTGATTAGTGACTGGCCTTGGAATGAAGGCAGGGGCGGTGTACCACTGTATTCCTGCCCTCCGGAGCGAACCAGCCGGGGGCTGATAAGCACACAGTAGGGTTACTAGTACCTCCAGGGCTGAGCTTATGAAGCATTCCTCCCAGGCATTAGTAACCTAGGGCTTAGGCCCCATTTACGAACTTTCCCTCTTTTGCACACAATATCTACATTATTATGTTGTGGGTTTTCTCTCCTCCTTCATGAAGGGACAACAAAGCAGACTCTAAGTAGGGAGATCTTTTTCAATGAGACGGCAGAGTGACAGGCAGTGGGAAGGACAGTCCCAACTTCTCCCGGCGCTGTTTTTAGAAACACGTTGCTCAATGGTGTGCCATTCTGGGATCTCTGGAGTGATTGAGTGAGTGAGTGTGTGCGTGAGTGCGTGCGTGTGCACGTGGGTGTATAACAACTTTATAGTATAACGCATACACTGTAAAATTTGTTCGTTTTAAGTGTGAAATTTTTTTTAGTAAAGTCAGGAGTTGTGCAACCATTACCACCATCCAATTTTGGAATATTTTCTATCAAACCTCCCCCAAATCTCCAGGGCTCATTGGCAATCAATCCCTTTTCCCAACCCCCGCCCTGGGCAACTACTAACCTTCTTTCTGCCTCTAGAGACTTGGCTTCGAGAGTAACCTCTGATTTGAGTGGTGTTTCCATAGAAGTTGACCTTGTAAAGCCCCCACAGAGAATTGCTGGCCTCGCCTACTGACGGTGGGAAAGAGACACAACTGTTCAAGTTTCCGCCAGGCTATTAAGGCAGCTCTTTCTTTCTTTTTTCTTTTTAATATTTAATAAAAAATATTTCCTTCTTTTATTTATTTGCATATTTGAGAGAGAGAGAAAGGGAGAGCGAAACATCACTGATGAGAGAGAATCCTCCACCGGCTGCCTCCTGCACGCCCCACACTGGGGATCGAGCCTGCAACCCGGGCCTGTGCCCTGACCAGGTTGAACCATGACCTCCTGGTTCATAGGTCGATGCTCAACCACAGAGCCACGCGGGCCGGGCCCCTTTGGGCATCTTGGTGGTCAGCTTTGGCTCTCACTTGCAGCACCCCGTGTTTCTCCGTCTGTGCCCCGCGGTCGGTCGGCCCCACGGAATGAAGCTCCATGACAGCAGGGGCCCGGTGGGGGGCAGACGGACTCTGAGATGATCCCCCCATGATCCCCAGTTCCCAGGGTTCCTCTCTTTGTGTAATCACTCCCCTTCCCTGAGGGTGTGACCTACGACCTGTCTCTAACCAGCAGAGTGGGAGGCAGACAGACTCCGAGATGATCCCCCACGTGATCCCCAGTTCCCAGGGTTCCCCTCTTTGTGTAATCACTCCCCTTTCCTGAGGGTGTGACCTACGACCTGTCTCTAACCAGCAGAACGTGGCGAAGGGATGGATGCCATCGCCCTGCTGATGTGACCTAACAGCGGACTCTGGCCTCCGGGAGCTGACCTCTGACCCAGCAAGCAGAAGGGTGCCTCCCACCGCGGGCTGAGCCGGAAGCACAAGCTCCTCCCGCCGGGCCTCCCGGGGAGAATGCAGCCCGAGCAGAGCCATCCATGCCCAGGCACCTGACCCCAGGACTGACAGCCACTACACGCCTGTCCTTCCAGCTGCCAAACTCGTGGTCACCTGTTACTCAGCAACAGGAAAGGAGCGCCGTTTGCTTGGTCCCCTGCTCTCCCCTCAGTCGTTAGGACAGGACCCAGCACGCAGTAGGCGCCCAGGAATGACCTGGTGGGTGAACACATTGCCCTGGAAAAGCAGAGCCACCGAGTGGACAGCGGAGCCACGACCCGCCCCGCCTGTGCGGTCTGCGTGTGCACGTGCGTCACGGGAGGGTGCACTTGAACTTGCCTGCCGCACAGGCTTTCAGACGTGCGAGAGCCAGGCCACGGGGCCTTCCCTTTTCTAAGGTAACATGCCAGCCGAAGGGTTCCAAGCTTTCCCCTTATTATTACTGTGCATCTGACCTAAAAGGCATCTCATTCAAGAAAATGTTGAGTAAGTGACAGTTAGGCTGGAGTCTTGGGGTGGTCTAATAACAGGCTTTGAAAAGTGCAGCCAAAATAATGGAGCGGAAGTCTGCAGGCTGGGGACACACGGAGAGAACCCATTCCATTGCGAGGAAGACTGAGTCAGAGGGCAGCACGGAGCTCTGAGAGAGGCCACTCCGAGAGCCACGAGCAAGCTGCCGGTCACCACTCGCGAGAGATGGAACCGTGTCACGCTTGTAACCCCTGGCCTGTTCTGAAACTAGCCTAGGTCCCCCGGGTACCCTGGGTGCCTCTCCTAGGGCTCAAGAGAATGTCAGAGGCACCGATATTCCCTCCCAGTAACTAGTGAGGGACGATGGTGATGAGTCAACACCAGAGAACGGCTGGCTGCAGAGGGTGTTACATCGCTTGCCGACCTCCTTACGGTAAATCATAAGTAGTTTTGTGTGAGTGCATCTGTGTGCCCACAGCAACACATGGTGGGTGACCTTTGTTCAGAGTTCCAAAACGGCACCTGAAAACACACGACCACAACGAATATCTGGCGATGAATCAACACCGGAGAACGGCTGGCTGCAGAGAGTGTTACATCGCTTGCCGACCTCCTTACGATAAATCATAAGTAGTTTTGTGTGAGTGCATCTGTGTGCGATGTTTCCATTTCTCACAGGTGACGCGAAAGCCCTATCAGCTTGATTGTTCCATCTACTCAAGCCGCCTGTCTTGCCATGTGGCTACAAGGTCATGACTTTGAATCCTATGAAGGTCAAAAGCTGTACTCGGCCTCTTGGCCAACATCACATGCTTCCCAAGAAACATGAATACTTAACCAGTGTCCTTGTCATTCGTTCGTTCGTTCATTCATTCATTCATTCATTCATTCATTCTACCAACGCTGAACATGAGCACGGCCCTTTGGTCCTCCGGGGTGTGGTGTGTTTTCGCTCAGGATGTGTCATCGTAGCCAAATCCTTGTTCAGCTGGCGGGAATGCCAGCCCTGGAGGACAGGTATGAAGGATTCATTCTACCAACGCTGAACATGGGCACACAGAGACAATCGGGGGCCGTGCTCACAGCCCTGTGGTCCTCCGGGGGGTGGTGTGTTTTCGCTTAGGATGTGTCATCGTAGCCAAATCCTTGTTCAGTTGGCGGGAATGCCAGCCCTGGAGGACAGGTATGAAGGAGGCAGCAAACGGGCCACCTGGTGCCCGGAGCAGGGACGTGGCCGGGTGACCCATCCTTGGGCTGCCAAGTGGTGAGGAGGAGGAGCAAAGAGCGACTGGGAAGAATCTAGCTCCACATCTTTCAAGGACAAAGCCTGCCCATCCCTCCCTCTCCACCTCTAACCGGCCGTGGACCTGTGTCATCCCGTTCTGTTGGGAAGTCGTTCAAATCCGCTTCCCCTGTGCTCAGGCCGCTGAAAACATCTCACTCCGGGGGGCGCCTAGTTCGTCGCTAATGTTACAGACCCTCTAGTTCATTTCCCCAATCCCTGCGGCTCCAATCTCTCACCCCACAGGTAAGAGGCCCCAAAACAATGTCCGCTCACCTTGATTTCTTTACACCCATTTCAACCCATGAAAGATGGAAGGAGCAAGAGGACACGAGAGGGCATGAGGACGTTACTTGAAACGTCCCTGTGGGGTGGACGTGCCTTCACGTCACGCATACCACCTCGTGGGCTGCCAGGAGTCGGGAGGGAGGGTAAAACATTCACTTCTTAGCCCGGCCGGTGTGGCTTAGTGGTTGAGCTTTGACCTATGAACCAGGAGGTCGAGGTTCGATTCCCGGTCAGGGCACATGCCCGGGTTGTGGGCTCGATCCCCAGT
>NW_005370423.1:2666031-2669765 GCF_000412655.1 Myotis brandtii
TGTCATTCCTTCTTCACCGACTCCGTCCACACCTTTGGGGACCCCTGGACCTGCTGGGGTTGGACCCCAACAGTAAAAAACCAATAAAATATATATTTTTTAAAAAGATAACTATTGGTTGACGCTGGCGGCCCGCCGGGCGGCGGAGCGCGATGCCGTATGCCAACCAGCCCACCGTGCGGATCACGGAGCTCACCTACGAGAATGTCAAGTTCATCATCGAGAATACGGACCTAGTGGTGGCCAATTCTATTCGGAGGGTCTTCATCGCCGAGGTGCCCATAATAGCCATTGACTGGGTTCAGATTAATGCCAATTCCTCAGTCCTTCACGATGAGTTCATCGCTCACAGGCTTGGATTAATCCCCCTCACCAGCGATGACATTGTGGACAAGCTGCAGTACTCCGGGGACTGCATGTGCGAGGAGTTCTGCCCCGAGTGCTCGGTGGAGTTCACTCCCGACGTGCGGTGCAACAAAGACTCGTCACGTCACGTCTCGAGACCTCATCTCCAACAGCCCCCGGGTCATTCCAGTGACATCCCAGAACCGAGATAACGACCCTGTTAGGACTAAGTGTTCGAAGTCACATTCAGGCCGCCTACAAACCCAGCCCCTGCCCATGGTAAGCCTACACTTCGCTCCAATTCCCAAGTGTCTTTAGACCCTGGCTGCTCCTCCCCACCCCACCCCTAAATAAACCCTGTATTTCATTCTCTACCCATCAAAAAAAAGAAAAGATAACTATTGACCACTTCACACCCATTAGGATGACTATTATCACAGAAAACTAATGTTGGCGAGGATGTGCAGAAATCGCAGCCCTTGAGAACTGTTGGTGGGGATGTAAAATGCGCTGCTGCTGTGGGAAATACGGCAGTTCCTTGGGGGGAAACCCTAGCATATAACGCAGCAATTCCACCCAAAAGAACTGAAACCTGAGATTTAAGCAGATATACGGGTGTCCGAGAAAAGAAAGTATACACACACTGTCTGTATTCTATTACATTTTGAAAATGGAATGTATTTAAATAAACACTGCATTTATAAGTATTCAAGGTATGTACATTTTTAGAAACACGCTATACTAACCCGAACCCTAACGCTAACGCTTGCCCTAGCCCTAACCATGCTAACCCTAGCCATAACCCTAACCTTGTGCCCTAGCCCAAGCACTAGTGCTAGCCCTAGCCCTAGCCCTAACCCTAACCATCTCGGTGAAATCACTCGAGCGCACGCTAATTCCATAGTCTTCATTTAAAAAAAAAAACATACTTTAGTTCTTCCTATTTTACTTGGATAAGTTTAAGTGTCTTTATGTTACACAAACTCAGGAAATTGGTTCCTACAAATGACAGTAGGAAGGTGTTTTCCTGGTATCACTCAGACTAAATGTTATTGCAATCAGCAGTTCCTTTACTCCAAAAGAATTTGTCCTTTTCACGGCCAGGCATACATTGCTGAAAACATTAAAATTTTAGGGCAACTGTGCTCTCATAATTAGGATTCCCACATGAAACCAGAGGCTAAAAATACATTGAAGCAAATACTGGAAACCACTTGCTTGTAATTTCTCACTTGGCATAGAAAAAAACAGCTCGAGTTAATTCCACTCATTAAAATGAGGAATTGTTCAATGAAGCGGACCCAAACAGTTTCAGTTAAAGATATAAATTTCTCTAATAGGGCAAAATTTGAGGATCTTCTACAAGACACGACGTTTCCTTTTGGTTAAATAGTAAAATGGAGGTATACTGTTAACTCAAAAGAAGGGACAAGAGTAAAAGAACATGTTAGACCTTGACATTTTCAGTGGGTGTTACCAAGGGAAGCAGTAAGCAGGCCTCGGGGTGAGAGCGGAAAGGGGAACCCCCTTCAAGCCCAGCCGGCGTGGCTCAGTGGTTGAGTGTTGACCTATGAACCATGAAGTCACGGTTCTTCCTTTTAAAAGTTGTTTTGGATATTTCAAGTCCTCTCCCCTCCACATAATTTTAGAGCCAGCTTGTCAATTTCTACAGAAAACCCTGCTAGGATTTTGATCGGGATTGCCTCGAATCTATAGATGGATTTGGGAAGAAATACCATCTTCCCATCCATGAACATGGTATACTTCTCCCTTCATTCAGGTTTACTCTCTCTCAACAATGTTTTGTAGTTAGCGATGTCTCAAGGACACAGAGTCATGCTGGAGGTCCCTGCTTAAGTCTGGTTTTTAATACCTCACACATATTCACAGCAATGCCCATTAGCAAGCAAATGCCCAGAAACAGGACTATCTGGTATTTTTTGAAAAGATTTTGTAAGAAACAAAGCCTTTGATTAAAAAGTTATTTATTTAAAAATATTTTCCTCCAATTCTGATGACATATCAAACACAAAGCTTTTGATTAAAAAGTTATTTATTAAAAATATTTTCCTCCAATTCTGATGACATATATCAAATTAAACAAGGTTACAAAGCAATAATTGATCTGATCTGTTTATATAGAGGGTGATAATGACCTCATTAGCTCTTTCGTACATTCTACTAAATAGTCGAAAACAAATTCAATTCATTCACTTCACAAAAGGTAAACATAACTGATATACTTCATACCAAAAATCTTTCATAAAGCTTGTCTTCAAATTTGTTAAAAATTCAGCTCGTATAAAAGGATACTGACTTAAAAGAGCATCCACGTCAAGTCTCTGCACTGCTCACAGAGCACCACGAGGCTCCTCCCAGCTCCCAGCCTTCCCGTGTCCCGTGTCCGGTGACTGAGGCGGAGAGAGCATGGGAAACGCCACCCCAATCCCAGAGCTCAGGGAAGGAAGGGTTTCTGACAGGCTTCGAAGTTCTGAGAACTTCACATTAACACACAGAATACAGACACTGAATAACGGAAATGCACACGCGTCAGGGAACCTGTAGAGTTGAACACTTTGGGACGAGAACTGCTCTCTTTCAACAGGTCAAGCAGTCAGTCTTTTCTCAACAGTCTCTTGATAAGCGACGAACCTCCTCAAGTTCGTCTTCACGTTGTTGAGAACGCACAGCTGATCTGGACTGTATTTGCCTTTCCCTTCTTTTCGGACCTGCCAAAAGAAAACCATATACGAACTGGTGTCAATTACTAACTCCTTTGCATCAAGAAAGCATTTCGTTTTGGGTGTATTTATTTTCAGAACGAGCCAGCTGCTGGAATTGGTGAAACATTTTCACTTTTTAAAAAAATTTTTATTGTTGAGATTATTACAGATGTCTCTCTTCTCCCCACCCCCCCATTGGCCTCCCCCTTCCACCCAGTTCTCACCCTGATCCCAAGGCTTTCACCATCCTATTGTCTGTGTCCATAGGTCATGCATATATGCATATAAGATCTTTGTATAATACCTTCCCGCCCCCCACCCCCTTCCGTCTGAGAATCATCAGTCTTCCATTTTCATGCCTCTGATTCTATTTTATTCACCAGTTTATTCTGATCATTAGATTTCTTATTCGTTTATTTTGATTTTTAGATTCAATTGTTGATAGGTATGTATTTGTTGGCATTTTGTTGTTCTTTTTTTTTTTTCTTTTTCTTCTTCTTCCTCTTCTTAAATACCCTTCAGCATTTCATATAATACTGGTTTGGTGGTGATGGACTTTAACTTTTTCTTGTCTGTGAAGCTCTTTATCTGAACTTCAATTCTAAATGATAGCTTTGCTGGGTAGAGTATTCTTGGTTGTAGGTTCTTGCTATTCATCACTTTGAA
>NW_005370423.1:2670123-2672947 GCF_000412655.1 Myotis brandtii
CTTCATATTTTTGGATTCTTTTTTTCTTTTTGCTCTTCTGGTTGGGTGTTTTTGCTTCCTCATATTTCAAATCATTGATTTGATTTTCAGAATCCTCTACTCTATTTTTGAATCCCTGTACATTATTATTTCAGTCAGTGTAGGCTTAATTTCTGACTAGTCCTTTTCCATTTTTTTGGAGGTTTCTAGAAGATTCTTGAGTAATTTTATAACCATGGTTTTGAACTCTATATCCAGTAGCTTGCTTTCTTCCATTTCTTTCATTTGTGACATGTTTCTTTGTCTCCACATTTTGGCTGCTTCCTGTGTTTATTTCTATGTATTGGGTAGAGCTGCTACATCTCCTTGAGTTGGTAGAGTAGCCTTGTTTATTAGGTATTCTTTAGGGCGAGGTGGCTCAGCCCCCTGTCATCAGAGCTGGGAGCTCTAGGTGCACCCCTTTGTGGGCTGTGAGCACTGTTTTGTTGTAATTGAGACTTGATGGCTGTTGGTGTCACTGGGAGGAATTAACCTCCAGAACAATTGGCTGTGAAGACCAGCTGCAACTACAGTGGGAGAGCTGCTGTGCAGGAGACACCTCTATGGAGCAGGACTTGCTTCAGTGGGGCTTTGGTGCTCAGAGTCTGCCCCTTGAGTGTGTCACTTATGGATGTGAAGTGTTGTAATCTGGTTTGGTCTCACACTGACCAATGGGTACACTGGCTCTTGGGTCTCCAGAGAGGTGCAAAGTCAGCCACTGCCTGGGGCCACCCAGCAGAAGCTACGAGAGATCTTTAAATTCCTCCTCTTTGTATTGGGTTTGGCAGTGCCCAGATGAGGCCCAGCTGTGAAGCAAGGCAGGCTGGTACTGGTGCCGGGTCTTGGGCCTTTTATTGATAGGTTTGGGGCTTCCTGACCCAGCTGTAGCTTGGGTGGGGTTGTAAATTAGGTGGGACCAGGTCGTAGGGAATCACCAGTACGGAACAAATAGAAATGGCTGCCAGTCAGCACTGTGACCGGGGAGATCCCAGCATAGGAATAATGATCCCTGTGAGCACCTCCGTCTGGGAGAAAGCCGCCCCCCGAGTTCCTGCCCTGATACCAGACAATCCAGTTCCTCCTTGTATGTGTCTGTGTTCCCCAGAACCTCGCCCTGATGCTGGAGCTCAGAGGGAAGCCGGACCTTGTACGTTCAGTTCGTGGTGCCACCTTTAAAGAGGAACAGCTGGATCTCTAGCAGCCTGTGTGTTACCAAGCCCCGGTCCCCACTGGTTTTTACAGCCCGTAGTTCTTACTGCCCGTAGGGACTTCTTTTCTCAGCTCTGGGAGTCTGGGCTGGGGGTCTGGTGTGGGGCTGGGACCCCTGCTCCTCCGGGGGCCTCCGCAGAGATGATCTTCCTCCAGATTAAAAAAGCAGCCCACGTGGGTGCCAGACCAGCCTGTTCCGCGCCTCCACACCTCCTACCAGTCTCAGTGCTTTCTTCTTTACCTCTAGTTGTAGGACTTCCATTCAGCCAGCTTTCCAGCGGTTCTGGACGATGGTTGTTGGGTATTTTAGTTGTAATTTTGATGTGGTTGTGGGAGGTGATGAGTACAGGCATTTACCTACGCCGCCATCTTATTGTCAAGCTGCCGGAGTCAACATTTTCACTTTCAAAGTAAATGGAGTAACAGCACATGAGCCATAAAAATAAAATAAGATCATGCACCTTTTAATTTAATTAAATTTACTGCAATGACATTAACATTATATAAAAACAAACCGCTGTTAATGTTCCTAAACCAACACCCACTACAGATGTGACAATGGCAGAAGATGGGCACAGCCTGGGTTTATAGTTTCTTTTCTTCTGGAAAAGAAAACTTTTTGTTTTTTAGTTGATTTCAGAGAGGAATGGAGAGGGAGAGATAGAAATATCAATGATGAAAGAGAATCATGTCACCTGCCTCTTGCATGCCCCCTACTGGGGATCGAGCCCGCACCCTGGGCATGTGCCCTGGCCAGAATCAAACGGTGACCTCCTGGTTTATGGGGTCAATGCTCAACCACTGAGACACACCGGCTGGGTGAAAACTACTTTATGTCTTAAAATTTTTTCAGGAAATTTAAATTTCTAGCCATACAATCATATCCACCTAAAACTTATCACAGAGTTCTCTCCATGAGGCCTGAAATTCTATTTTAAAAGCTTCTTAGATCAAAGAAATGCATATTGGAGAACAACAAAAAGCAGGAGAACTTTCCATCAAAACCTCTATTCTCCCCACCAAGATTTAAGAGGGAATATTGAATTTAAAATCTAAATACAAAAAACACAAATATTTTTGTTTTAAAAAACGACATAATTTAAAAATTAAGATTTAGGTAAGAAGGGAATGGTAAATTTAGACGCATGTGGTTCAAGGCTGTTGTAAAATTCTTGGTGTCACTCCACCTGCCCCCAGAAGAGGTTTGGAAAATTATTTTTTGACTCAAAGTTAGCTGTGATGCTTCAGATGAAAGAACAAATAAAACAGCGAATGAAAGTGGCGCCATTCCCCTACAGAGACCGGCTGCGAGTCTGCCTTTTCCTCAGCACGCCAAAGGGAAGTACCCATGACAATGACATCACTGTCTGCACTGCAGGACATACCATCAGGGTGAAGACGTGAAGAGCTCTGAGGGCCCCAGACCACAGTGCACCCACATGGGGACATGACTGACATCGCTGAGCTCACAGAAAGGAGAGCGTCAGGCGCCATCTGGCTCAAGTCCCAGCGGCTGCACGTTCTGGTGACTAAGCGGGGACTCAGCCCGCAGCACTCAGCCAGGGCCCCGGTGCTCCAGGCAGCACGGAGGCTGCTG
>NW_005370423.1:2673042-2676215 GCF_000412655.1 Myotis brandtii
CCCCCCGGGACGCTGAGGCGTTAGCATTTCTGACCCAACCACCTCGTACCTTCATCTTGAAGACTGGCTGGAATTCCTTCAGGGCAGATAACAAACGGATCTGCACCGAGGCCCTCTCAGCTTCGCTGCCGTCAGCGAACACATCGAAGAGGGCGTCCAGGGCCTCTCCCACCACCACCAGCGACGGGTCCTTGGTGGCCACCTCCAGCAGGAAGCACCCGATGGTCTGCAGCCAACAGAACGCACCGTCACCCGGCGCTCAGGACCATTCCCGAGCACCGCACCGCTTCACGGTGGCAGTGGTTTATGCACAAGGTTTTACATAAAACGCCAGGGGCAAAGGAGAGCTTTTAAAAGACTTAACACATATTTATACATGCACCAAGTAAAATATAAGCAAGATAAATGAAACATAGTAGAGCTTATATTACTAAATAAGATGAAATAAGGTCCACAAATGATATATGAAAGATCGATTTAGAAAATTATTAAGTTTTCCTCGTCACCCTCAAAAAGACTTTCCCCATGGTGTAAAAATGCATAGAAATAGTATCTGTAACAAAAAACCCTGCTTTTTAAAGTGTAAGGCAAACCCTCACAGGCAATGAAAGAAACTGAACACAACAGTCTCAGGTGGCTCCGCTGTGCTGCCCTGAGACACCCACCTCACCACAGCCCGCCGACGGCAGCCCTCCCCACCTGCAGACAGCGGGCAGCGGCCGTACCTGGTAAACAGGTGGGAGGGGACAGGCTGAGCGCCAAACTGGCTCCGCCGTAAGCAGCAGGGTGACCGCGGGACAGGCTGCTCACTGCTCGGGCCTGTTTTCCAGGAACCCTTCAGGCAGCGTTTCTACTTCACACCCCGCACGACAGGGTGCGTTTCACTAATACCGTCCAGGAAGCAGCTCCTTAACGTGATCTCGTCTCATGATGTCCGGCAAAGTTTTGAAACCCCACACCCCACCTCTAATCACTGAGCATTTCAGGTCGGAAGCCACTGTGTTACCTTGAGCGTTTCAAGTGCACCATCTTCTTTGGCGAGGACGCTGCCCGTGATTCCCAAAATGCTCACCACGTTCACTCTCACCCCGACGCTGCCGCTCTGGATGCCGGCTCTGCACAGCGTCATCAGCTGGTCGGGGGTCATGCACTGTCAGAGGAGGAGACGAGCATTAAGGCGAAGCTCAGCCCCCTCCCACAGCACGCGAGACACGCCGAGGGGCGTCTCTACAGGCTGCCTGTCCTGAGAACAGCAGCTCTCAGCAAAGACGATGCTACACTTTCTGGTCACTCCCAGAACCGCTGGTCGTGGAGCCAGGGGAGGCCTGCGGGTGGCACTGGCGCCGTCCAGCCCACGACGCCGTGCACTTGTGGAAGGGCTTCCGCTCCCACTAGTCCATCTAAAGGCGTCCATTCAGGTGCACACAGACTAATGAGATTCCAACTGCATTTCATCTCGTTTGAAAACGTAATAGGAACACATAACTTTAATAAAAACTGGCTGAACCTATGCGCACTCCGAGAGGGGTTATGGCGATTGTGAAGGACTGTGGAACCATTAGCTGACATAGCGCTCCGCCGTGCAGGGATACTTCCGGTGTGAGCTAATCTGCACACGCACGTGGATGTGGTACCGTGACAGTGCGACGTCCTGCTGCCTGGGAGGAGCAGAACAGTGTGGGCACCCAGGGCTCGGGACTGGGACGTGACGCCCTGGGTTCGAATCCCAGCCCCACTCCTTCCTCCTGGCGATCCAGCCCAGGTCCTGAGCCCTCGGAACCCTCGTCTCCCCGTCAGCAACTGGGGGCGATGATCATCACAGAGCTGCCAGGAGGGCTGAACAGTGCGCACACAGCACTCACTAAGTGTGGGCTGTCACTCATAGAAGAGACCGAGCTGCTCTAAATCACCGAACTCATCTCTGAACGAGAAGCCCGTCGGATGGGAAAAGCCCCACTAACTCCGGCGCCTTCAGAGCGGGCCGGCGGCGGGGAGAAGGCGTGTGGCGTCACCGCCGTCTGACTCCCAGTGTAAGTGCCTCGTGTGGGAGAGCCACCGGGTGGCAGGACAGCTGTGCCCGGACCGGAGCTGTCCCTCAGCAAGTTCAGCCCTCGGTGCCCTCTGCTAATAAAGCCCTCGGGAGCCAGGCTCCTGCAGCTCTAACACTCGAAGCCCATGCCCAACACGCCGCCAGCCCGAGAACGTACGACCTTAACACAGAGGGATACTTTCTTAGTCACTGAGCCTGAGCTTGAGCAGTTCCTCTTAAGCATCCGGCTGGCCCCGCCAATGGCCGCCTGGCACCATGGCACATCAGTGAAATGCCAGAGGCTCCTGCCAGCCCTGCAGGGAGGGCTCGCTGACCCTCCCAACAGCCACGCGGCAGGCCGGGCATTCTTCCCATTTCTGTCACAGAATCAGAAGTTACGTTCTTGAAAAAAGTCTCCAATGTACAAAGAAACATCTGAAGAGTACGTATGAGAAGCCAGCAGCACGCACTACATTTAACATTCCCAGTCAACTCTGGGGCCAGGGGCAGCGTGGCATGTGTGGGATGCCCTGGGGGCCCGGCCATGGAGCCCAGGAGGAAGACCCGGCCGCTGGGGAGGAGGTCCAGGCCCTGGGAAGCCGGGGCCCTGGGACAGTGAGGTCACCTGGGGTGGTGACGGGACGAGTGAGGAGGAACGGAGCCCAGCAGAGCCCTCGAGGCCCGAGGAGCAGCCGGGGGTGGCAGAGGACTGACCAGTCAGGGAGCGTGCTCTCACCACACATCATTGATAACAAGTTCATTTTCGAGCCTGGGGTAATGGGATTGTGGTTACGATTTTAAAAAGTTCATTTATGGGTGAAATAACCGGCTAACACCCGGTGACGGTGACGATGCGTGGAGGTTCCTTACACTATTATCTTATGACCACACACTACCATCTCTGCTTTTGGGAAAGTTTGACAATTTCCTGAATAAAAAGTTAAATGTTTCAGGGAAAAGGGGCATGGAGGTGAGGTGGTTGGCTTGGTTGGCTGTGGAGGGGCGTGCTTGAAAACGTCTGTAATAAAATGCTTTTAAGGAGACAAAGGATGAGCAGAGAAAATCCTTACTCACCGACATCAAGAAGCTGTACCAATGAGAAAGCCTGCGGCCATGGTGGGAGGAGGGGCAGTGGTGGGAGGGG
>NW_005370423.1:2676340-2684359 GCF_000412655.1 Myotis brandtii
GAGGGGGCAGTGGTGGGAGGAGGGGCAGTGGTGGGAAGGGAAAGGCTTTAGTTTCACGTTAGGCGCCTCTGCTTTCCTTGTACTGTACAAGGGCCGCGTGACGGAAGCACGCCCTTCACCAGCAGTGAGGGCATCACTTTGCCTCCATAACGAGGCTCCTGGCGGCTGCACCGAACAGCTGGAACATCTCACCTGAGAAATGTTCTTGGCGGCCATTGTTTGCAGAAGGGCCCTCAAGGCGCTGCTGATGGCTTCCAGGAAGTCCACGTGCTTGGCAAAGTCTGAAACAGAGTGAGGCGTGAGTGCCTTTCTCCAAGGCCAGCGGCTCTGTGCAAAGGGGTCAGACCCAGACCGAGCGTGGGAAGGGGCACACATGCCATCGTCAGACACGCTGTGCGATGGGAGCGAGCTCCTGGGAAAGCCCCTGCAAGACCGCAGCGACTGAAAGGACCGGGACAAGGGCCTGTTCCCCAGGTTCTGCCCTCCAAAGTCCCCTCCGCCCGAGCGGGGCCCACAGCAGCCTGGCGACTGACCTGGCTGAGAAAAGAGCAGGGTGGACAGGTGCTGCGCCAGGGCCTGGAGGGCCGGCGCCCCACCCAGGTGCTCCACCTCCAGCAGGGACACGAGACTCTGGACACACACGAGGGCTCGCCACTGCACGGTGTTCATCCTGCGGCGGAAGCGGAGAATGTCGTCTGCTTCTCTACGGGGCCCCCACGGAACCCAGGCCCACTGCCACCCTGCGCTCCGGCGCTGACTCAGGGCGTCAGGAAGCAGGGGTGGCAGTCAGCACAGACTCCATCACACCGCCCGAGCCTCCAGGCCCCGAGGCGCAGCCACTTCCGGGGCATAAGGCATTGGCTTTAGAAAACTCTGGCCACGGCAGCAGCTTTCACATCACCTGTAGCTGGGAAGTGTGACCTCCCTCCGGGAAAGCCCTTCAATGCATGTCCAGTTTAAGTGTTTAAAGCCAACGACCCTGCACCCAGGTGAGTAATGCACGCGGCTGGCACCCCAAGCCCCCCTGTGCCTTCCCTGACACACCTCTCCGACCCCTGAAGGTCACCACACCCGACATGGATGGGAAACAGCTCCTTGCTTTCTTCACAGGTTCACCACTCATGTACGCATCCCTAACAAACAGCCTGGCGTCACCTGCTTTTGAACTTTGTAAAAACGGAATCAGCCCAGCTCAGTGGTTGAGAATTGACCTATGAACCAGGAGGTCCGGTTCTATTCCTGGCCAGGGCACATGCCCAGGTTGCAGCTCAATCCCCTGTAGGGGGCGTGCAGGAGGCAGCTGATCCATGATTCTCTCTCACCATTGATGTTTCTATCTCTTTCCTTCTCCCTTCCTCTCTGAAGTCAATAAAAATATATTTTAAAAAGCACCTGAAGCAGTGCGCATATTCCTTTGTGCCTCCCTTTCTGGCTCGATGCTGTTTCATCCCGTGGGGACAAGTCCTAGCTGGGATTCTGCTTACTGCTGCCTGCATCCTACTGCCTGACAATGCCAAACGCATGGACACATCCTGCCGCCGATGGACCCCCCTGCTGTGCACACGCTCGGGTCTCAGTGCCCTAAGCACACGCCTCTCCAGGGCACACACTCGGGAACAGAACTCGGGAACCCGGGGGCAGCGGCAGCTCCAGCTAAGTGGTCCCCCTTTCATAGCACAGTGACAACAAACGGTTTTGAAAATAGACAAGGTCTTACTTTCTAACCAAAGGTTTCCACGTGGGGTTCCTGGAACACACGTCCACTGCAGCGCTGCTGGGAAAGGCAGTTTTCTCAAACACCTGGACTTGAAAAGGCGGGAAAAGCAGAAGTTGAACAGTGGACTCCTTACACAGGCCCCTTACAGAGCCGGCGTGGCAGCTACATGAGACGGCGGGCGGCTGAGGCTCCTCAGCCGCGTCCAGGCCTGCATTCGGCCTCGACCCCGGTGACCCAGTGTGAGCTCACTCCCCTGCACACAGAGCGAGCAGCCTCCCAGGCCTTCCCCGCGCCGCACGGCGAGCCCGGACCGGGAGCCAGTACCTTCCTGGGGATGTGGAAGTTGGTGAGGGCGGCGTGCGTCTCATGCGAGAGGCAGAGGGGAGACAGCAGCTGCCCCCCGCCCTCGCCCAGGGAACTCTCCATGAACGCCTCGCTCTCGTCACTGCTGGAAAGCTCTTCCTCCCACTCGTCATCCGAGGGATCTGTGGAGAGTGCAGAGCACGCGGGGCTGGGGTCGGTGAGCACGCCTCACGGGAGCCGTGGAGCCCAGGGGAGCAGGGGCCGCCCGGGAGCAGGGCCGGGGACGAACCTTCGCTGCAGCACACGTTGACGATGATCTCCAGCGCGGTCTGCTGTGCCGTCAGCAGCGCCGTGGCCTCTCTCAGCTCCTCGTTAGTGGGCTAGGAAAACCAACACCAGCGCTCAGAGTCGGGGAAAGCATGTTCTTTTCATAATGTTTTCATTGATTTCAGAGGGGAAGGGAGAGGGGGAGAGAGAAACATCCATGATGAGAGAGAATCATGGGCCGGCTGCCTCCTGCACGCCCCCACTGGGGATCAAGCCCGCAACCCGGGCATGTGCCCTGATCGGGAATCAAACTGTGACCTCCTGGTTCATAGGTCGATGCTCAATCTGCTAGCTGGAGAGACGGAGAAATAAATACTCAGCCCCATGAACTGAATTCACCCTGAAACTTAGCCGGATATATTAAGAAGTAGCTGAGCACTAAGATGAAACAGAGCATTCATTTCATTTCAGACGCCAGGCACTGACACGCGACAAACCCGCTCTCAGATGCCTGGATGTCCCCTCGGGAAAAACTGCACCCATGAGAACTCCCAGCAGCCCTTCACGCCCGCAGAGCTTGCTGAGGACCGGAACGCTGCTTCCTGGCTGCCCTGAAGATGCAGTTAGCATTCCTTTAACACTGGAGAGAGAGGGGGCACCCCCTCCCCCGGGAATAAATCAACACAACCTTGTCAATTACCATCCTTAAGAGGGGCTGGATAGACTTACACAACCTTAATTCACAAATCACCTATGGAAAGTGAAATAGCTACACTGACATTCCAAACCCGTGCATAAGCTAAAAATCATGTAAACTTTACTGTCTGAATGACGGATGCATTATAATTTATTAAGCATTTCACTAGTGTGGAATAGTTCAGATTACTTGGGATATCTTATTTGTCAGATTTATGGGTCAGAGTTTAAAAACTAGAGACCTGCCCGGCCAGTGTGGCTCAGTGGTTGAGTGTTGACCTATGAACCAGGAGGTTGCTGGTTTGATTCCCAGTCAGGGCACATGCCCAGGTTGTGGGCTGGATCCCTAGGAGGGGCAGGAGGCAGCCAATGGAGATTTCTCTCTCATCAATGTTTCTATCTCTCCATCCCTCTCCCTTCTCCCTAAAAATCAATAAAAACATTTTTTAAAAATCAAGCAAACAAAATAACTAGAGACGGCGACATAGTCCCTATTTCCTTCTAGAATGTAGATACTCCCTTGTTACCCTCCAGCCACTTCCTGTGCAACAATGTAACTGTAATTTCCAAACAAGCTCTTGAAAAATAAAGGCAAATGGCTAACTGAAGAGATGTAGCTCATTTAATATTTGTATTCCTTTTACTGCTGGCAAGAATGAACATAAAAATTATTCCTCTTTGCTGTGGGTATGGTATTCAACCAAACAAAAATGTAAAAACGAGACAGGCTGTTGCAGGCTCTTACCCACTTAAAAGGCACGCAGATCTGGCTTAGACGCATCTGAGTTAACTTTTGCCTTTCCATGCAACTCTCCTGCTCGGAACAGTTCCCTGCTGCTCATTGCTATCCAAGTGACAGGAGGAGCCAATCTAGAGAAAATGTTACCACAGCAGAGATAGGCTTCAAAACACTGGGCAGTGGAGGGGAGAGTGGGCAGGGACATCGACGAGAAGAACAGACTGCGGTTTGATGGCCGACAGCTGTGGACGCGGGGTAGCGAGGACCCTTCTGCGTGTGTTAAAACAACAAGCTGCCTTGCTTCTTTCTTTACACGTCTGTGACCGCAGCTTCTTACGTGAAATGCTGCAATTACAGGTTCTGATTCTAAAGGACTCCCGCACAGTGAGGAGGACCAGAGCTGACGGACTATATGTCGTATTCCGGGCACGTACCAGCATGATGGCTCGCAGCCGACGGGCACCTAAACACTGGCTGGCCGACTGGCATGTTAATCACCCAGTCGACTCAGTTATGTCAACAGACTTTAAAAAGCAAGCTTCTGTTATAAGAAAACACTGCATTTATAAGCAGCAAAATTCTATTTTTAAAGAGTACTTAGGGGAGTAAATCTCTAAATACTAGTTAAGTATCCATACTTTTTGTTGCTGTTAATCCTCACATGAGGATATTTTTTCCATTGCTTTTCAGAGAGAGAGGAAAGGGGGACGAGAGAGGGGAAGAGATAAACACATGGATGTGAGAGAGGCAAGACACATCGACTGGTTGCCACCCGCATGCGCCCCGACTGAACCCGCAACCCAGGTACATGTCCTTGATTGGAACTGAACCTGAGTACCTTCAGTCCACGGGTAGACGCCGTAACCACAGAGGCAAATGGCCAGGGTGACACTCTATGACTTGCAAGAAACTCAAGGGCAGTGTTCACCCCACACCTGACACAATGCTTTGCACCTAACAGCTATTCATGGGGCTAGAAAAGTAGCTCTAACTACATTTTTCTTTTAAACACCACCAATTCATGTTTAAGAGACTGTATGAACACAAACAAGTAGTATGCTGATAGATGTCTTTTCAGGCACATTTCAACTAGAGAATTCTTACTGAGCACAGCCTCAGAAAACTCTAAGGCACTCCCGTAGATCAGCCTGTTACAGGTCGTTTGACACGAAGGATGACAGGCTGGTCTGAAGCGGTACAGTGTGGGACGTTCGCGCCTTCTTCCAGCTCAGGCCTCCTCCCCCCAGGATGGCGCCTCCGGCCTCCAGGCCCTCACAGCGCCGTCTGCTCTCACCACGCTGGCATGGCCCAGCCTCTAAGGTGGCCCAGGTGCCTGTCCAGAGTGCTCTCTGACAGCCTCTTCCATCCTCTGCCTCCTCTACACAAACTGCTCCCGGGGAGGCCTGCGCCCAGCCCCTGCGGTCCCAACATAGGCATGACAGTAAGTCACTACCGCGCACCTCTCCTCCCACGATGGAGGCGGTCCCTGAAGATCGGAAATGCATCTTAGTCATCTTCCCTTTGTCAGCACCTGGCCCAGAGCCTGGCACCCGGCAGGGCACAGATGTGCACCTGAATGAGCAGGCTCTGCTCCTCCCTGTCCTCCTGACCACCTGCTCTCCTCCTTGGGAGCATTCTCTGCTGACCAGCTCGGCTGAAATGTTTCCCGCACCCTCACGCCAACATCACACCCACTGGCACGAGCGAGCACCATCACCCAATCAGCAAACCCAACAGCCATCGCTCATCTTCCCGATCGCCCAGCCTCTTCCGTGCAGCAGCAGTGGGCACAGGGCCGTCTGGCCGGCTGCTTGGTGAGGCTCAGCACTAACACAAAAGAGACGAGGCCTGGCCAGCGGAGCTCAGTGGCTGAGCATCGACCTGTGAACCAAGGGGTCAGGATTGGACTCTCAGGGCACATGCCCAGGTTGCGGGCATCCCAGTAGGGGGTGTGCAGGAGGCAGCCGATCTATGAGTCTCTCTCATCATTGATGTTCCTATCTCTCTCTTTCTTCCTTCCTCGCTGAAATCAATAAAAACGTATTTAATAAACAAATAAATAAAATAAAAGAGACAAAGATGCCCTGGGTTGGATAATCCAAGCAGAGTGACAATTCCTCTGCTGGGTAAGTCGGGAGACGGCGTGTAAAGGCGCTGAGGAGACAGCAGCCGGGAAGATGACCATGTGTTTCTAACGTGTTGTAACAGTTTGCTCTGTCCCGTCTTTGAAATCTTCTGTATGTAAACGTTTCATTCTAAACAGGCTCTTTCCCCTGTAGGAGTAGGAAGACAGTACTGATTTTCACTGAAATCCACTTTCTAGTTAACTCTGCTCTCACACTGTCCTACAAAGGTAGGGGAGCTGTTGAAAGAAAACCTCCGTGTGACCCCGTTTGGACGCACAGACCCACCTACCGGAAGTAAATCCGAAATGAAAGTTTTCCTCCTGACCCTTCTCCTGGGAGGAGTTTCCTCCATCTCGTCGTCTTCGGTCAAGCCCACGCCGTTCGCGTTCTCCAGCATCTCCTCGGTCTCCGCGGCGGTTCTCAGCCTCTGTGTCTCGGCCTCCTTCATCTGAATGACCACTGCGCCGGCGTCCATTTCCAAAACTTCGGATAAGATCTTGAGGATGGCGCTTATGATTTCTGCTTGACTCTTGGACGGAATAATGTCCTTTAGATTCCACACTGTGCCTGGGAGAAAATGAGCGCAAGGACAAAGGACTCGGTGAAATCTTCTGATAAATACGGTTTCCACAAGATTGGTTCTCTAAGCTCAGCTGTAATTTCAAAACATCTTGATCCCACTGCCTTTGTTCGGTTTCTAGTACATGTCAGAGAGCATGTGCACAGAGGCAGCTCCTGTTACTACGGCCCCTCGCCACCTCTCCCCTCCTTGGCTCACAGGCCCTCCTCTGATACACCGCCTCACACAGACCAGGAGCACCGATCGAGTTTCTTTGAAAATGATAAATTCAGTTGCTTCTCTTTCTTTCATCTTAACCTGAGCTGCTCTCCGAGGCAGCTTCTTATATTCCAAGAGTGGAATGGAATGTATTAAAAATTCCAAGGTCTCGCGCACGGACCAATCACGCAGCACGTTCTTATCAAAATAGAACGGGAGCTACCATTAAGTAGTTAGGCCAATGGTTTAAAGAGTGACTGTTAAAAACACTTCCTGGGTACATACCCAAAAGAACTGAAAGCAGGGACTCAAGCAGGTATTTGCATCCCCGTACTCACTGCAGCATTATTCAACAGCCAGAGGTTGGAAGCCACCCATGTGTCCATCCACAGATGAATGGATACACCAAATGTGGTACATACAGCCTGGCCAGTGTGGCTCAGTGGTTGAGCATGGACCTATGAACCAGGAGGTCATGGTTTGATACCTGGTCAGGGGCACATGCCCGGGTTGCAGGCTGGATCCCAAATGGGGGCCGTGCAGGAGGCAGCCAATCAATGATTCTCTCTCATCACTGATGTTTCTCTCTCTCCCACTCCCTTCCTCACTGAAATCAATAAAATATATATATAGTGAGTAGTCACATCTTAGATGCCCACAGCCCATTTCTGATCTTCCTAGTTAGTAAGGGACCCTGAGAGCAGCATTTCTCCATCAGACAACAGTATTCTGTTACATGGAAAACAAGTCGACTCTAGGAGGCTTCCCAACTACGCACACCGCTTGAATTCAGGGTCTCCACTTCAATATTAAAAATTTCAGAACAGACATAATAAGCACAGAAGGCCCGGATTGGTGAAATCAAGGAGTTTCAGCCTCCCATCTCTACAGGTTACTGAAAAGCACCTGTCACAGCCGGCTAAGCTTTACCTGCCACCAGTGTCTTCAACAGGGTATACGCCATGGAACTGACAGGGGCCCGCATGGCGGATTCCAGCACGTGCAGCGCTGAGGCACTGAGCGATTTCAGTAGCTCTGGGTTCTCTTCAGTTACCGTCTGCAAGCAATAGGCTAGGAAGACAAGAATGAAATGCTCAGAAACAATGAATTCTGCGAGGGTAACTCACACCAAAATAGCTCCATTGAACTCCTCGCCTGAATTCAAACAAGACAAATAAATCTATGACAAGACTAAAGACACAAAAATAGAAGTGAGGTTTTTCTTTTAAAAGCAATGAACTAACTTTCCTGAAACTCTTATTGTAATAAAACCCACCCTCTGAGATTAAAAGTCACCTGCCAATCCTCCACTGTTTATGAAACTCCACATTTACTCAGTCTGCCCCCTGCCAAAGAGTCCATTTTAAGAAAAAGATTTTTAAATTTTCCCAGT
>NW_005370423.1:2684697-2704574 GCF_000412655.1 Myotis brandtii
TGTGCACAGAGGCAGCTCCTGTTACTACGGCCCCTCGCCACCTCTCCCCTCCTTGGCTCACAGGCCCTCCTCTGATACACCGCCTCACACAGACCAGGAGCACCGATCGAGTTTCTTTGAAAATGATAAATTCAGTTGCTTCTCTTTCTTTCATCTTAACCTGAGCTGCTCTCCGAGGCAGCTTCTTATATTCCAAGAGTGGAATGGAATGTATTAAAAATTCCAAGGTCTCGCCAACGGACCAATCACGCAGCACGTTCTTATCAAAATAGAACGGGAGCCACCATTAAGTAGTTAGGCCAATGGTTTAAAGAGTGACTGTTAAAAACACTTCCTGGGTACATACCCAAAAGAACTGAAAGCAGGGACTCAAGCAGGTATTTGCATCCCCGTACTCACTGCAGCATTATTCAACAGCCAGAGGTTGGAAGCCACCCAGGTGTCCATCCACAGATGAATGGATAAACCAAATGTGGTACATACAGCCTGGCCAGTGTTGCTCAGTGGTTGAGCATGGACCTATGAACCAGGAGGTCATGGTTTGATACCTGGTCAGGGGCACATGCCCGGGTTGCAGGCTGGATCCCAAATGGGGGCCGTGCAGGAGGCAGCCAATCAATGAGTCTCTCTCATCACTGATGTTTCTCTCTCTCCCACTCCCTTCCTCACTGAAATCAATAAAATATATATATAGTGAGTAGTCACATCTTAGATGCCCACAGCCCATTTCTGATCTTCCTAGTTAGTAAGGGACCCTGAGAGCAGCATTTCTCCATCAGACAACAGTATTCTGTTACATGGAAAACAAGTCGACTCTAGGAGGCTTCCCAACTACGCACACCGCTTGAATTCAGGGTCTCCACTTCAATATTAAAAATTTCAGAACAGACATAATAAGCACAGAAGGCCCGGATTGGTGAAATCAAGGAGTTTCAGCCTCCCATCTCTACAGGTTACTGAAAAGCACCTGTCACAGCCGGCTAAGCTTTACCTGCCACCAGTGTCTTCAACAGGGTATACGCCATGGAACTGACAGGGGCCCGCATGGCGGATTCCAGCACGTGCAGCGCTGAGGCACTGAGCGATTTCAGTAGCTCTGGGTTCTCTTCAGTTACCGTCTGCAAGCAATAGGCTAGGAAGACAAGAATGAAATGCTCAGAAACAATGAATTCTGCGAGGGTAACTCACACCAAAATAGCTCCATTTAACTCCTCGCCTGAATTCAAACAAGACAAATAAATCTATGACAAGACTAAAGACACAAAAATAGAAGTGAGGTTTTTCTTTTAAAAGCAATGAACTAACTTTCCTGAAACTCTTATTGTAATAAAACCCACCCTCTGAGATTAAAAGTCACCTGCCAATCCTCCACTGTTTATGAAACTCCACATTTACTCAGTCTGCCCCCTGCCAAAGAGTCCATTTTAAGAAAAAGATTTTTAAATTTTCCCAGTAGTATTTGCTCCCCCCCCCCCACTTTTTTCTTTTTCTTTTCTGTGCTCTTAAAAGTATCCATTAGAGCCAAGAGAAACAGCATTAAGGGGAATGTGCTTCGTCCTTGCCAGGAGAATGCACAGTTAAATAAAGGATGCCTGCTGGGATTATGGGCAGAAAAGGGATGCTTTTCATCAATTATTTCTCCGCTCTACTCCAAGTTCTCCGGTTTCAGCTCCTACCTCACCCATGGCTCTCTAACCCCGTGGACAGGAGGAGGGAGGCGGGCAGCTTTGCCATCCCACGGAAGGGAAGCAGGCCTGCGAGAAATTTCAATCATTTGCTTTCCTCTCTCAAAAAAAAGCCCAGATTTACCAGTTTTATGCTAAAGGTAGGAGACAGCAGCCCGGCTGGTGTGGCTCAGTGATTGAGCACCGACCCATGAACCAAGAGGCCACCGGTTCGATCTCGGTCAGGGTGCATGCCTGGGTTGTGGGCTCAATCCCCAGTAGGGGTGTGCCGGAGGCAGCTGATCGATGATGCTTCTCTCTCATTGATGTTTCTATCTTTCTATCCTATCCCTCTCTCCTCCTCTCTCTCTAAAAATCAATAAAAACATGTTTAAAAAAGAAGTAGGAGACAGTGGTGCAAGGCATTTAAATAGGTCCAGAATCCAATGACCTTTGGCTGCAAGGCCTGGCAGCTGTGGGTCACTGTTTCTCCGTGAATGGGAGACAGGAGCTCAGGAAGTGAGAGGCTTCTATGAATGTAACAGCAGAAGCCTCACAGGCTCAATTAACTGCTTCCCTCCCTTTCCGAGTGAAGAGCAGGAAAACTGTGGAAGTACTGACCACAGATTTTAAAAGATTCAGAACAGAGCTCAGCTATGCATTTGCACACGAGAAAACATGCTACATCTGAATAAACCTTTTTCAAACAAGGCCACACGTAAGGAGATCATCACCGTTTCTTCACTTACCTGCTGAAATAGCCAGGTCGACATTGCTGGGAAACCTACTTAAGTACTTTAATACAATCTCCAAGCACCCTTCTTTGTTGAATATAGACACTGCTCTGTTACTGCATTCACTAAATTGAAGGCGGGAAAAAAGTGTTACTATTTACATTTTCACATTAAGAAATCAACCACAGAAATTCATGAAAAAGTCAGCCAGGTTTTATAACAGAACCAGAGCTGGAGTCAAACACCCGCCATTTTATGAAGAAACCACTGCCCTCGGTCCTCTCTGGACAGGAACGCAGCCGGTGTCTGCGTCTACTTCTCTACCCGGTGGGCTCTTCTGCCCGTCTCTCTGCCTGACCCCCGTCTGCTCACAGGCGGTCAGAGCTGGACGAGCCTGAGAAACCACTTCCTTCCAGAGGAGACCCAGGCCCCAGAGGTGCGTGACCTGCCCAAGGACCACACCTTCTGTGAGTGGTGGCTCCTAGGGTCGGCCACTGCGCTTCCCACCGCGCCACAGTGACAATAAGTTAAAGGCCTCTGTGCTTATCCCCAAAGGCACGCAATTTTAAGAAAGTAGAATTAAATTTTAGCCATTCTTTCTAGACTATGATAATTTCAACAAGCAGAATTTACAGTCTGCAACGGAGATCCTGCTTTATTTTTAAAAACCGTACTATCTGTTAATAAAAAAATCAGAATTAATGTTATCACTGCTATTATCATATGTACTAAATACACGGTAAACAGAGCTAACTGTAATAATGACAGCCAGGTTTCCAGAGAAAATATTGCCCCATACATACCACATACCCATATCACACACTAAGAGCTAAGCTGATTGCAGCACTAAATCCGGCCCTACGAGCTGAAACATAAACTGTTCCTGTCTTCCTATCTCTATCTAGTTACTGCACACGCCACGAGCCTGCCCTCAAGAAGCCCAGCTAAGTCAGTACAGCCAGGAAGGTGAACACACATGCACTGAGACAGTAAAAGTGCACATGTATGTAAGTATATTTACAATATAAACTACAAGCAAACACGGCAGTGGCATGACAGAGAGAGGCTCACAGGCATCAGGAGAGAGCTCACTGAGGAGATTACACTTTCAGGCTCTTCCCGGAGAACTTTCTAGAGAATCTCCAAGTTCAACAGTTTCTATAGGTTGAAGTTACGTGGCCCGGTGCGGTGGCTCAATGGTTGACCCCATGAATCAGGAGGTCAGGGCTCGATTCCCAGTCAGTCGGGGCACAGGCCTGGGGTGCAGGCTCGAGCCCCAGTGGGGGGCGGGCAGGAGGCAGCTGATCAGTGATCCTCTCTCATCATTGGTGTTTCTCGCTCCCTCCCCCTTCATCTCTGAAATCAATAAAAACATTTAATAAATAAATAAAGTCACGTGGTGCCCCGCCGCTGGCTCCAATGCCGTCTCCTCACATCGGCTCTCCCGTGCTGCTGGGGGAGCGCGTGCACTAGTTTCCCATGAACCAAAGGCAAGTTGGGGCTGCTGTGTCGGCAGCTTTCAGATCTGAGTCTTGTCTTCTAAGAAATACCCGTGCTTTTGGCCAGAAGTTATAATTGCTACTGACTAAACAGAAGGAGCTCTGGCAGCATCTTGCTAAAAATGGAGAACATAAAATGGGGGAGAAAAAAGGAGATCCAGGTTGTGTTTCTAGCCATTTGCGCTCCTAAGAGCAAGTGCACCCAGGCCACGGCTGCGGCAGTCCTGGAATGGAGCGGGGCCGGGGGAGCTCCTCCAGGCACCTGCTTCCCTGTCGCATGGCAACGCAGGGTGGGGGAGTCAAGCACCACCGAGCCGTGTGGTCCCTGTCTCGGTCCAGATGCCAGACCAAAGCAGCGACTGCGCGGGGCCGGCTGGCTTTAAGACAGCTGCCACTGCAGGTACACGGCGGTGGGGGAAGGGTGTGCGGTACGTGCCAGTGGCCAAGGCTCCCTGTGTTTTGGTCAGTAGTAAGGACTGGGGAGAAGCGCGGAGAAGCAGGAAAAGATGCAGTGATGAGGGACCAAGCGGGGAGGAGGACTCAGCACCTGACCTGACCACCCACCAGGGTCAGCGTCCGGGTTACAGGCGCACAGCGGAGAGCAGAGCGTCCCCGGGGCTGAGCCGAGCCTCACCAGATGTTCCACAGCACGTTCACGGCCTCGTTGGCTATGTTCTCAACAGAATGTCTGTGCTGCTCCTTCTCTTCCCGCGGAGGCACCTCGTTGGAATCCAGTCCAGCGCTACACTGTAACCAAACATCAAAAGTAGCACCTGGTTCAAAAGAACAATGAAACCAAAAGGCTAATGACAGCGAAGAATCACAAAATCTAAACATCAGAAATTATAGTGGTTCACAAGCCTGCTCCCCTTTGGCAAGAGGACCAAGGAGTCTCGGGTTTGATTCCCAGTCAAGGGCACGAACTTGGGTTGCAGGATCCCTGCCCCCATCGGGGTGCATGCGGGAAGCATCCGATGATGTGTCTTTCTCACATCGATGTTTCTCTCTCTCCCCGCCTCCCTTCCACTCCTCCACTCTCTGTGGAAATTAATGGAAAAAATATCCTCAGGTGAGGATTAACAAAACAAACAAGACAAAAAAATAAAAATGTAAAATCAATACAAAGTATTTAATCTAATGTGATAAAGACAGTAAACAAGGCAAAGAAAACCAACACATGGTAAGATCTAACATCTACGCAGTACCTTCTAAATGCAAGGCACCAGTCTACGCACCTCACATATACTGAGTCACTTAACCCTCACCACAAGCCCATGAAGTAGAGGAACCATTGTCCAGTCTTCCACTACCGCAGGAAACTGAGGTTCAGAGAGCTGCTGAGGGGGTAGCGTGGGATTCAGACCCAGGCATCCTGGCTCCAGAGCGGGTGCTGGTGACCCCCCTGTGTACTGCGCCTCGAGCAGCATCCACAGCGTCCCCTAAAGCAGGGCCTCTTGCCTCGGCACGGCCGGCGTTTTAGACCCGACGAGTCTCTACTGTGGGGCTGACGTGTGCACTGCAGGAGGGTTAGCAGCATCCTCGGTCACCACCTGCCAGGAGCAGCCCCACCCCCAAGCTGTGACCATCAAAGATGGCTCCTGTGGGGCAAGTCACTCCTGGTGGAACCACTGCTTTACAAAAAACAGGCTGGTGCCTCTCATAGAACTGGATGACCCTGAGAGAGCACTGAGTGAAAATCACCCCTCAGGACAGCACCGTGGATCAGAGGCACGCCAGGGAGAGAGCGCCCTGATCCTGGAACTCGAATCACGCAAAAAAAGTTGGCACGGTATTAAATCTGGGAACTTAATGTCATCTTTCAGGCAAAAAAACAAACAAAAAACAGATATTTTACAGATGCCAAGTGAACTGCTGTGAGGGTTTAACAATATATAAAAGAGCACCTGGTGCATAAAGAAGGAATGCTAATTACTTTGTTGTATGAAGTTTAATGCCTAAAGAAATCTGTCTATAGTTTTGGGAAGGTCTTTTCCAACTAGTATATAAATAAAGGTAGTGGGGACAAACTAGAGACTGCTATCAACGATGAGAGATCAGTGTTTCCAGGAAAAGAAATAAAATTCCCATAGGATATTTTGAGGGAAGACAACATAATACCCAAGTACTAAAACAAAAAACCCTGAGTTTGCATACTAAACGCTCCATCTGACAACTGCCCCCAGGATTCTGTAGAAGCTGCATACCTCCCGGAGCAGGGCGACCAGGGGCGTCATGATGTCCTTCGTCACCATGTCATCGCAAACCTCAAAACCTCCACAAGCACTGAGATTCCTACACGAGGAGTTTAAGACACGTGTTACTTTCAGAGCACATCACAAAGCACCATGAAGCCCTCCAATGTATTTCCATTTCTAACCAGGATTAAGGTTTCCCAGACGAAATTGCTTATTATTTTGATAAGATGTTGCAGAACCAATCCCGGGATTCCCACCTGTTCTGACCGCTGTCCTACCCGATGTAAACAAAGGACTTGGTCATGCAACAAGTCCGTCTGAGAAGCGCGTAGGTGTGTGCCTACGGGGATGGGAGGGGGAAAGGCTTTTCCTATTTAATGTGAATAAACCACAGCCTAATCTCCATGAAGGGACACTGTCTTGGAACCTACTGAGGACATCCCTGAGGCACCCCTGACCTGTGAAGCCAACGAATGAAACACAATAGACAGAGGCAGAGTTGTAAGGACTACAAACACCAACATCTACTCTTGCCCCCTCTACAGTCCATTGGCTGCACAGCCGCCAGAGTGCCTTTTTGAAAAGGTAATTTGGATCATGTCACTCCTGCTCAGAACGAATAGGTCCTTTAGTCCCGCACCCCCAAGCCCTTGTCCATCTCTCCAGCCCTCCTCTCCCATAACACCGCGCCCCCATCCGACTCAGCCACACCAACCTGCCATTCTTTAACCGTGCCAAGGCCTCTGCTGCCTCCCTTCTCTGCTGCTCCTCCCCCGCCCCGGCCCGTTCCTGGCAGCTGTCACCCAGAGGGCATCCACTTTAAAGTAACGTCTCACCCCCAATTCATCCTCCTCTTGGTTTTCTCCAGAGCACGTCTCACTCTGGCGGCGGGGATCTCGGCCGTCTCGCCCCATGTGCTGCCTGAATCACAACCCCCTGCACCCAGAAGCCCTGGCACATTTGTACTGGGAGCCTTTCCTGACTCTCAGGACGCTCTGGAGGGTTCCTGGAGAGGGGACAATGTGCGCTAGGCCCTGAGGGAGGACGCTGGGCAGGGGGAGCCTCTGGGGTCTGAGTTCAAATCCTCCCTCTGCAAAGGGAGCCTCTGGGGTCTGAGTTCAAATCCTCCCTCTGCAAAGGGAGCCTCTGGGGTCTGAGTTCAAATCCTCCCTCTGCAAAGGGAGCCTCTGGGGTCTGAGTTCAAATCCTCCCTCTGCAAAGGGAGCCTCTGGGGTCTGAGTTCAAATCCTCCCTCTGCAAAGGGAGCCTCTGGGGTCTGAGTTCAAATCCTCCCTCTGCAAAGGGAGCCTCTGGGGTCTGAGTTCAAATCCTCCCTCTGCAAAGGGAGCCTCTGGGGTCTGAGTTCAAATCCTCCCTCTGCAAAGGGAGCCTCTGGGGTCTGAGTTCAAATCCTCCCTCTGCAAAGGGAGCCTCTGGGGTCTGAGTTCAAATCCTCCCTCTGCAAAGGGAGCCTCTGGGGTCTGAGTTCAAATCCTCCCTCTGCAAAGGGAGCCTCTGGGGTCTGAGTTCAAATCCTCCCTCTGCAAAGGGAGCCTCTGGGGTCTGAGTTCAAATCCTCCCTCTGCAAAGGGAGCCTCTGGGGTCTGAGTTCAAATCCTCCCTCTGCAAAGGGAGCCTCTGGGGTCTGAGTTCAAATCCTCCCTCTGCAAAGGGAGCCTCTGGGGTCTGAGTTCAAATCCTCCCTCTGCAAAGGGAGCCTCTGGGGTCTGAGTTCAAATCCTCCCTCTGCAAAGGGAGCCTCTGGGGTCTGAGTTCAAATCCTCCCTCTGCAAAGGGAGCCTCTGGGGTCTGAGTTCAAATCCTCCCTCTGCAAAGGGAGCCTCTGGGGTCTGAGTTCAAATCCTCCCTCTGCAAAGGGAGCCTCTGGGGTCTGAGTTCAAATCCTCCCTCTGCAAAGGGAGCCTCTGGGGTCTGAGTTCAAATCCTCCCTCTGCAAAGGGAGCCTCTGGGGTCTGAGTTCAAATCCTCCCTCTGCAAAGGGAGCCTCTGGGGTCTGAGTTCAAATCCTCCCTCTGCAAAGGGAGCCTCTGGGGTCTGAGTTCAAATCCTCCCTCTGCAAAGGGAGCCTCTGGGGTCTGAGTTCAAATCCTCCCTCTGCAAAGGGAGCCTCTGGGGTCTGAGTTCAAATCCTCCCTCTGCAAAGGGAGCCTCTGGGGTCTGAGTTCAAATCCTCCCTCTGCAAAGGGAGCCTCTGGGGTCTGAGTTCAAATCCTCCCTCTGCAAAGGGAGCCTCTGGGGTCTGAGTTCAAATCCTCCCCTGGCTGAGGGGCGGGGTCCCGTGGGATTTCCTGGGAAGGAGGCTGGATTTGAATGGGATGCACCTCCCACCAGCTGGTGCGGTTTATTGCGACTGAACCTCGCCAAATTACCAAATTTAATTTCTATAATAATCAAATGGGATTAAGGATACCTAACTAGCAAGGTTATTGTGAGGCTTAAATGAAATTATGTGAAGCACCTAACACCAAGCCTAAGGTACAGGAGGTGCTCAAAAAAAGACGAACCACGATTTAGTGTCCCTGGTGCCTAGCACAACTCCTGACATAGACAAATCCCAGCTAGTATTTCAGAATGGACTCCTTTAAGAAGTTCCTTCATCTTCCTGCCTCAGTTTCTTCATCAGTGAAATGGAGACATAATAAAATATACCTAATGCAGTTGTCATAGGATTGTTAGTGTTAAAGGTGCTAAGAACAGAGCCTGGCACATAATAAGCACTACATTAGAGGCCGAATGTCCTTTCTCTTGCATTTAATCCACTATTCAGAAGTTTGCTTAGTTCAAAATACAGACTGAATTCCCTCATGGTGATTTCAACTGAGATATTGACATTGGGTAAGGTTGTAACAGTGGGATCTTTTTTTTTCACTTTTAGGATTTAACAGATTTACTAAGCAGTGACTTTGTAGCCAAGTGCTTTACATGAATTAACATGTTTAATATTCTATAAACCTGAGAGACTGACCAACCCTATACAGGGTTGGGCAAAAGCAGGTTTACAGTCATTTGTATGGAAAATAATACAATAATAAATAATAATACAAGAATAAACTGTTTTGCGTGCTCACAACTGCAAACTTCCTTTTGCTCCACCCTGCATTTTATCTACCCAGGAGAAATGAGGAAAGTTGCAAGGAGCAGATCTGAGATTCAAATCCCGCCTGGCTTAGCCCGTGTTCCTAACAATTACATTGTAATAGCTCATGAATTAAGTCCAACACACACGCACACACTCACACATCCTTTCAAGCTGAGTCCAGAGACGTGGGTTCTGGTGCTGCCTCTGTCTTTACGAAGTCATTGGGATCTAAAGTCACTTTGAAAACCTGAGGCTGTCTGCCCCGCCTGTAAAATCAGAGGACTAGCCTCCACTAATACCTACCTGGTGGTGTGGAAGCAGGTATGAGGGTGAGGGCAGTGGCGAGGAGAAACTAACTTGGCAACAACCCTTGGGCCTATTTCAACCAGAGTCAAGGTTTGCTTGGAAAACGAATTTTTCTGCTAGAAGTGTGAAAAACCTCTTACAAAAGTTTCTTTCTTGGAGACTCCAAGGAGGCTGGTGCCAGGAAGCCTGGGAAATCCTCTCCAAATGCATGCAAAGTGTGTGCATGTACACAGCCTATCTTTCTAGGGGAGAAGTCGCACGGCTTTAATCAAAATACTCAAAGAAGCTGATAACTCCAGAAAGATCTAAGGACCTAACGAGTTCCTCTTTTTAATCGTTACTGTTGAAAGTATTACAGATACCCCCTTTTCTCCCCTGACCCCCACCTTTCTCCTTCCACTCGTTCCCCAGGCCTTTACTACACTATTATCTACGTCCAACTTATCCTCTTGCAGGAAGCTGGAAATGCAAGTTTGAGAAAACCTGCACTTCCTGATTAAGAGCCAAGTGTTATTAGACAATGAGGAAGACAAAGTTATAGCTGAATAAATGGGGTATGTACAAGTGCTACTGGAAATTTGCTCTACTGACAGGATTAAAGTAAAGTGTCTCATTTGGAGCTAGCCTGTATTGAGTTACAATAAACCAAGGAAAAAGCCCAATCACCGATTATATATAAAGTCTTTATTTTTATGCACATATTTACCTACAAAATTTACAGAAAATAAAACAACGCAGAATACAGAGAATACCCTCTTAAGACTTCTTAGGAGCAGAGGGTTTTATTGCTACAGTTCAAAGAATAAAACCTGATGCACGTGAAAGCCAGGATGAACACGTTTCATGAAATGGTAGCCTGGTTAAAAAGTTTTTGTCCTATTACTGAATTTACAGCTTTATGTCAAATGAAATTTAAAAGATTGCTCTTGAAATAATTTAAACCTTCTCAAAATCTTCTAATAAACAGGTAAAAGGCACGTCCAGTTTTTAAAATATTTACAGCAATCCCAATACTTTAATTCTAGGTTATATAGTACATGTGGCTAATATGCATACACAGTATGTCAATAACACTCTCTAAACAGTGAGAATTGTACTCTCGTTGGTGGCACCGCCCCCAGTTCTCCTGTGACGGAGTGGATGATCAAGGACACTGTGCAATCCTAGTGCAACGGCACGCTGACCACAGCATAAAATCCCAATTATCTAAAACAATAACCATCAAATTCCCAGACAATACATAATTTATAACTAAACTGGTATTTTCAGAAGCCTCTGGAGTGTTCTTAAAATTATTTCTAAAATATAAAGTAAATTTAGCATTAAATGAAAACAAGGAATAGGAAAATATCTCCCCAATAGTGGCTGAAGTTCACTATCTGGTTTAACAAAAATTGTTTCTCAAAACATCTGTGATTTCTTGCAACATAATGAAGATGAGTTTTCCTCATCAGTCCAAGCCCAACTCGGTGGTTTCCCCGCATTCTGACTGAGAGGAGTGGAAGGACAGGCACCGCTACACTCACAGTAGGTTTTAAAGAGCCGTGGAGCCGGCAAGCTGGCGTTCCTGAAATACTGGTGCAGGAGAACCAAGTCCACATGACGCTCTCCTCTTTGACATTGGCATTGATTTGCTATTTACAGTAGTTTGCAAAAATACATTATAAAAACTGGATGAGGTTCTGTTTCTAAGTTTAACTTAGTAACATACACACATACTTCACCTGCAGCAACCGCTGCAGGATCTGAAGTACTAAAGTGACACTAATACTGATACGCAAACAGCCCGCGGTACCAGCGCTGCTCCTGGGAGTCCCACCGTCAAGCTCTCTGGGTAAATATTGCACACGTCCTGTCGGCTGTCGCTCTGACCGTCCACATCCAACGGCACGGGAACCCCGATGGCTCTGTGCCGCTTCTCCGAAGAAAGGCTGCTGTAGGTCCCGGCACAGTGACTGCAGACTGTCACTGAACATGAGGCCTGGGTTTCAGAATCAGTTTTCCTGTCTGTAACAGTAAAAAATTAAGTTTTTAAATACAGTT
Organism: Myotis brandtii; assembly: GCF_000412655.1. Classification (NCBI taxonomy): domain Eukaryota; kingdom Metazoa; phylum Chordata; class Mammalia; order Chiroptera; family Vespertilionidae; genus Myotis; species Myotis brandtii. The sequence continues at coordinate 2,696,239 of NW_005370423.1, forward strand.
CTGTTAAAAAACACCACCGTTTATCTATAAACCTCAAAGGGCCCTTGAAGGGTATTAGAACACCTCTCTATATTTAGTCAAGATTAAGCAATGAAATTATCTTTCAAAGTTTTCTCTGCCTGGCGCTTTCTTCCAAAGTCTTTATTACTTTAAAACACACATGTACAATCTCTATTTGATGTATTCCCTGTTCCCTGGTTACTTAAAAATCAGCCAATCAACTGGATAAAATTAGTGTAATTGGACTAATTTATGTGCTTTACCACAGTGCATAAAATACGAATAAAACGATGTATCTGACAAAAGCATTTCTTTTTCCAGTAGTAAATTTTACTTTTTATTAATTTTTTCAAAGTTGAACTGAACTTTTATTTTCCCAACAGTAAACTTTAATTCCCTCAAGTTACAATGTTAACCAACGGCTGGAATGTGAGAAGAGATGCATCATGATTTTGCATCAAGAAAAATTAAACTGTCAGTTCTACCAATTTAATGGTAAGACACCGCTGACTGAATACATCTCAATTTCAGAGGCTGAAATAGTTAAAAAGTCTTAGAATCAATGCGATAAGGAATATTCCCACTATTAATTCCATGGAGACAATTACTGTTAATGCTTGTTTAACTTAAGCAAAAACAGAGTCCTTTCACGTCTGTACTTTTCAAATGAAGAAAATACTTACGTCATCACAAGACATGTTGTATTCTGCCAATATAGTTCGACACCGCGCGGCGATACTGAAAAACGTGGTTAAAGGAAAACCCGTCATTTATAAGAGGCGTTAACGACGCCCCACTCGCCGAGAAGGCGCCTCAGCTTTGTTCCGAGCAAACTCAGCGAGTAAAGGATACATGGAGGGAGCGACGACTCTCTTGTGAATCCCAGCAAAGAACAGGCCTATCAGAGTGATGCAGCTGATGGTGAAAAACGGGTGATTCCACAAGGACGTGAGGAAGGACACCTGGAAAGAAGGGTTTGCCATAGAAAAATGTTAAAAATCTCCAACAACACAGGTTCCGTCCTACCTCTCCACTCATGCATACACACATGTAACATCTTAATCATCTAAGACACGGGCATTTGAAGACTTCCGATAATGCCAGTTCTCTGTATTGCTATGCAATAAAAATGAAAACACGTATGTTTTATATCTTCAATGCAGCAAGACAATATAGTAATATTCCCTCCATTCATTCCAAATACCCGAACCACTACAAATTCATTCCTGTAATGAAAAGCCACCCTCCCACAACTATCTACTGAGCCCTCCCAGGGCGCGGCCAGTGAAAAGCACACACGCTTACGTCCCGAGAGGGACACGGGGCTGTGCAGGGCTTTCCCAACGTCTGAGGCAGCTCGTGCGCCACGACACGAGTCTTGTGGAGTGAAGAGGACTTGATCTCAATGAAAACACAAGTCACACGTGATCTAGTTAAAAAGTTCCCTGTTAAACAGCTTCCTCAGGACTTGGGCAAACTGTGCCATGCGCAGCCTGGCCCCGTGGAATCGCGTCCTGCCGCACGGGCACATACGCTGCCCTCTTCCTCTCGCCTCTCCACCCGGCTAATCCTGCACATCCTCTATACTCAACTCCAGCCTCCCCTTCCTCCCCGCAGCAGCGATGCGTTTGCTTTTGAAGCCACTAAGATTCCGATGGCCACGGGACCCTCCAGCAGGGAAAAACAACGGGCAGCTACCCGTAAGGAAGCAGAGTTCAGGAGAAAAAAGGGGGAGTCAGATCTGGATCCTCAGTCGATAGCAGAAAACAGGACCACACACAACACTAACATCATGTGGAGGGGCAGGCGTCCAGGAGCCACGTTCGGAAAACAAGCAGGCACTGAAACCAGACTCCTGGGGGACAGGGAAGCAGGCGGAAGGAGAGAAGCCCAATATTTGATCGGGCAACAGAAATCAAGTGGACCAGGAAGTCAGGGAGAGCGAGGGAATCCAGCTCAGGGCCTCTGCACCCCCGGCACACCACGAGGTGCGCACCCGTTTCAGGACAAAGACTGAACTTATGAAAGCACCTGGCAGACGGCCTAGCATGGTCCCGGTTAAATAAACTTGTCAAACGAAGCAACAAGAGGCTGGAAACGCCAGGAGGACGAAGCTCCCAGAAGGATGAGCTCCTGAAGGAAGATCACTATTCCAGAGGCCTGTCTTCTCAAAACCTGAGGACAGCGAATCCCCACGGGCCAGCTGCTTTATGTGCCTGCGCAATGTCAGCACAGACAGTTTTGTGCTTTCACTTTAATGAGACCAGCCGGTGCCAGCCTGCTCTCCTCCGTGGCCACAACCGACCGCCTCCAAGCAACAGCGTCCTTAGATCTGGGGGCCCGTGTTTCCCGGTTTGCCAGGTCCCTCTCCCGCGTCCCTCCAGCTGGCCTCTGGCTTTGAGTCTGCATCTCGGGCCACAGACACAATTGCTATTGAAAAGGCTTGTCAGGTTGGAGCTTATTAAATACTAAAATATACAGAGCCAACCCTTAGGCTAATCCTCACATTCTCACCTAATTTAGAAAATCATATTAACTACAGAGTTTTGGGCCTATTTCAAATTACATTTAATTCTGTGTTTTATTAAGATCTCAACTAGCTGAAAATCAGCTTGTATTTTTCCCAATTAGAAGTCAGCTTCATTTCCCAGGACAGACCTTTTTCAATCTTCTTGCAGCTTCCTTCCCTCTTCCCCTACAGAGGAGTACCAAGTGCAGCCTTAAGATCGGGTTTTTATAAATGAACACACAGGAGAGTTCCGTTCTGCCACAAAAGCCCTCTATTAACATAAAGTTCCATCACCAGCCTCCCCTGCTTATTACAACCCCCCCCAGTGGATCCAGGCAGGAGACTACATGGTAAGGAACCCCGGCTGCCTGAGCTGCCGCGCAGCCTGCTGACAAGCCTTCCCAGCAGGCTCTTCTCCTGTATAAAAGGTCATAAATGCAGCTACTGAAATGGGCGACCTAATTCCAGTTTATAATGGGGAAGTGGGATTAAGATTTGTGAAAATTATAAATTTTTACATAAATAACGTTTTTACATAAATTTACATTATTACATAAATAAAGCTGCAAGGGTGGGGGGGGGGCGACTTCACTGATAAATTGGAGACGACTGCTTCTCTAATAAAAAAGCCCGAGCTGGAAATGAAGAGCCAGGTTAGTAGAAAGAGGCAGAATGTGAGAGGCATGCTGCCAGCTTTCATCAAAGGATGCTTCGAGAAATAACATTATGAACCCTGTTATTGCATTGGTAGAGGGATACTCCCGGCAGTGCCCAACGGGAGTGCTCTCGGTGTTTCCTATATTAAACTTCAGGCAGGAAATTTTTTTGGAGATAAACGCTAAGGAAATAAACGCTTTGCTAGCTAAGAAACCTATACGTATATCTTCCCAGATAATGAAAACCATGGAACTGGATGTGACCTTATTGATTGGGTGCCTCCGAGGCTAATCTGTAACTCAATTCTGGAAACTGTGCTGGTGCACATGGCTACACTGTCAGTGACCTGGGATCCTTCCTGGTTTTGTCCTCCAAGTCGAATTAATTTCTAGTCTTGACTTTTTATTACATTTATATTGTGCTATTTTATCACTTGCTTCCTACCAGGCCGCCTCAATGCTGTATGGGGTGAGGAAAGGTATTAACAAAGGGAGCTCATAGGAGAAAATGTTGTTTTGTAATTCGTGAGAGCTGGCCCCGAGGACACTAACTGAAGCAGAACGAAGACTATGTTATAAACCCAGGGACGTAAAAACAGGGACAGATGAGACACGGAAAGCGGCACGCAAGTTCAGAAATGAGTGAGGAGTAGTCACAGTGGAGTTACATTTCTTAGGCCTTTTCCCCTGTAAAGATACGTAATTCCCAATAGCCAGCCCGAGGTTTTCTGCAGCACATGAATGTAAGGCATGTTTTTAACATGATGATTAATATCACTGTTAGTAGTAACAGGCAGCAGCATCTAACACTTTCAATGAACAAAGCACTGTTATAGCCAGTATCGCATTTAGTGTATTAAAGATTTTAAATCAAAACTTCTACCTTTTGTGTCTCGGGGTCTATTAACCAGTTCCAGGCACCAGTAGCCGTACAGACAGATACCACTATAAGAAGCACTGATGAGAGATAAACACAAAATTAGTAAGGAATGAGCTCTGAGCAGGTGACACTGCTGCCACCAGCTACTGATCAATGACAGCAAAGGCAGCGCACTTGAGGAAACGGCATGGGGGCTTGCATGAACCCGAGGAATTCTACACCTGTGGCCTGAGTTACTGCAGATAACGCTGTTCCCCTCGTTACTTTAGTCAGACATATGAAAGTTAATGAAACTAAAGCAATAAAACAAGCTGGTAAAACTTTAAGATTCTACGTTATAACTTCCAGTGTTTTGTACTGATTTTGCAAATTCAAATAAAAAGCAAAACAAAACCCCTCTCATTTTCCAATGTAACCAACCAAACAAAGCCCCCTTTATGAATGCACCGTGAATTCCCACTAAAGGGTTTGCCTTGCAGACCACTGCTGTTTCATTAAACAAAGGTCAGTGTGACTGTGTATGGAGCACAGGAATCGGGATCGGATTTTCTTTAAGGGACTCAAAGGAAGGCTGGGGTAGAAATGACTGATAGTAAGTCTTAAATAAGGTTTCTCTCTCCCCACTTTGCTAGAATTATTTTTAAACGTTCTAAATAAATCATAAGTAAAACTTGGTAAGTGGCATTACTGAAAAATAATAAAAAGGCGCCAAGGCCTAGTTAATATTCTGATCAATACAGTTACTGTCTTCCAGCTGGGACACACAGTTTTAAAATGTAGAGTTCAAGCTTCAGAGAGCAATAGAAATATATTAAATCCTTAGTTGTCTAGAAGTCCTGGCAATTTATTTTAAGAAGAGGCAAATCACAGAAAAACAATCTCATTTTAAGTATTTAATGACAATCAAAATTTCAAAATTAGTTCTCAGCTCAGAACAGATTAAATTCAATTTCCTATAATTCTGTTTCCAAGAAGAAATATACTACAGTACAGTTTTATTGTAAATAAGCCAAGTAGGGGATGCTCAGACACCTACTTTTATATACACACATTAACCATGCTGTCACTTACAGGTAAGCAGAGACCACAACCAGGAGAGGTAAAGTATGGTCACTGTGATGCATTTTATAAGCGAGGGCAGCGTCACATATATTTTAAAAGATTCTCAAGTAGCAGTGAAACAAGGTTTTGGAGGTAATCCTAAGTAAACCAGAGGACCAGAAATAATCACTACTTGTGAATTCTGACCAATGAGAATTCTCAGGGCATAGGATTAAAACTTTGCAAACAGATGTAATAAAAATTACACCAGAAATCTTGACCTGAGAGACCTGTACCTTCACTACTTTTGGCCCCACTACCGAGTGACACTCGAAGCCCAGCATGTCCCTGATGGGTGCTGCACTTCTTTCTTGGCCGGAATCAGGTTCAACAATAAACCTCCAAGAAATTAAGACTGGTCCCAACGTAAGTCAGCAAAGCGTTCTGTTTGCCGACGTCATCATTTGTACATTTGCCTGTATGTGCTTATGTTTCCACTGGGCAGTAACCTCAATTCTTTCTAATCATATTTTGCAATATTCATGATATTTGTGAATAGACAGTAAAAATGTGAAATTTTTTTCTAGGTTAGGCTCTTAAGCAGCATAACCATGCTGTCAAAACCAACGAATTTCATAACCTTTGCAAGTACAGAGTGGGGCAAAAGTAGGTTTACAGTTGTTCTTATGGAAAATAATCTATATAATAAAACCCTAAGCGACCATTATGGTGGAACGACCAGAACAACCAGAACGACTGGTCGCTATGATGCACATTGACCACTAGGGGGCAGACGCTCAATGCAGGAGCTGCCCCCAGGTGGTCAGTGCACTCCCACAGGGGGAGCGCCGCTCAGCCAGTAGCCGGGCTCATGATTGGCGAGCGCAGCGGCGGTGGTGGGAGCATCTAAGGAGCAGCGGGCCGGTGGGCAGTAAGGAGCCAGGGGTCCTGGACTGCAAGAGGGATGGCCAACTGCCGGCAGGGATGTCCTAAGCCAGCAATTGGACATCCCCTGGAGGGTCCTGGACTGCGAGGAAAAAGAAAATTAATACCTGGGTGCATTAAAGGGAAACTACAAAAAATAACAAAGGCAGAGAACATCTTAAAAGTAGTCAGAAGAGCCCTAACCGGTTTGGCTCAGTGGATAGAGCGTCAGCCTGCGGACTCAAGGGTCCCAGGTTCGATTCCGGTCAGGGGCATGTACCTTGGTTGCGGGCACATACCCAGTGGGGAGTGTGCGGGAGGCAGCTGATCGATGTTTCTCTCTCATCGACGTTTCTAACTCTCTATCCCTCTCCCTTCCTCTCTGTAAAAAATCAATAAAATATATTTAAAAAAAAGTAGTCAGAAGAAAACTGGCAGGCAAACATCCCCCAAGGGGTCCTGGACTACAGGCCTGGTGCATGAATTTTGTGCACCAGGCCTCTAGCAAAATAATAATACAAGAATAAACTGTTTTGCACTCACAACTGTAAACCTATTTTGCCCCACTCTATATATGATAAATATTTTTTCCTTAACAAAACTTTATTCCAATCATTTGCAGGTAAATTGTAAAACTGCTAAACAGGCTACTGAGAATTTTATCATATGTGTTGTCTATCAAATTTGTAATATTTGTTCAATAAAAAAATAAAAGTATGTCTATTTTAATGGGAAAATGAAAATTCAACCACAAGGATTATTCTTCAGCCTGGGTGGTGTGGCTTAATTGTTGAGTGTTGACCTATGAACCAAGAGGTCACGGTTCGATGCCGGGTCAGGGCATATGCCCCAGTTTCAGGCTCAATCCCCAATAGGGGGCATGCAGGAGGCAGCCAATCAATGATTCTCTCCCATCCCTCTCTCCCTCTCCTCTCTTCTCTGAAATCAATAAAAAATATATATATTTTTAAATGTTAAAAAAAAAAGAGATTATTCTTCGGGGTGGCCAGTTCCCTTTCTTAAAAATTTCTTTACAGTGCATTGTTTCCGATGCTAAATACATTTAGAAACTGTGGAAACAAAAGGAAACACCTATGGTTCAGTAAAGCCAGTGTTTTTGTTACTCAACCTTTACATAAAAGTAGATCACTGCGAGGCAGGGAGAAAAGTATCCACTGTCAGTCCATTTCCCCTTTAAAAAAACAAAAGCATCCGGCACTTACTTCTCCAGCGCCCAGTGGCAGGTTGCAAGCAATGAATGTATTCCGTGAGTCGCCTCTCGAAAGCCTTGAGATCTAGGCAGAGAGATTGCCGTCCCCGTTAGCTCCTCCTGCTGGTGCGGGTCCCGGGAGATGAGGGATGGACGCTGCACCCCAACTCACGGGCATGGCTGCACCGCCTGCTCCCTTTCCTACCGCGGCTTTAAGCGCCTGACCAACACATCCCGTCTCCTTAGCTGCAATGTCACACCTAAGGGCACCGGCTGGTTCACGCTCAGAAGCTTCTGGAAATGGTATGTGGGGCAGCGGCAGCCTCCAGCGGGGCCAGAGGCTAGGAGTTTGGGGGGTGCAAATGGAAGCGTCAAAACCCGGTGGAGTTCTGATTCTGCTGGAGCCGCGGACTTCCCATCAGACGGAAGGACCTCGTCCCCCCCGATCCCGAGGGCTCGCCCCGCCGTCTAACCAACGGCCAAGCCTCTGCGACTTGGAACCGGTTAACGGGGCTCAGTACTGACGGGGCGCCCGCTACCTCCCAGGCGGTGTCCGGGTCGAGGACAAGAGCATCGGAAACCACCGAGGGCGCAGGCAGCCCCCCTCCCCTCCCGCCCTCGCTCCCCCCGAACGCGGGGAGAGGGGACCTCGGCTCCACCGACGCCCGGACGCCCTCTCGAGCCGGGGGGCGTCCAAGGTGCCCCCGCGAATGAGCAGGGTTGGGGGGGGGGGAGGTGTCGCTCCCACGATCGCGCTTCTTAAACTTTTTTATAAAGGAAACCGAGAGGCAACCCCTGACCCCGGCAGTTACCAGAAACCACGGCAGGAATTGGGGGTCCAAACCCACGGGGTTTTCAGAGTCAAATGCAGGTAAAAGGAATGAGGGGTAAAACCCACGGGGTTTCCAAAATAAAGATGGAGTGAGGGTTCCAACCCACGGGGTTTTGGGAGTAAAATGCAGGTAAAGGAACGAGGGGTACAACCCACGGGGTTTTCGAAATCAAGGGTCGAGGGCTACACCTCCCGGGCTTATCGGAATAAAGCGAGGGGACTCGCAAACGGAAGTGCGAACGTCCACCAATGAATTAGAAACAGCCCCGCACGGGAGCTCGGGT
>NW_005370423.1:2704873-2708035 GCF_000412655.1 Myotis brandtii
CACCTCTAACCGCTCCTCCCGGCCCCTCCTCGTCGTCCCGCCCCTTACCTAGACCCGCTGCGCTCATAGGGCAGCTCTGTCCCACCTCACAACTAAGACGGCTTCCTATTGGCTAACTCCCGCCCTGGCCTCGGGGCCCGGGGTTGGACGGTCAGCCGGAGGGGCCAAGAACGGCCGGCGTCCGGGCTGGTGTGACGCTAGCGCCGCCTCCTGCCCCGGGGAGGAACTGCAGCCTGACCCAGCCGGTTCTTAGGTTCTTCCTTTCTAGTTTGCAGCTTGATTCTTTCATTCCTGAAATATTTATTGAGCGCCCACTACCTTCCAGGCAGTGTTCCGGTCGTTGACAAGGGCATCAGAAATCAACGAGCTTGCCCTCCCTCTAGGACGCATGGGGAAATAGGTTCAGAACTAACTAGAACCCCAAATAATGGGGATAGTACCTCTTTCCTAGATAGCCAACCCCGTAAGCAAACATTTCTCCTTTGATTACTTTTTTCTCACGACCACTTTCATAAATCATAAAGGAGGCAAAAAAAGCACCCCAATACCTAAAACTCTAAAAAAAAATCTGTGCAACTCAACTACACTTATATTTGATTCAAATGCTCGCCTGTTTGCCTGGCCCGTGTGGCCCAATGGGATGTGGCTCCAGGAGGTCAGGGTTCGATTCCCTGTCAGGGCACATGGCCGGGTTGTAGGCTCGATCCCCAGTGTAGGGCGTGCAGGAGGCAGCCGATCAATGATTCTCATCATTGATGTTTCTCTCTCTCCCTCTCCCTTCCCCTCTGAAATCAATATCAATATATATATTTTAAATGCTCTCCTGCTCATTTCCTCGTGGTCATTCATTCATTCTAGAACTATTGACTGCATGATGCTGCCAGGCACTGGATCAGGGATATGAGCGAGACAGACAAGATCCCTGTCCTGGAAGTGGGAGGGTTACACCAGGCCGTAAACACGCCACCAAGTAATCAGATAAGGTTGGTAGTTCTACCAGGGAGGTAAGGGTAATAGGATACAGCGAGATAAAGGAGGGTAGCAGGAGCCAGTGCTCAGGGGGGTGGGGCATTTGAGTTGAGAATCCCAATGGATGAGAAGAAAGCAGCCCTGCAAAGATGAGGCCCAGAAGGGTCCACGCAGCATGTTGGGAAGTTTCCACTGAGGGTGCCTCCCTCTGGACCAAACCCTTTCCATCCATCACCCCACTGAGCCCTCCGAGGAGATAATTTTTAAACTGTGGGTCAAAACCCCTGAGAGGGTCATGAAATCCACCTCCCGAGCCATGACTGTTATTTTGTTTGCAAGGAAAGAAAGTAAAATAAAAACGATCAGCCTCGTGGAAAGGCGGCATAAGTATTGTTTCGTGAGCTTTTCTTTTGGTTGTGTGTGCGTGCCTGCTGGGTTCCGACCCTAAAATAAAGCATATACTTAACTGAGGGTTCCAATAAAAAAAAAACAAACAAACCACAGTTTCAAAGTTGGAAAGCCACCAAGCTAGGTACCAGGAGGCTCACTGGACAACTGAGAAAAATAAAAATGAGTTTGCCCAGACCTTGCAGTTATTGTCAGGGCCTGGATTTAAGCCCCAAGTAGCATATCGCCCTGCCTTCTCGCTCAGGCTTCCACTCCTCCACCTCCAAGCCTTATTCCTCACGGTTCCACTGGGCACCCAGCAGTGCTCAGAGAGGGGCCAGTGAAAATCTGTCATAGGACAGGATGTAAAGTTGGCTTGGTATCAAACCAATGGATGAATGAATCTATTATCTCAACAGAATAAAGGACAAAGCCCAGTGATCAGATAAGGTTGTAGAGAAAGCGGAGCATCCATGCGTTGCTCGGGGAAGGGTGCGGCCGCTGTGGGAGAAAGCATCACAGTTCCTCAAGAAATTAAACACACTGCGGAGTTCTCACACGGTCCGGCAGTCCCACTCCTGGCTCTCCACGCGAAAGAATCAATGTCAGGCTCTCGAAGACAGAGTTACACACCCGTGTTCATTGCAGCACTGCCCACGATGGCCTAACGCTGGAAGCAATCCAGATGTCGTTGATGGATAAAGTATGATATCTGGCCGTAACCGGTTTGGCTTAGTGGATAGAGCGTCGGCCTTCGGACTGAAAGGTCCCAGGTTCTATTCCAGTCAAGGGCATGTACCTTGGTTGCGGGCACATCCAAAAAAAAAAGGAAATTCTGACACGTGCTGCGACATGGATGGACCTTGAGGACATTATGCTCAGTGAAATAAGCCAACCATAAAAGGACAAGGACTCCGCGTCCACCAGATACCTAGAGAAGTCGACTCAGAGAAACGGAAAGTGGGACAGGGGTTGTCCGGGCCCCGGTGGGGGCTGGGGAGTCATTGTGTAACCGGGACAGAGTTTCGGTTTTGCAAAGTGAAGAGTCCTGGAGGTGGGTGGGGGTGGGGGTTGCACCACAGTGTGAAAATGGCTAAGATGGTTAATGTCATGTGATGTCTATCTTACCAAGATTAAAAAATGTTTAAAAAATTATCCGGCTGGTGTGGCTCAGTGGCTGAGCGTCGACCTATAAACCTTGTCCAGTCTCTAAGGAAGGAAATTCTGACACGTGCTGCGACATGGATGGACCTTGAGGACATTATGCTCAATGAAATAAGCCAACCATAAAAGGAAAAGGACTGCGCGACTCCGCGTCCACCAGATACCTAGAGAGGACGACTCAGAGAAACGGAAAGTGGGACAGGGGTTGTCCGGGCCCCGGTGGGGGCTGGGGAGTCATTGTGTAACCGGGACAGAGTTTCGGTTTTGCAAAGTGAAGAGTCCTGGAGGTGGGTGGGGGTGGGGGTTGCACCACAGTGTGAAAATGGCTAAGATGGTTAATGTCATGTGATGTCTATCTTACCAAGATTAAAAAATGTTTAAAAAATTATCCGGCCGGCGTGGCTCAGTGGCTGAGCGTCGACCTATAAACCGGTTAGGGCACAGGCCCGGGTTGCGGGCTCCATCCCCAGTGGGGGGCGTGCAGGAGGCAGCCGGTCCATGATTCTCTCTCATCATTGTTTCTATCTCTCTCATATATATGTATAGATAAAGGAAAGATAAAGGAAATGAGAGAGAAGGGGACGGGAGAGGAGTGACTGAGCAGGGAAGGGAAAGTTAAAGGAACAAGAAAAAGAACTGAAC
>NW_005370423.1:2708164-2709534 GCF_000412655.1 Myotis brandtii
AGAGCCGAGAGGCTGGAGGAAGGGGGCGCAGCTGGAAGCACACCACGGCCAGGTACGCGTCCTCCAGGTAAGCGTCCTCCGAGGCCGGGCGGGCCGGGCCTGGCCTCACTGCAGTCCCTGTGTCCCTGACCCCTCACGGGTGGGAGCTCGGGGAGCCGGAGGCGGGGCCAGCACTCAGACTCCGTTTCCAGCTCCTTAAGGCCTCAGTTTCCCCAGCTGGTCAGTGGGCAGATGGGCTGCATATATTTATTTTATATATATAAAGAATATATATATAAAGAAATATATTGAAATTTTTTAAGTTTAAAAATTTGTATACTGACCTCTCGTTAAAAATATCGGTCTCTCACTGGATCAAGTCCTCCTCCGAACTGTGGAAATGTCCTCTTTTGTAAAAGGATTCTTACTCGGTCCTGAGACCCTCTCACCTTCACAGTTTCTGAAAAATATATCAAAAAGGCTTTATGAAGACTGATCAAATGAGAACTAATTTGACCTGGTCCTCCTTCACTAAGGGAAAATTCCTTTAACCCAATACCCTCGGAAACAATTGGGGAAATTGTCATGTTGGTAATTCAATGCATCTTTCCCAATACATTTTGAAAAATGAAAAAGTCTTTCATCTTATTACATACTTCAAATACATTTTCATCAAAAGCCAGAAGGAGCGGATTTAGTTCATATAATTTGTAGACATGTTTACCATCTACCCTCATTCGCAAGGCCAGTCCTGACTGTCAGAGTACAAGGAGCATTTCTGTTCGAAACCTTCCCTTTTCAGAAAAAAAGAAAAAAGAAACCTTCCCTTTTCTTTCTTTTTTTTAAAATATATTTTATTGGTTTTTTATTGATTTTTTACAGAGAAGAAGGGAGAGGGATAGAGAGTTAGAAACATTGATGAGAGAGAAACATCGACCAGCTGCCTCCTGCACGCCCCCCAGTGGGGATGTGCCCGCAACCAAGGTACATGCCCTTGACAGGGATCGAACCTGGGACGCTTGAGTCCGCAGGCCGATGCTCTATCCACTGAGCCAAACCGGTTTTTTTTTTTTTTAATATTTTTATTGATTTCAGAGAGGAAGGGAGAGGGATAGAGATAGAAACATCAATGATGAGACTGGCTGCCTCCTGCACGCCCCCTTACTGGGGATCTAGCCCGTAACCCGGGCATATACCCTTGACCGGAATCGAACTGGGGACCCTTCAGTCCGCAGGCCAACGCTCTACCCACTGAGCCACAGCAGCCAGGGCAGAAACCTTCCCTTTTCCATGCAAATCCCCCTTGCAAGTCAACTGGAGTCCAGATTGCTTATAACCAAAGCAGCGCCACTCCTAACACAAATCTGTGCAAGACAAGAAAGCTAAGCCCG
>NW_005370423.1:2710197-2711415 GCF_000412655.1 Myotis brandtii
CGGCCAGGTACGCGTCCTCCAGGTAAGCGTCCTCCGAGGCCGGGCGGGCCGGGCCTGGCCTCACTGCAGTCCCTGTGTCCCTGACCCCTCACGGGTGGGAGCTCGGGGAGCCGGAGGCAGGGCCCGCACTCAGTTTCCCCAGCTGGTCAGTGGGCAGATGGGCTGCACGTGTTGCCCCGGAATGAACTTGGGGGGCTCCAGCCGCCACTCAGGGCCCCTCTCACCCCAGGTGTCCTCACGCGGTGCAGGTGGTGCTCTCTGGGGAAGAACTCTTGCTTCTCCATTCAGCACTCCCTCCAACATCGATTGAGGCCCCACATTTGGCCGTTAAGCCAGGCTTCCGCGTTTCCTGTGTACACAGTGGGAAGGGCTGGGCTCTGTGAGACCTCGCAGTGAAGAGAATTAGTCACTTTAGCAACTTCACTCCTTCTGCAGCTGTTCATGGAACACCTCCGATGTGGCGAGCACCCTCCAGCTGCTGGGGAACCCGTGGACGGACAGACACAGGTCCCTGTCTTCTGGGAGCCCGCCTTCCTACCTGGGATTCCCTAACGCACACATGGTAGGTGAGCAGCGCTCCTCCGCACGGCCAAGGCCACCACGGAGAGGCACGGCCCAGACACGGCCGCGCCGAGAGGAGCCTAAGAAGATGCGCGACTGGATGACGTGTATCCTGGGCCAGGAACAAGACATTAGGTAAAAACGGAGGTAATCGAATAGAGTCATTAACAGTGTATCAATACAGGTTAATGTGAGACGTTAATCATAGGGAAATAGGCTAGATGGGAACCCTCTTACATGGGTACCATCTTTATGGTTTTTCCGAAAATTTAAAACTGCTCTAAAAAGGAAGGTTTATTTTTAAAATGTGTGTGTGCGTGCATGCCTGGGAGAGTGTGTGTGTGTGTGTGTGTGTGTGTGCATGCCTGGGTGAGTGTGTGTGTGTGTGTGTGTGCATGCTTCTGTGTGTATGCATGCCTGGGGTGTGCATGCCTCTGTGTGTATGTGTGTGTGCTTCTCTGTGTATGCATGTCTGGGGCGTGCATGCCTGTGTGTGTTCGTGTGCATGCCTGTGTGTGTGTGTGCATGCCTCTGTGTGTGTGCATGCCTGGGTGCGTGCATGCATATATGTGCATGGGTGTGGTATATCAGATGGCGATGAGTGACGTGGAGAAAACGAAAGCCGGGTCAGAGGGGCAGGGAGCACAGCTGGTGGGA
>NW_005370423.1:2711481-2713530 GCF_000412655.1 Myotis brandtii
GGGGGGGGGGGGGGGCAGGTGAGAACCTGACACTGGGGCGGAGTCCTGGATGGAAGGGAGGGAGCCGGCCATGTGGCTATGGAGGGGAACCCAGGGAGCAGCAGGGGCGAGGCGCTGGGGGTGCAAACAACTAGGGGGCTTGCTGGTTGCCATGGAGGGAGGGGCTGGGAGAATAGGTGGAGGAGGGAATTGGGTCAGTCAGGTTGGGGGGTACACTGGGTGGAAGGAGGGATGGGCATCCCGGTCAGGACTTTGGCATTGACTCTGGGCCAGATGCGGGCAAAGCCGTGGCCTGGCCGTCTGCCCTGTGGCTCGGTGCCCACCCCACCCCGCCCTGCCCTCCTCTCGAACCCTCGCGGCCTCCTGAGGCTATGGAGCAGGGGTCCCAGAACTCGAGCTTTAGGGCCAAGTCCTGGCCCCACTTTTTTTTTTCAGTAATCATCACCTGAGGATATTTTTTCCATTGATTTTTATAGAAAGAATAGAAAGGGCCCAGCCGGCGTGGCTCAGGGGTTGAGCATCAACCTAAAAACCAGGAGGTCAGGGTTCGATTCCTGCTCAGGGCACAGGCCCGGGTTGCAGGCTCGATCCCCAGTGTGGGGCATGCAGGAGGCAGCTGATGGATGATTCTCTCTCATTGTTGATGTTTCTATCTCTCTCTCCCCCTCCCTTCTCCTCTGAAATCAACAAAAATATTAAAAACAAGAACCCAGAGATCTTTAAAAAATAATAATAATATCCGTTGTATGGATGTACCTCAATCTGTTTATCTGCTCACTGGTGAAAGGTATCTTGGTTGCTCCCAGTTTTGGGTGTTAATGAAGAAAGCTGCTGTAAACGTTTGTGGGGTGTGTGTGTGTGTGTTTTCAGGTCACGTGGTGTGTTTGCTGAACCGCATGGTTGCCCTGTTTAGCCATGTACTGACCCCTACTCTATAGAGCATCCTGGCAGGAGCCCCAGGCCTGGCTTGGTTTGTGTCCCTTGGATGGTACCACGGCACCACTCTCTCCCTATTTCTGGAGGCTCCCTGGAAATTTCTCCAGAGGAGTGTTAAAATTCAAATTGTTTTCAGTGAAATTTGAAATTATGATGGAACTTCGAAGAGTAGACTCTTAAAAATCTTTTTAATTTTAAAATTGATCCCCACTGGGTCCTATCCTGAGAACTTAATAGATCGGCTGTCTCATAAGTGGAGGTAATTGAGATACAACAGTAAAAAGTTAAAAATAATCGTCCCAGCGTTCCTGGAGGCTTCGGGAGTGACATGCACATTTAATTTGAAATCGCGGGGAGAGTGCGAGGGCTCTTTCCGGCGGCGAGCGGGGTTTTCTGTGCGTAGAGACAGCAGAACCCGAAGATTTCTGGGCAGCACCAGGACTGGGGTCACTCTGACACCTATTGGTGTTTAAGAAGGAAGAAAACGAAGCAGGGATGAGGCTGGGATTTTTTTCTTCAGATTTACTGATGTGTGATCTTGGTGTATGATGTGCCACTGCATATGTTTATTTATTTTAAAAAAATGTGTTTTTATCGATTTGAGAGAGAAACATGGATGACAGAGAAGCATCATTGATCAGCTGCCTCTTGCGTGCCCCCTGCTGGGGGCAGGGATGGAGCCCACAACCTGGGCATGTGCCCTGACTGGGCATCAAACCAGAGACCTCCTGGTTCCTGGGGTGACACTCAGCCAACTGAGCCACGCCGGCTGGGCCGCAGGGGCTGTTTTTAAGGAAGGGACAGGAGCACACGAGGGCGCTGGGAGGGCGTTTCTCTGGCCTCTGGGACCCTAGCCGGGCTGTGCGCCCGCCTTTCGCAGCTTGGGCTGCGGCCCAGCTGGCCCAGGTGCACTAGGGGTGCACGGGGCCTTCGCTGCCATGGAGAAGTGGGAACTTACCGTACCCTGTGCTGGCTGGGCAGACTGCTGCCTGAGGCTCTGGCGTTTGAAAGGTGGTCTTGAAAGGAGTTCCCAGCAGCCAGGTGGGCAGGAGCTGGCGCTGCAGGGGAGGCGGAGGGCCCAGTGAGGCAGGCAGTGTGGGGGCCCCAAGGCCC
>NW_005370423.1:2713632-2719534 GCF_000412655.1 Myotis brandtii
GCCAGGGGGGTGTCTGGAGGCCTCCCCTCCCCCGCCGGCCGCTGGGCTCCAGGTCCCCCGCGGCGTTTCTCCTCGGAGCGGCTGGCTTTCTTGGCATCGCCCGCCCAGTTGCTAGGAAGCCGAGCAGGGCACATGCAACTTCCTTTTGACTTGCTCGCCTCCAGCCATCTGCCTGCTCCTTCGCGGCCCGCAGACTGGCCAGGAGCGCGGCGGAGGCTGGCGAGGCATCTGTGCTCCCTCCGGGGAAGGGAGCGCGTTCTGATGCTCTTTAACCCCCTCGGCCCAGGTGCGGAGCAGCCCGGGGGCTGGGCCCCTCGCTCCTCCAGGCCCAGGACTGTCCCCATCTCAGGTGTGAGTCCCAGGCACGCGGTAACCGCACGGCCCTTCAGTGAGGAGGGTGGTCTGCGCCAGTCAAAAGGCACTTGGCATGTGGATATTTATAACCTTCCTCGAGGTGTCTCATGCTTCATATGGATGCACGCGCATCACTTAGGAATCTTCTCTCGTGAGCTCCATTGTGGAGCTCCTGCCAGATCCGGTCAAGGTGGCAGGGGGTCACCGACATTAATGGTGATGTCTGTGCAGCAAAGAGAAGTTTAAGAAAACAGACTTTTATTTATTTTTATTAAAAAACTATATATATATTTTGTTGATTTCACAGAGGAAGGGAGAGGGAAACATCAATGATGAGAGAGAAGCATGGATGGGCTGCCTCCTGCTCGCCTCCTACTGGGGACTGTGCCTGTAACCCCTGGCATGTGCCCTGATCGGGAATCAAACCGTGACCTCCTGGTTCATAGATAGATGCTCAACCACGGAGCCACGCAGGGCTGGGCAAAAAAACTGATTTTTTAAAAAAAAGCATCAAACACCACCCATGGCCCGTGTGGCCCAGTGGGTTGGGCGCCATCCTGTGCACCGAGAGAGGTTGCAGGCTTGCTTCCTGGTAGGGGGCGTGAAGGAGGCGGCCGGTTGATGTTTCACTCTCACATCGATGTTTCTCTCTCTCTCTCTCTTCTTCTCTTTCCAAAATAATCAATTTAAAAAAACGCTTAAAACAAGAGTATTACCCAACGCCGTCTGCTTCCCCTACTTTCAGATTCATGAGGCTGAAGCCGCTCTCTGCCGTGAGCTCTCCGGCTGTCCCTGTGACAGGGCTGTGCTTTCGGCGGTCAGCTCTGCACAAGCAGGTGAGCAGGGAAACCAGACGGAAATAGAAACAGGCCCACAAAACGGGGCTCCAGGAAGAAAGAGGAGAGCCATTGTTCCTGCTTTTAAGATCCAGCGTGACCGAAGATTGAGTCACCTCGGTGAGCCCCCGGGCTGCAAAGCTAATGTATGGACCACGGGAAATAATTCCTCCTTCAGGGTAATTTTGTCTGTGTGGGTTTTGGAGCAGTAAGCCATCTAAACCTTTTCTGCCGACTTCTTATTCTCCCCAAGAGGGCTACTTAAACGGGGGCGAAGACGCGCTCAGGTAAAGTTCTATTGTTGCGGCTCAATTTGCTAAAAGCTTTAGGAGCCATTCAGGTGTGTTCTGACTGTGCAGACTTTATGTGTTTGCTAAAATTGGCGTTATTAATATTTGCTATTCCGGAAGTCCCTCAGGGTCAACTCGATCATATTAAGCCACTCTGCTCTAACTTACGTTTCCAAAGTCATTTGGGCTCCGGGAACTCACACAGGCCCGGGGAGCGAAGGGAGCTGGCACCCAGGCCCGGACTCTGGGTCCTGCGGTCCGCTCTGCCGGGGCACCCACTCCTCCCCTTCTCCCGCACCCCGCACACTGTTGGTGCTGCCATCTAACCATGGGCGTATGCATCCGAAATGCAAACTTATTTCATTCTGAGACAAAGCAGTACTCCAGAGGCTAGTACAAATATGTCACTTTAAGAAAGGTGTTTTTTGCCTTAGTTGGTTTGGCTCAGTGGATAGAGTGTCGGCCTGCAGACTGAAGGGTCCCAAGTTCTATTCCCGGTCAGGGCACAGGCCTGGATTGCAATCTCCATCCCCAGTGGGGGGCGTGCAGGAGGCAGCCGATCAATGATTCTCTTTCATCATTGATGTTTCTAGCTCTCTCACCTGCTCCCTTCCTCTCTGACATCAATAAAAGTATATATTTTTAAAAAGGTATTTTTCCCCAAGGAATAGATAGAGTAAAAGTGTCTATAAGTGAAATCACTTTGCCCCACTGGCGTGGCTCAGCGGTTGAGTGTCAACCTATGTACACTCCATCACGGTTTGATTCTCGGTCATGGTTTGATCCCTAGTTGGGGGGCATGCAGGAGGCAGCCGATCCATGATGCTCTCTCATCATTGATGTTTCTATCTCTCTATCTCTCTCTCTCCCCTTCCTCTCTGAAATCAATTTAAAAAATATTTTTTTAAAATATATTTTATTGATTTTTTGATTTTTTAAGAGGGATAGAGAGTTAGAAACATCGATGAGAGAGATCGATCAGCTGCCTCCTGCACGCCCCCTACTGGGGATGTGCCCGCAACCAAGGTACATGCCCTTGACCGGAATCGAACCCGGGACCCCTCAGTCCGCAGGCCGACGCTCTATCCACTGAGCCAACTGGTCAGGGCTAAAAAATATTTTTTAAAAAAGTGAAATCACTTTTCAGAACTCTGCTATTCTCCTCCTCCCTCCCTTGTTTTTATTTTGTTTTATTTTTTGGTTAATCCTCACCTGAGGATATTTTTTTCGATTGATTTTTAGGGAGAGTGGAAGAGAAGGAGGGTGGGAGGGAGAAAGAGAGAGAGAGATATTGATGTGAAAGAGACACATGGATTGGTTGCTTCCGTACACGCCCTAACTGGGACTGGGTAGAACCTGCAAGCCAGGTATGTGCCTGGACCGGGAATCAAACCCTCAACCCTTTGGTACACATCTGGGTCGGTGCTCTAACCACTGAGCACGCCAGCCAGCTTTCCCCCTGACCCAACCTTGTGTTTAACTTAAGTGCCGCCCACTGGTACATTGTTCTGGAACTTGCTTCCTTTACTTACTCACCCTCATGGTTTTGACCTGTGCATAATATTCCAAAGTGTACAAACCAGTTTGTTGTTGTTGCTTTTCATCATGTTGGCTATTTATTTTCTATTTTGTTTTTTAAATATATTTTTATTGATTTCAGAGAGGAAGGGGGAAGGAGAGAGAGAGATAGAAATATCAAAGATGAGAGAGAATCCTTGATCAGCTGCCTCCTGCACGCCCCACACTGGGGATGGAGCCCGCAACCCGGGCATGTGCCCTGACTGGAATCGAACCGTGACCTCCTGGCTCATAGGTGGACGCTCAACGCATAATATTAAGTGTACAAACCAGTTTGTTGTTGTTGCTTTTCATCATGTTGGCTATTTATTTTCTATTTTGTTTTTTAAATATATTTTTTTTGATTTCAGAGAGGAAGGGGGAAGGAGAGAGAGATAGAAATATCAAAGATGAGAGAGAATCCTTGATCAGCTGCCTCCTGCACGCCCCACACTGGGGATGGAGCCCGCAACCCGGGCATGTGCCCTGACTGGAATCGAACCGTGACCTCCTGGCTCATAGGTGGACGCTCAACCACTGAGCCACGCCGCCTGGACTGCAAACCAGTTTTGAAGGTGACCTCGTGTAACTGCCGTTCCCACTCAGCGGTGGAGTCCTTGTGAGTAACTACGTAAGTCCACGTGGCAGCTCCGACTCCTGCCTGGGAGCCACGGCGGTGGCCTGGCAAAAGCCGTTTTCCTGGGACCGCATTGGAATTGATTTTTGTGTGTATGAACCTTGACAGGGCCTCTCTCTTGCCTGCATTAAAGATGAGATTGGTGTCAGATTAGATGAATAATTCAGAATTGAAAACTGCTTTCCTCGCCCACGGAAGCCGGGCAAGTATAGGAATGAGGAGTGACTGTTTGCGGAGTGAGCTTTCCTGAGCGGGAGACTTCGAGGCCTGGCCCCCTAGGCCATCTTCCCCAGGACAGGTTTCCGGGGCCCTGGTCTGAGAGGGACCCAGAGGCCGTGGTGGAAAACCCTGACTTCCATCCATGAGGGCCTTCTCCGCATCAGGCGCCCGGATGAACTCATCCAGTCCTCATAGCAACACAGAGAGGGGACTGTCCTCATATCCCCACTTTACAGGTGAGGAAACTGAGGCATAACCATGTGAAGTAACCTGTTCAGGCTTCTCAGTTAGTGACAGAGCAGGGATTAAAACCGGGCAGTTGTGCTCGGCTGGCGTGGCTCAGTAATTGAGTGGTGGCCTATGACCCAGGAGGTCACGGTTTGATTCCTGGTCAGGGCACACGCCTGGGTTGCAGGCTCGGTTACCAGTAGGGGGCGTGCAGGAGGCAGCCAATCAAGGAGTCTCTCTCATCATCGATGTTTCTATCGCTCTCTCCCTCTCCCTTCCTCTCTCTGAAATCAATAAAAATACCAAAACATATTAATAATAATAATAAAAAAAAAAAACCTTCCAGGCTGCTTTAAAAAATAAACAAAAAACTTCCCCAGGAGTCTACGATGGCTGAAGTATAGCTTATCTTTTTCTTAGTGTTTTTAGTTTTTTTTAGCCATAAAAGTTCCCATCCACATCCACGCCACCCATTTCTCGTTCTCCCCTTTCTCCTCCCCCACCTCCCGTCTTCTCCCTTCCCTCTCTGTCATCAGCTTAATAGGACGCTGGCCGATGGTGGAGCGAGGGTGTGCAGGTTTGCATGGAAACGGTACACCACGCTGCCACATGCTATGATTTGGAAACAGCATGTAATGTTTGCTTTTGAAACCCGACAGGCACCGGCTATTGAGGGTCCCGTCTCTTGCATCAGCAGAGGGTAACATCTGTACCGAAACCCGAGACGGCCTGAACAGCAGAATTTTAATATTTAAATAGGACGACTCCTCTATAGAGATAGTGCAAGCACTCGGTCACTCTCATGGTCTGATTCTAAGTTTCCCTTTTGTTGTTGTTCACGGAGACGTTCTTAAGCTTACTTTCAAGTATGTGGTGAACTTGAAGTAGAGGTTCTTCATCTTGGAGATTTTAAAGCGTCTTCTGGTTACAAGCCAAGCCCTTGAGGAGGGACTTTGCAGTTTGCTTGCTCTGAGTTAAGTGGGTGAGACAAACAAATCACTTGTCCCGGTAGGAACAGGGAGCTGGAGTCCCAGGGGCTGGGAAAGCTTCAGAGACGTGGTTCGTTTTATAAGAGGCGGCATGTGGTTGACTCCTGTACACTTTCATTCTGCGCATGTCCCAGGGCAGGGAGGGAGCCCGGGAACTCACACCCACGGCTCTGTTTCTTCGAGATGTAATTGGCACGTGACCTTATGTTAGTCGCAGGGGCACAGTGTGACGATTTGCCGCGTGTCTGTACCGAGTAATGACCCTCACAATCAGTCTAGCCGACAGCCGGGTTCTCTGTGATTGTGGGCACCTCTAAGCAGAAAAAACGGAGGTCTTCTCCGAGTCACAGAGTTCCCTGTGCAGCGCGGGCGCTGGCTGGTCATTGGCTGTCTTCATTTTTCCAGGCTATTTTTTTTTTTTTTTTAGAGAGAGAGAGAAACATCAGGAAAGAGGAGAGGGTAAATGTTTTTTTGGGACGAAAGAAAGACAAGAAATCAGAATTGCCCATTAAGATGGCAAAGAAGCATTGCTGGCGTGTTGTTCTGCGCTTTTCCTTAAAACCGGCCTCACTGGCCATGGCGTCGGGGTGTTGGCTGCAATGCACTGCACAGGGCGCTTGTGGACAATGAATTATTTCCCCAGTGCAGGCTCTGCTCATGCTCACTTGGCATCTTAACTGTTTTATGTGATGACTCTGGTTATACTTTTTCATTGCCCCCCGCCACCCAACCTGCAAATCCCCAGCCATGCCCAGAGAGTCTGTTACCCCCCAGCCACGCCCACGGAGTCTG
>NW_005370423.1:2719806-2733430 GCF_000412655.1 Myotis brandtii
GCCACGCCCACAGAATCTGTCCTCCCCCCAGCCACGCCCACAGAGTCTGTCCCCCTCCAGCCAAGCCCACGGCCCTGGGTGTTGCACTCACTGCATGATGCTCGCCCTCCCCAGGGCCGCTGGGCAAACGTGTTGGTTTGAACTTGAACCCCTCTCCTCTCTCCTGCGCTTGCTTGTGTGTGATACACGTTCGGAAGGGTTTGAAAAGTCAATGTTTGACTTGCATAACCTTGTTTGAACGGCCTTTTACGCTCCCTTCCTGTCGGGCCGGAGGGGGCTGCGTGGCTGGCTCTGCGGCCAGAGAGACCCCCAAGGGACTCACCCAAGAGGCACCTTCCAGGCTGGGCACCCGGCCCCTCCCGCCAGGGCCCGGGCAGGGGCTGGCAGTGGGGGCGGAGGTTAATTCGCTGGGAGGGATGTTGCTGGTAGAGCCCTGCCTTGTCCCCTGAGAATCGCAGCGAAGGGCACCGCGACCCCCAGGGACTCTGTCGCCTCGGATCCCGCACTCCAGCGGGGAAAGGGTGACAGCCATTTTATAAAAATAACATTTCTGACTATTAGAGGATGAGCGGCGCTCAAGGCGGAACACGTGGGAGATTCAGGAATGTCACAGACGAAAAGACACTCTCACCCGCGGGGCGGCTGCCGGAGCCGCCTCTGGTGTTCTCTCCACGAGTTTCCTGGCACATTGACAGCGTGATTCCCCCGCGTGGCTCCTGCTTCTTCCACTCCTCAGCTCCGTGACCACCGCACCTTGCCGGCCTCCATCCCCTTTTCCCTCCCCCCTCCCCGGGCGGGCATGTCTTTGGGGTCTGACTTCCCGTTATTCCCATTATCTGGTGATAAACATCTTTCTCCACGCGGCCTTGCTGGCTTCTCTTATTATTTCCTGAGGATAAGTGACGAGAAATGGAATTCTTGACTCGAAAGGAATATACATTTAACACTGAAATAAGAGTCGATCGATTTACTAGATGTCACGCATGCAGAAGAGGAAACTTTACATTGCAAGCCCCAGCATCGGTGTGAATAGCTGGGCGGCTGTCCTGGAAAATCCCGCAGTGGTAGGGCCACGGGCTGTGGGGCCACACTGCCCGGGGGGGCTGGTCCCTGTCCCCCCACTTAGCAGTTGGGCACGTATCTCGGTTGCAGGCTCCATCCCCGGCCCTGGTGGGGGTGCATGTGGGAGGCAACCAATCAATCGATGTGTCTCTCAGCCTCCCTTCCACTCTCTCTAAAAATCAACGGAAAGCCCTGCCAGTGTGGCTCAGGGGTTGAGCGTCAACCTAGGAACCAGGAGGTCAGGGTTCGATTCCCGGTCAGGGCACAGGCCCAGGTTGGGGGCTCGATCCCCAGTGGGGGGCGTGCAGGAGGCAGCAGATCCATGATTCTCATCATTGATGTTTCTATCTCTCTCCCTTCTTCTCTGAAATCATTCATTAAAAAAAAAATCAATGGGAAAATAGCTTCGGGTGAGGTTTAACAAAAAACAAAATTAATTCCTGGGGCGGGGACATGGTTTCAAGCTGGAGAGCGTGGCCCTTTCCCGGCCTGTTCTGTGGCTCGTGGGAGACGGCATTTGGAGGGAAGGTCAAAGGCAGCCATCGGAGGCCCTTATCGTGGCGAGGGGGGTCATCTCCAACGGGCCCTCCACCTCAGCCAGGGCTGGGCGGCCCCGCACCTTGCCCCTGCTCACCTGCCCGGGAGCTCCTTGCAGGGGCGGCTTCCTGAGAACCTCCAGCCACCAGAAGGGGGCAGACTGTCACTTCCGAAGCCGGGACACCAGGGGTCCGCGAGGAGGCAGGTGTGAGGGGCCGGAGGGGCCAGCCTGCCACCGTGGCCAGACCCCCTCAGGGCAACCTGTGTCCCCGTAGGCTGGGTCTGCCCACCCCCCCCCCCCCCAGAATTTCAGGAATGGTCCTGCTCAGAAGACCGCACCCCAACCCATGTCTCAGATCAGGTTTCCTAGCGGGGCAGCCGGACAGGCTTGGGGGTGGGCAGTCTGGCTGGGAGTGGGGGCTGGGGGCTTGTTTCTTCTTCTTCTTCTTCTTCTTCTTCTTCTTCTTCTTCTTCTTCTTCTTCTTCTTCTTCTTCTTCTTCTTCTTCTTCTTCTTCTTCTTCTTTTTCTTCTTCTTTTATTGATTTCAGAGGGAAAGAGAGAAGCATCAATGGTGAGAATCATGGATCGGCTGCCTCCTGTACACCCCCTACTGGGGACCGAGCCTACAACCCAGGCGTGTGCCCTGACCAGGAATGGAACTGTGTCCTCCTGGTTCACAGGTCGACGCTCACCCACTGAGCCACACCTGCCGAGTGGGGGGGGCTGGTCTCGAGGCTAAAGAACAGGCACCCCGTCTTTTCCTGGATTGTGTGTTTACTTGGAGTGCTGGAGGGGCTGGTGGGGATTTGGGGTGGGTTTATATCCCCCCAAGTCACCCCCAGGCCTGGTGACGGCTAAGAGAAACGCTCAGACCTCAGAAACCTCCAGAGCCACCGCTGCCCTGTGTGGCGGGCACAGTGACAAAGGCCTACAAGCCCGTGCCGCGTGGCTCCGGGCGGCCGCAGGGTGCCGAGGACGGTGGTGTCCTAGGGTTCCTGGGCGCCGGCCTTCCAGCAGCCGCCAGCCTCCCAGACCTCGGCCCCTGCCCAAGCCCAGGCCTTTGCGGCTGCCCTGAGCCAGCAGCTCTCAGACGCTCAAACAAAGAGAATTTTAAAGTGACACAAGCTGGACACGCAGCGACGAGAGGGGGTCGCGGCGGGCTGCAGCTGGGCCTTTGAAGGGAACTGGGCTTCCTGCGGCGAAGATGGGGTTTCACAACGGAATTAAGAAGCCCCCCCCAACCCAGGCCCCACTGTGTCACCGGGCTGTGGGGGAGGGGCAGGCGCTGGTTTTTTTTTTCTTTTTTGGTTAATCCTCACCCGAGGATATTTTTTCCATTGATTTTTAGGGAGAGTGGAAGAGAGAGGGAAAGACAGAGAAACATCGATGTGAGAGAAACACATCGATTGGCTGCCTCCTGTATGAGCCCTGACCAGGCTGGGGAGGAGCCTGCAACCGAGGTACATGCCCTTGACCAGAATCGAACCCGGGACCCTTTGGTCCTCAGGCCGACGCTCTATCCACTGAGCCACACCAGCTAGGGCAGGCGCTGATGTTTTCATGGCAGGGCCCACGTCCAGTCAGTCTCTTGGTCCTCGGACTTGCCTTTGGACCATCGTGCATTGTTCTCTGCCTGGACCCTCCGCTGCTGTGTGCGGCCAATTCCTCTGCACCCTTCCAGGCTCAGCTCCAATGTGACCTCTGCCAGGAAGCCCTCCCTGACCACCAGGACCCTCCACTCTGTGCTGTCATAAACCTCATCACCAGTTTCTGTCGTTACTGGTCACGGGCTCGCTTCTGAGCCGCACAGCCCTGCTCAGTGCTGGGCACATAGTAGGTGCGCAACCAATATATTACCTGGAAGCAGCAGGCGGGGCCCATATGGGCTCTCGGGCACTGCTCCTGCAAGGAGGGGTATGCTGGGGGTGTGGCTTGACTCTAAGTCAAGGGCACACACATGGGCCTCCAGCCGTGCCCGCGGCCTCCCCAGCCGCCCGCGCCCGCCCCGTTCCTCCCTGGCCATGCGCCTTCCTCACTGCCCACGGGTCTGCGGCCTCCGCAAATTCCCAGATGCACAGGGAGCCGCATGGTCCCAGTCAGAGGCGGCCTGAGAGCCCCAGGCCCCGCCCACTTTCCCGTCCTCAGTCCTGCCCCTGAGCCCCCCTGACTGGAAGGTGGGGGCCCTCGCCCACCAGTCCCCACACTCACAGCTCTGGCCTCCTGCCGGAAGCCCCGGGGCTGGCGAGCAATGGGTCCCTTCAGGAGAAGGCCCAGGTCCTCTCGCCGGGCCCCGGCTCGGGCCCCCCGGGGAGGCGGCTGGGGAGGCCCGGGAATGACCATTCAGCTGCTCCCCTGAGCCACACACAGCGCTCAGACGTGGGGGCCCGAAGACGATGACACATAGCCCTGCTCCCCAAACCCCAAGCCGTCCCTGGAGTTCTCATCCTTTCTGCTCAGGAAAATCTTTTTTTAAAATATGTTTTTATTTGTTTCAGAGAGGAAGAAGGGAGAGGGAGAGAGAGAGAAACATCAATGATGAGAGAGAATCATTGACCGGCTGCCTCCTGCACACCCCACACTGAAGATCGAGTCCACAACCTGGGCATGTGCCCTGACCAGGAATGAACCGTGACCTCCTGGCTCATAGGTCGACACTGCACCACTGAGCCACGCCGGCCGGGCCCCATCCTCCCAGGCCTGGCTCCTTTGGTCATCCAGACCCAATGGTACCTCTTTGCTGGCGCCTGGTCTGGCCGCCCTGTTTAAAGTGCCCACAATGTGAGGGCAGGCTTTTCCTCTGCTCCGTTCTATTCTCTGCTGTGTCCGCAGCACCCGGGAGGGTGCCTGTCCCATCACAGACCTCACCACATACTTGTTGAAGGACTAGTGAGTCCCCACGAGGGTGCATTGCCCTTGTCGCTCCACGTGTGAGCTCCCGCCCATCGCTGCCAGCGGGCAGGAGGGCAGGGTGACGTCGGGGCCCAGTGGCAGCGCCAAGGGCGGATGTGGCTCCCAGCAGCTGCTCAGCACACGTTGGATTTCTCTCCTTTTAGGTCTTTTCTGCCTTTCAGCCCACAGGGCCACCTCCCGCTGTGGGGTGTGTTACCGGGAGCCTCAGCAGGCCTCCGGGCGCCCCTCGGCATTTCCAAGACCCCCCTGGGCGGTCCCGGGCCCAAGCTCCCACCAGGATCGCAGCCTTCCTGGCACCCGCGTCTGGGCCTGCTCCCGCCCTGGGCGATGGTACCGCGCTGGAGTCTGTGGCTGATGGAGAGATCGCCGAGCAGCGTGTCATCCCAAAAGCAAATCCATTTTAGCCGTCAGATAAAATAGGGCCGCCGTCTTCAGACTGTGTTTGACAAGCAGTGCACTGCGACCGGGTTGGCGGCGGGCGGAGAACTCGCCGCTGAGCCCCTCAGTGAGGCCTGACACGGACCCTCTCAGGGCCTCCTGGCTCAGCATCTCTGGCTCAGCGGCCGCGCCCCCCTGTCCAGACTGGAGGGCGCCTGCAGGGCAGGCTGCAGGCCGCGGGGGAGGCGGCCAGAGAGGGCCTCTCGGGGATTGAGAGCAGGAGCCTGGGGCTGGGCCGGCCTGGAGGGATGGTCCCCTCCAGAGGACGCGGCCCCCTCTGCTCCTGGGCCCCAGCCTCCTTCCCTTTGAAATGGGAAGCACCTTACCTACCCACAGGGCGGCTAGGCGAGGTCGGAGGAGGGGTGGGCAAACGCTTTGAAACGGAATCCATTTATTTTAAACAGGCAGGACCCTCCCATGACAAAAATGGTCAAACAAAGCAAAAGGCCGCTCTCCGACAGAGGGTAAGGGTCCTTCCCGCCCCTGGACCCCTCTCCTCTCCAGAGCCGGCCCGGCCGTGGGGTGCTGTGCCCGGCCTGGAGCCCGTGGGGTAGGCAGAGAGGCGAGGGCACTGTCTGCACAGGACCCGCCCTCGAAGCAGCCCCACTGCCCTGGGTGTGGTGGGGGGGAGGCTTAGGCCCCGGAAGCCGAGCCAGTGTCTTTTGGTGTCACTGACACCCATGTTTCCACCCTAGGCTACTGCGGCGGGGGTTACCACACAGGAAGGGGTCCCCCAGCAGCATCTCTCCATGCTTTCAAACCCAGACTGTCCAGAGCCATTGGGTCCATCCCAGGTGGGCCCACGCCTAACCCACACCGGGCTGACCAACAGCAAGTCAAGGTCCCAGGGCATTGCCACCAAAGGCGGGGCTTCCCTGGGCCTCCTGTGAAGAGAAAACCCAGGAGGATCCCCACTCTGCCTCTAGGCTCCGTCCCATCCCATGCCAAGGGCAAACCTAATGGACTGCATCTCCCCCTCCTTCCCCAGTGGGGAATGGTGGACGTGCTCCTGAGCTTCCTGTCTTGGAAGAGGGTACATAGCTAGGCTTGGGTCATCTGCACATACTAGAAACACCTGGAGATCCTAGTGGCTTCAAGAGGATTATTTCCTGTGAAACAAGCGCAGCTGTAGACAGCCCGGGGTGATGGGACGGCTGCACCACCCTCACTGGCCAGGCTCCTTCTTGTGTTCTGCCCACCAACCTCAGCGTGGGCTTCCACCTTCAAGGGCACCGCGTGGTGCACGATGGCTGCCAGGGCGCCGGCCAGCACGACCAGGATCCAGGAAGGTGAAAATGCGGAAGAGCAAACAGGAGGCTCCTCTCAGCCCCGCCCCCTCCCTTAAAACACTCTTCCCGGAAGTCCCCCTCAAGAGTGGCTCACTTCTCATTGGTGAGAACGCAGTCTCTGGCTGCAAGAGAAGCTGAGGAATGAGTCTGGTATGCCAGGGAACAATACGGCCAACTACAAACCAAGGTTTGATCATTTGTAAGAGGAGAGGGAGAGGGAATGTTGGGGAAAGTGAAGAGCAGCTTCTGCCACAAGGGCTGCAACCTACATCTCAGGTCCACACGCATGTGCTGGGCACCTCGTGTATGCCAGGCCCAGGCTGGGCTGTGGCCACCAGGAGAGAAAGAAGAGAAATGGGCCTTTCGCTCAAGAAGCCAACAGTCTCCAGCGGCTGGTGGACCGCAGCTGAAATGCCTTCCGTAGTTAAGGGTTGTTTCAGCAACGGCGTGTTTAAAAAGAAAGACCTGTCCAACCGGCATGGCTCAGCGGTTGAGCATCGACCTAGGAACCAGGAGGTCACGGCTCAATTCCCCATCAGGGCACAGGCCCGGGTTGCGGGCTCCATCCCCAGTGTGGGGCGTGCAGGAGGCAGCCGATCCATGATTCTCTCTCATCATTGATGTTTCTCTCTCTCTCTCCCTCTCCCTTCCTCTCTGACATCAAACCAGGCCCACCCGCCTTCCAGAAACCCCTGCTCCTCTCTGAGGGAGAGGCTGAGGACAGGACAATGTCCTTGTGCAGCTTCTCCCTTCTCCCATGGACATGGGAGGCGGCTCCGGCCCATGACACATGGCGGCAGGGAGGGCTGACAGAGGCGGGCACTGCTCTCTCCCCTGGGGGACCCCGTGTCAGCTGGAGGAGGCCCTGCCCAAGCCCCGGCCCCTGCTGGGCTCACCGGGGCAGAGGCTCCTCAGTGCTCCCAGCCTTCTTCGAGGGCCGCCCCTGGAACCTTCCCGGGAGCCCAGGGCTGGCGGATCTTACTGGAACCTCCTTCCCTCTCGCCTCAGCGCCCTGGGAGCTGCCTGCGTTCTGGGTGGCCTCCCGCCCGCCCAGCCCAAGGGCGTCTTGCAGCTATAAACGGACTAAATTGAAAATGTTACTGAGGGCTGGAGATAAAAGAGAGAGCTGGGTGTCTCCATGAATAAAACATGATTGGGAGGCCAGTTCTTGGAAAAATAGAGAGAATAAATTGTGGCGGATCAATTTTATCTAATTTCTTGGCCGAGCTTCTGACATGCAAATGAATGCATGCTCATAATTTATGAGTGAGCTGTGGAGATTACGGGAGGGGAGGCTGCAGACAGGAGGGGCGTGGCCAGGGATTTAGCAAAAGTCCACCAGCCTTCCCTCCTGGAAACCTGAAGACGTGGAAACCCGCCCAGGGCCCGGCCGACGACGTGGCTCAGTGGCTGAGCATCGACCTATGAACCAGAAGATCACGGTTTGATTCCCGGTCAGGGCTCATGCCCAGGTGTGGGCTCAATGCCCAGCAGGAGGCAGCCAATCAAGGATTCTCTCTCATCATTGATGTTTCCATCTCTCTCCCTCTCCCTTCCTCTCTGAAATCGATAAAAAAATATATTAAAGAAGAAAGAAAAAGAGTGAAAGAAAGAAAGAAAGGAAGGAAGAAAGAAACCCTCCCAGGGAAGGCGAAAGCCAGACCGCCAGACCGAGTCCTGGGGTCAGGGCCTGCCTCTGTGGCCAGTTCCTCTGGCCACTCGCTCATCCCAACCACATCACAGTGGCCAGCTGGCCAGGCCTGACCACAAGGCCATGGTGAGCCCCTGCACCCTCCCTCCGTCTTTGCTCAGCTTGTTCCCATCTCCCAACACCCCATCTCACCAGCCAGGCTTCCCTCTGGCCTTGGTTTCCAGCCCGAGTCTCCCCTGGCGGCCCCGGAACCCACCTCG
This sequence comes from Myotis brandtii, assembly GCF_000412655.1. Classification (NCBI taxonomy): domain Eukaryota; kingdom Metazoa; phylum Chordata; class Mammalia; order Chiroptera; family Vespertilionidae; genus Myotis; species Myotis brandtii. Next base: position 2,727,955 of record NW_005370423.1, read on the forward strand.
CCTTCTGTGCTCAGAGCCACGTGTCCGCCCCCTGGCTCAGCGCAGACCCGCTGGCCGCTGCTGCCTGTAGACGTGTTGTCTTTGGCCCGAGCAATGACTGTACCGTGTTTGAGGTGGGTGCCAACATTAAGGAATTGGGAGGTGTGCCCTGCACTAGGGTGTCCAGCTTTCATGGAACGATCAGAATATCTGGCTGTGCGGGCTTGTGTTCTCGCTGGCTGGAATCAAGAAGTTACCCTGGCCCTTCAAGACCGGCTGCACACCCCAGTTTGCCGCAGACCCCCCCGCTCTGTATTGCCTCTCTCACATGCCATTTATTATTGGGTTTGCTCTGTTGCTTTGCTTACAGTCATGTGCCCCGTGATGACCATTCGAGGCCGGGGATCGAACCCGCAACCCAGGTACATGCCCTTAACTGGTAATCCAACCTGTGACCTTTCAGTGTGTGAGCCGATGCTCTAACCGCTGTGCCACCGGGCTGTACCATCTCTTTTGACACTCCTTTCTGTCCCTGCTCGCTCTGAGGCTGCCAAAATGCCTGCTGGTTAGAGCAAAACATCAATTGGCTGCCTCTTGCACGCCCCCTACCGGGGATCAAACCACAACCCCGGCACGTGCCCTTATCAGGAATCGAACCGGCAACTTTTCGGTGCACTGGATGATGCCCAGCCAGCTGAGCACCACTGGCCAGGGCTGGACCTGGTCTTTATTGACCCCTGCCGGGGGGTCCCTGTGACTCCATGTGCAGGCCCAGTGGGAGGCCTTTCAGAGCCTACGCTTGTGGGCTCTCGTGGGTGGGAGGCCCAGCTGCAGGGCTTCCCTGGACAGGCTGGGTCAGAATCCCCCTGAGCCTCAGTTTTCTGATCTGAGAAATGGGCACACTGCTCTGTGCACCGCAGGGCTGAGCTGAGGATGACCGTGGGAAGGGCTGAGCACTGACTAAACGCTGGCTGCTTGGTCCCTCCGCAGAGCTGGCTGGAACCCCGAAGCTCATCTCTGGGGAAGGCTTCAGACGCTGCTAAAGGGACCTGTCCCTTGAAAGCGGAAATGGGATTTTTCTTCCCAAATCCGTTCCTTGGGGGAAGTCTTCAAAGAGAATCCTTGTAATTTCCCGTCATAAAATTTTATGTGCAATTACCAACCATGAACTGTGAGCATTAATTGGGCAGACTGCGAGATTGTCTGTTTTTAAAATATGGACTATTTTAAAACCTCCCAGACCACAAGACACTGGCCTGAGGACATGAACTTCCAGAAGGTGGCCGGGCGGCAGCCGCCCCCCGCAGTTCCCCTCGCAGTATCTGCAGTTCCCCAGGGAAAGGAGGGGCCCGTGGAAAGCGAGATGGGGTCCAGAGAGTCGATTCACGGAGCTGTACCTCGAAGATGGGGTCACTGGGCTGTTTGTAAGCCTCTGCAGTTAAAAACGTGAGATAATACACGTGAAATAAACAGCATGGGTAAGGGGGCCTTGGGACCAGGTCTCTGGGTCCGGGTCTCTGCCTGCAGCTGGGGCTGGGGGGTCCTCCCTGGTCCCTCGCTCTCATCAGCGAGGCTCTCTGCTCCCCCAGATGCTCCCTCCAGCAGCAGCTCCTCCTCCCTGACCCCACCTCACTAGGCTCCTGCAAGGAGCCCCCTCCCCTCTCCCCGGTCCTCCCTTCTTAGCATTTCTTTTTCTTTTTAATATATTTTTTATTGATTTCAGAGAAAGAAAAGGAGGGGGAGAGAGAGATAGAAACATCAATGATGAGAGAGAATCATGGATTGGGTGCCTCTTGCAAGCCCCACACTGGGGATGGAACCCGCCACCCGGGCCTGTGCCCTGACCGGGAATCGGACTGGGACCTCCTGGGTCATAGGTCGATGCTCACCCACTGAGCCACACCAGCCGGGCTCCCTCCTTAGCATTTCTCACACAGTGGCCTGGTGGCCTGCTGGTGGCCCCCTTGGCGGGAGCTGCTTGCTGGTGGGCAGGCTCCCAGCTTTGGTCCCGGGACACGGGCTGTGTGTGGTGGCTGTTGAATGAATGAGCACCCACCCTGTGGGGAGGAGAGAGGGCTGATACTCCTGTGCTGGGCTCCGCACTTTCCGCTCTAACCGGGAGAATATGCACATTTCGGGTCTGCAGGTCCGGGGGGGGGGGGGCCTCGTCACCAGCCGCCTGGGTGCCGGTGTGTTACCAGCAGGGCCAGTGGCAGCCACGCCTGGGCTCCGTGTTCCCTCGGCATCTCAGGCCCTCCTACCCGGGTGGGACCTGGCTTCCACCACCTCAGAGACGTGGGCCTGAGGCTCAGCGAGCTCCAGCCCCTTCCAGAGGTCACAGGGCGTGGAGCAGAGCTGGGCCTGGTACCCCCGTCTGGTACCCGCGTCTGACCAGGAGCCCAAGCTCTCGGCCCTCACACCCCGCTGGGTCTTGCTCACGTAGAAAGATGAGAAAGGAGGGAGGACAGCACCTGCCGGGCTCCTGACGCGTCCCTACCGCCAATGCCGGGTCTCCGGAAGCCCAGCTTTGAGTCAGAGTCCTGGTCCCTCACGGTACAGCTCTGGCCTGGCCTGTGGGGCCCGTCATTGGGGGAACGTGCGGAGCAGCTTCTACCGGGAGCAGGAGAGACGGTGCCCCCGACCCGAGCAGCCGAGCTGAGGCGGAGCTGGAAACAGGGCGGGAACCCGGAGGTCGGAGGTCTCTTGGGCCCGGAGTCTGATTCTCCATCAGCTCCTGGCTCCTGGGGCCCCGCTCGGAAAGAGTGAGGCCAGCCAGGCCTCAGGCCTCCTGGGACCCCGTCCCCCGGCTCCCTGCGTGGCAGGGGCCCAGGAGGCGCAGGGCACCCGGGGGAGAGGGCTTGGCAAACTTTTCCAAGCGACTTCTCATGGGCTGAGGACACGCCTGCTGCTTCTCTGGGCTCCGTCCCCCCGGGGTGCAGGGCCCTGGGGAGGGGGCCGTGGGTGATTGGGGCCTGGCCACTCCCAAGTGGCCCGGGTGCCCCTCAGGGTCCCTTCCCAGGAGGGCCCCTGACCCCAGGGCCTCTCTTTCCAGTCCTTTCCCGCAGGGACCTGTCCCCTCCCAGGACGGGGCCCCGGTTGCTGGGCAGAGGCCACCAAAGGCCCTGGGGACCACGAGGAGCCTGGAGAAGGCCCAGAGGACCAGTGCTCCCAGGGCCCGTTGCCAGGCCCCCCAACTCCGCCATTGGAGCTGAACTCCCTGAGCTCCTGGAGAGCAGGGCCTGGGCGGAGAGGCCTGGGTGCAGAATGAAATATCCACGTCGTTAAAGGTGGCAGCGGCCGGGAGCAGGGGACAGGCACCTCCTACACCATCTGGTTACTGGGTTTCCCAGCAGAGGGAGCCCACTGGGAAAGTCTTGCTGGTGGGAGGTGGCGGCTCCTTCCTCGGTCAGCACCTCCTCTTGGTGGCCGCCCACCTGGAGCTCAGTCACACGGTCATTCTTCAGCCCGGTGTCCGAGCACCAGGGCTGCCGGGCGCTGGACAGGCTGCTGGGGGGGACTGTCCCTGACCTGCAGGAGCCGGGAGCAGGTGGATAACGGACCAGTGAAGTGTCTTCCCCAAGTGATGGGGGCAGTGGTGGCCGTGATCCAGAATGAGGGACGGAAAGTGATGGTGGTGGTGGTGGGGGGTGTGCATGGAAGAGGGCAGTCAGGGAGGCCTCCCTGGGGAGGGACACTTCCCCGAGGCCTGACGGATGCACTGAGGCCCCGGCAGGGCAGAGGCCCAAAGGCGGGAAGTGAGCAGGAGGTCCAGGCACAGGAAGGTGGCCGCCAGGCCCATGCATGGTGTCAGGGGCGTCTGGAAGGTGAGGTCAGCGGGCACAACGTCAGGCTGGGCCAGGCTGGCTGTGGGTGCAGGCTGACTCTTCTTCTGATTGTCACAGAAACCACTGGAACGTTCTAGCAGAGGGCTGATGTGATCAGCTCTGCACATGGGGAACCTTGTCCGAGGGAACCTTGTCCTAGGGGAACCTTATTCAAGGGGAACCTTACTCAAGGGTAACTTTGTCTAAGGGGAACCTTGTCCAAGGGGAACCTTGTCCGAAGGGAACCTTGTTGGAGGGAATCTTATTCAAGGGGAACCTTATTTGAGGGGAACCTTGTCCCAGGGGAACCTTTTCCCCGGGGGAACCTTGTCTGGGGGAACCTTGTTCCAGGGGACCCTTGTCTGAAGAGAACCTTGTCCCAGGGTAACCTTATTCGAGGGGAACCTTATCTGAGGGGAACCTTGTCCAAGGGGAATCTTGTCCCAGGGGAACCTTGTGTGTGTGGGGGGGTGGTACTTCCTTGGACCCCCTCCCAAGTAAACAACTTGCGGGGACCCCTCGGTCCAGCTCTGCGCCTGGGGAACACAAGCTGAGACGCCGGAAACCATTCAATTCCAGCGGATCCTCATGCCAGGGAACCCGCGTTTCCTTGTGGACTGCTGGCCATGCAGCACCTGGGGTGCAGCTGGGGGGCCTGTCTCCACGGGGGGTGCCCGGCCGGAAGGCGCTCTCAGGGAAATGGAAACGTTGTAATTAGCGTGCGCAGCCCTCACTTCTGATCGCATTAAATTGGTTCCGCTTGCACAGGGCAGAGCGCATGGAAAAGGCAAATTAACATGTTACGTGTTAATAGGCTTGGATTAAACTGGGCTCGGAGAACCCAGGGAGGCGGCGCGGGTCCCCCTGGATGCTGTTTGGGGGTTCGAGAGGCCGTTTCCTCCCCTCGAAGCCGCTGCCGCGGAAATGACTGGAAGAGCCGGGAATCTGCAGGAACCGCCCCGTCTGGGCGCGTGGACTTGCCTCTCGGCACCTGGGGCCACAGGAGAGGAGAAAGGAAGCGGAAACCAGGCTGTGGCTCAGGGTTGAGCGCTGACCTATGACCCAGGAGGTCAGGGTTCAATTCCGGGTCAGGGCACAGGCCCCGGTTGCGGGCTCCATCCCCAGTGGGAGGCGTGCAGGAGGCAGCCGATCCATGACTCTCTCTCATCGTTGATGTTTCTCTCTCTCTCCCTCTCCCTTCCTCTCTGAAATCAATACAAATATATTTTTAAAAATTATATATAAAAAGAACGCTCTTGAAAGGAACAGTAGAGGAAGCCTGGGAGCTGGGGACCTGTGTCCCCCCAGGACACCTTGGCGATGGGGGCCCAGCTCGGGGGACTCGCGGGAACAGCGGAGCGCAGGGGGCTGTGCCGGACCCTCCACGGACCCGAGATGGAGACCCAGCCCCAGGGATGCGGCAGGAGCCGGAACCTGCTCTCTCCCAGCCAGGTGGCCCCGGTAACTGACCCCATGGAGCCGGGGGACTGCTGCACAGAGGGGACAAACCTGCCCTCTTCCAATCCTACACCGTCCCCTGGGAGCTTTAGACATGGCGGCCACAGCCCCCACCCCGTTAGCCCAGCCCCACCCCGCGCAGGGGAGGCCCAGGGGTTGGTGCTTGAAGAGTGGGTGCCAGGGGACCCTGCCGGCAGCCGGGGTGGGTGACCCTT
>NW_005370423.1:2733581-2734083 GCF_000412655.1 Myotis brandtii
TCGTGGTGGCGCCGGCCAGCGCTCTGAGCACTCGCCATGGGCCAGGCCGCCCTGTGCATCTTTTAAAATATATAGAAGGATTCATGGGAAAAATGGTGGCAGGGTAGGAGGATGCTGCACGGACGGGCTCCCAGGAACAAGCTGGAATTACCACTGAAACGCGGAAAGGCTTCCCGAATAATCAACGGAAAACTCACAGGAGAGAACCCTGACGTCCAAGGACCGAAGGTGGAGAGCATAGAGACTGGGAGCTCATGAACTTCACAAAAGGAAGACAAACAACCCAATCAAAACATGGGCAACGGACCTAAATAGACACTTCTCGAAAGAAGACAGAAGAAAGGCCGAGAGACATATGAAAACATGCTCAAAGCCACTCATCATCCGAGAGATGCAAATCAAAACGACAATGCGGTACCACCTCACACCTGTCAGAATGGCTATCATCAACAAATCAACAAATGACAAGTGCTGGCGAGGATGCGGAGAAAAAGGAACCCTC
>NW_005370423.1:2734249-2736691 GCF_000412655.1 Myotis brandtii
ATCCCACTTCTAGGAATATATCCCAAGAAGCCAGAAACACCAATCAGAAAGGACATATGCACCCCTATGTTCATAGCAGCACAATTTACAATAGCTAAGATTTGGAAACAGCCTAAGTGCCCATCTACAGATGAGTGGATTAAGACTGTGGTACATCTACACAATGGAATACTATGCTGCTGTAAAAAAGAAGGAGTTCTTACCATTTACAACAGCATGGATGGAGCTGGAGAGCATTATGCTAAGCGAAATAAGCCAGTCAGAGAAAGATAAATATCATATAGCCTCACTCATTTATGAAATATAATGAACAACATAAACTGATGAACAAAAATAGAGCCAGAGGGAAAAAATATTCTAGAATATAATAGAAGTAATCCTGTTATTTGCAGATTTTTAATATTTTCTACAACTTTTGTGATATCATACTATGTTAGTACAGTTTTGGTAATATTATTATACTTTAAATCCTTTTATTCTTGAAATATTTATTGCATGTAATATATGTAAGATCATTTTTCTTGAATAATTGGTGTTTATTGCATGTAACATCATATTTAGAATCATTTTTCTTGAGATATTAATGTTTATTGCATCTAACATTATTTAAGATCATTTTTCTTGAAATATTAAGGTTTATTGCATGTAACATAAAAATATATATAATTTGATGTTTTGACCCATATATGTATACACACATATATCAACACAAATCAACTCAATCAAAAACCAAAAGTTTCCTGTGCCCCCTCATAATCCCTCCCTCCCGCCTTCCCTGGCTCCTTCTGTCTGCAAGTGACCCCTGATCTGCTTCCTGTCACTACAAATTACTTTGCCTTTTCTAGAATGTTCTAGCAACAAGATCACGCAGTATATACCTTTTGGGCCTGGTTTCATTCACTCATGATAGTTTGAGATTCATCCACCTTGCTGTGGGTCTCGACAGTCCATTCCTTTTCATTGTTAAACAGTATTCCATTGCTTAGAGGTAAGCCAATGTCTCCTATTTTATTAAAAAAAAATTTAAATCCTCACCTGAGGATATGTGTTTATTGAGTTCTTTCAGGGAGAGAGGAAGGGAGAGAGAGAAACTTCAATGTAAGAGAGAAACGCTAATGGGTTGCCTCCCATATGCACCCGGACATGGGACTGAACCAGCAACCTGGGTGTGTGCCCTGACCGGGAATTGAACCTGCAACAGGACGACGCTCCAACCATCCGAGGCACCCGGCCAGGGTCCGTTGTCCCTCATTTTAGGAACAAGAAGACTCAGGTTCCGAAAAGTGAAGTGACGTGCCCACGGTCTCTTGGCTGGGAGGTGGTGAACTTCAACCCAGGCGGCTGCATCCAGGGCCAGCTTGCCTAAATGCCATTTGTGCCTCTCTCTATCCGGGCCGGGCTGCCCTCCTCTGAGGCAGGCGGAATAATGTCCCCACCGCCCGCCCCCCTGCAGTCCCTGGTGTCTGTGAAGATGGGAAGGGGGTGATGAAGGTTGCAGAGGGAACAGGTTGCTAGCAGCTGACTTCAAGATAAAGCGATTATCCTTGCTTGTTAGCCCGGTGGGGCCAATGGAATCACAACAGCCCTTTAAAGTTGAAGAGGGAAGTAGAGAAAGAGGCTGGAACCAGATATTTGAAGAAGCTGTGCTGCTGGATTTGAGGATTTGGGGGAGGAGCTATGAGCCAAAGAAAGCCCGCGGCCTTTACAAGCTGGAAGAGACCTGGAACGAGCCTTAGGAAGGAACCCCATCCTGTCACCCCTTCTACCCCCGGGATACCGTGTGGGACCTCTGACCCCCAGCTCTATCAGGTAATCAACCTGTGTTGCTTTAAGGCACAGATGCTGTGGTAGTTTGTTACAGCAGCCACGGGAAGCTAATACAGTGACCTTGACCAAGACCTGGGAAGGCAGCCAGGGGCTGTAGAGTGTCCATGGCGGTGGGTGCACGGTGAGCCTATCAGAGGATGCGGAACTCTGGGCAGAGTGTGTGCACCCTCGGGCCCCTGCCCCAAGTTCAGGCCCAAACTCTGGCTGAACTATTTCCAAGGTGGCAGTGGGGCAGCTGGGAGGTGGGAGGTTGTGGGCTTAGAGCCGGCTGGGCAGAACCAACCAGTCCCTGGTTCTTTGTGGGCCGCGGATAACTGCAAGGGGCGGGCCTTCTCTACCCCCTGAGCCAGACAGGCCCAGCTGCAGGGGATGCTGGGAGGGTGGGCATGCTGGCCTAGGGCAGCCATGAAGTCAATGCTCAGAAAACGGAGAAGTTGCCCAGCTGGTGTGGCTCAGTGGTTAAGCAATGACCTATGAACCAGGAGGTTACAGTTTGATTCCCCATCAGGGCACAAGCCCGGGTTGGGGCTCGATCCCCAATGCGGGGCCTGCATGATTCTCTCACATCATTGATGTTTCTCCCTCTCCCTCTCCCTCTCCCTCTCCCTCTCCCTC
>NW_005370423.1:2737588-2740521 GCF_000412655.1 Myotis brandtii
TGCGCAGGCTTCCTCCCCCCACCTCACCCTACCCCACCCCCTGCGGCTCTGGAATTCCTGGTGGAACCCAGTCCTGGCTGGCCCTGCACCCTGGTTGTAAAGCCGGCGGGTATGTGGATGGACCGGCCTTGTGGGCCGTCCTGGCCTTGTCTTCCGTGCCCGGGGTGTTTTAATGCGCGCCTGTGTGAGTCTGCATCCCGCCGTGTTGATACACCGAGGTATAATTTTTTGTGCACACACTCAGCGCCGCCTGGGGAACCTTTCCTGAAACCGGGGCTGGCAGTTTACATATAAGAGGGCTTTGTTTAATGCCAGCAGCGTCCCGCCCGCCCGGGACTCAGAGCGCTCACCTGCCTCCCTCCCCCTGCAAGACCTGGAGGCCCCGGCTTTGTGGTTGGGATGGGGGGGGGCGCGGCCGGACGGGGGGTTTCCTCGCTCTGAGGAAGAGGCCCTTTGTGCCACCCCCTCCCCTTTGCTTCGTGCCCTCCCCCTACAGTCTTTCTGGGGCCCCACAAGCCCCCCAGACCGCCTCTCTCCGGGCTGTTTAACTCCGAATCCGACCCCCTCGAATACCCGGGAGTGGAAAACGAGGCCAGCATCCCTTGTGCTGCGAAGGCTGGGAGCAGGGTGGGTGGAGGGGGCGGTGGGCAAGGCTCGGGCACTGAGAGCAGGGAGAAGGGGGGACACCCCTCCGAGTGCGGACGACAAGGCCTGGCTCCCAGTGTTGTTGGGTGTCTAAGTCCTGTGTTGTGCATTTAGCCGCCGGCCCTGTCTAGCATGTTGTAGTGGGCATAGCAGCGCTGAGCGAGGACGCACGCCTGCTGAGCAGTTTGTTGGGTTTTGCAGGAGGAGGCTGAGAGCAGCGGGGATGGGATGGGCAGACCCTTTGGGTTCTGGATGCCCACGTTGAGCCCACGCTGTATGGCTCGCCCGTCTGTGTGTCTCCTCCCTGGAGAGTGGAGCCCATCATGGTGGCTCCACTGTGGGGAGGAAATGAGCTGGTCACAGGGGCCCTCGGACAGTCTGGCACATATATGTGCTGTGTATGTTTATCATCCATAACAGGGGCCGGCGCGGCTCAGGGGTTGAGCGTCGACCTAGGAACCAGGAGGTCACGGTTCGATTCCCAGTCAGGGCACATGCCTGGGTTGTGGGATCCATCCCCAATGGGGGGCGTGCAGGAGGCAGCCGATCCATGATTCTCTCTCATCATTGATGTTTCTCTCTCTCTCCCCCTCTTCCTTCCTCTCTGAAATCAATACAAATATTTTTTTTTAAAGGGGATCCATTCAAGCCCTCACTGGTGTGCTCAATGGTTAGAGTGTTGGCCCAGGCACTGAAGGGTCAAAGGTTCGGTTTCATGTCGAGGGCTTGGTTCCGAGTCAGGGCATGTGCCTGGGTTGCAGGTTCAATCCCCAGCACCAGTCAGGGCACGTGCGGGAGGCAATCAGCTGTGTCTTTTTCACATTGATGTCTCTGTCTCTCTCTTCCACTCGCTAAAAAAACCCAATGGGAAAAATACCCTCAGGTGAGGATTAACAAACTCAAACAAACCAAAAAAAGAAGGGACCGGCGCAAGACCACAGACTGTGCCCTCTGCCCCCTTCCCTGGCCCTGGCCCTGCCGACCGGCTTCCTCAGAACTGGGCGCCTTTAGAGGGAGGGGCCTGAGAGGCCACAGCAAGTGGCCAATGGCGAGAAGGAAGGGGCCAGGCTGTGCCCACCTCCCTGGGGGAGGCCAGCAGGACCTGGATGGTTGGCTGCCCTGCCCCCCACAGGGCCTCAGAGTACCCTCCCCCCCACAGGACCTCAGAGTACCCTCCCCCCCACAGGACCTCAGAGTACCCTCCCCCCCACAGGACCTCAGAGTACCCTCCCCCCCACAGGACCTCAGAGTACCCTCCCCCCCACAGGACCTCAGAGTACCCTCCCCCCCACAGGACCTCAGAGTACCCTCCCCCCCACAGGACCTCAGAGTACCCTCCCCCCCACAGGACCTCAGAGTACCCTCCCCCCCACAGGACCTCAGAGTACCCTCCCCGCACAGGACCTCAGGGTGCTGTGGGGCCCCTGTGGAGGGTGAGCGAGCTGTCCAGTGGGTGGGGCATGTGTGAGCCGAGAGCGACTGGTCACGGCCCCCTCGCAAGGCAAACTTCTTCCTTCCCTAACTGAGCTGGCATCCTGCAAACAAGAAGCCAAGAGGTGTGCTCTTTGCTTCTGGGGCTACAGTCCCTTTTGCCATCCCTCCCCTTCAGAGACAATGGGCAGAGATTGAGAACAGCCCAGAATCTCAGGCAGAGATTAAGAAAGAGCCCATAGACAACTAGATTAAGAAAGAGTACATAGAAATCCAGGGGAAATGCTCTTCCAGGTCCTAGGAACAGGGAAGTTCAGGCTGGGGAAGTACTTTCTACCTCACAGATGATACCAGTCAGGACCCAGTGGCACTGGGCAAAGAGCAGGTGAAAATAGCATCTCAAAGGCTGTCAAATTAAATTGTCATTAGACCCAAAGTTAAAAAAAAAAATAGACCAGTATCTGCATGCTAAATATAGTAAGGAAGATTTAACTAAGATCCAGATTCTCCCAACATAATAGCCAAAAATGTCCAGGTTATAATGGAAAAGTACTTGTCATGCCAATAATCAGGAAAACCACAGCTTGGGGAAAAAAAAAAGAGAGAGAGAGAGAGAGAGAGAGAATGACCAGGCCAGCCGGCTGGCAAAGAAAGAGGCTTAAACAGAAAAGGGCTCGGCTGTTCCCCACGGAGACTTTCGTTCCGCACAAAGTTTCCGTTCCTTCTGAAGGCGCTGGGCTTTGAAGTCCCCCGCGGGAGCTCCCTCTGCCCCTGGGAAGCCGGGCCCTGGCGGGTCCCCAGGTGCATGGCCAGGGTGGGGCCGGGCACACAGAGGAGGCAGCAGCAGGCCCTGGCGA
>NW_005370423.1:2740721-2746228 GCF_000412655.1 Myotis brandtii
CACCGGGGTCCTGGCCCCTCTGGTGGCTGGCCTTCTTCCTGGATCGCCTCTGCTCCCACCGCCGCTGGGTGCTGGTCGGGCTAGAGGGTAGGCGTCAGCCCAGATCTGCCGCTTCGTAAAGTCAGAGCTCCGGGGAGATTTCACAGGTGGGGAGACTGAGGCAGAGAGGGGGCCGCAGGCAGGCCGGGGAGCCGAAGCTGACTGCGTGGCCATCGTGCGGGCTTTGCCTCTCAATAGTAACAATAGCTGAGACCTACTAGGGCAGCGGTTCTCAACCTGTGGGTCGCGACCCCTTTGGGGGTCGAATGGCCCTTTCACAGGGGTCGCCTAAGACCATTGGAAAACACATATATAGGTGTCCCAAAATTCACGCAAGATTGGCAATTGAATTGAATTGCAAATCTTGCGTGAAGGTTGGGACACCCTATATAATTACATATTGTTTTTGTGATTAATCACTATCCTTTAATTATGTTCAATTTGTAACAATGAAAATACATCCTGCATATCAGATATTCACATGACGATTCATAACAGTAGCAACATTACAGTTATGAAGTAGCAACGAAAATAATTTTATGGTTGTTTTGTACTTTTAATACATGAGGAGCTGTATTAAAGTGTCGAGGCATTAGGAAGGTTGAGAACCGCTGTACTAGGTGCTTACAGGAGGGAATGGCCCAGTGACAGGCCCCAGGGACCTGGCAGGTAGGGAAAGATGGAAGGACCCTCTCGGGAAACTGCCTCCCCCGCCCTGTCCGTCGCCTCAGCTGGTCCCATCCTTGCTTGAGAGCTCTCCTCCCCGTCAGCGCCCCTCAGGGCCACAGCCACAGACTGGGACGCTCTCCGAGGCCACCACTAGGCGCTGAGCATCTGAGGACACTGGGACGCCATGGCGACAGGGTGGCCTGGGCCCCGATGATCATCTCCCCTCCTTCCTGCCCACGGGCATCGGGTCCCCGATTCCACGTGCCCAGCCCAGGGACACGCATGCTGGCGCCCTTCTGAGGTCTCCCTGGCATTTCTCTTGGGCTCGGGCACCTAGTAGGCTCTTTTCACGATGGTGGGGGTTGGGAGGAAATAACAGCACACCAGTTTTTTGTTTTGTTTTTGCAAAATGCTCTCTGAGTTTGGTCCTGCACACACTTCGGTCTTTTTGGTAAATAATAATGGTCCCCAAAATGGTTGGAGGGGGGTGAGGGTTGGCTGCTCCCCCATCACCTCCCTCCCAGGTGACGGGAGGTGAGTCTCTGAGCAGATGCTGACGCACACACGGGTCCTCACTGAAGCAGGAGCCCCGCTGGGGCGAACAGGTCTCCCCCCGGGGCTGTGAGCTCAGCAGGCCCAGCGTTCTGTGCTGCAGTGTTCCCCGCCCTCTCCCGTGAGCAGGCACCCAGACGGCCTGTGTCTCCCTGAGGCTGGCACCACGGAGTCAGAACTCAGAGCCAACGGCTGGACCCAGGACCTCAGAGGGATGGAGCTGGCGGGGGCGGGGGTACCCTCAGGTTCAGGTTACTGTGTCTCACTGGACTTACATCCCGTTCAGACCAGGTGGGGAGTGTCTTGACACCATTTTACTAAATTATACCTTGAACGCCTTTAATTCCACCCATGAGAGCCCACTTCTAAATCGATCACATTAAAAAAAATGTTTTTATTGATTTTAGAGAGAGAGGAAGGGAGAGGGAGAGAGACACAGAAACATCAATGAGAGAGAATCATGGATTGGCTGCCTCCAGCACGCCCCCTACTGGGGATCGAGCCCACAACCCGGGCCTGTGCCCCGACTGGGAATAGAACCAGAGACCTCCTGGTTCATAGGTTGACACCCAACCGTTGAGCCACACCAGCCGGGCTCGATCACATTTTTTGATATCCTGTTTGCTAATTAGCAAAATACCGGTGGCTGATAGACTTCCGGAGGGCCAAAGCCTTGTGTCCAGTTCTGTGTGTGCCCCTGCCTGGTGCGACCTCCCACAGTTAGAACACCGGGCATCCATCACGTTCATGAACGTTGTTCAGTTTTGGGGGAGTCATGAGTTATACACAGACTTTTGACTTTGTGGGGTGTCGGCCTCTCTAAGCCCTGTGTTCAAGAGTCAACTGTATCCTCCTGTTTTGTACTTTTAAAGTGAATTGCAGCCCAGCTGATGTGGCTGAGCGTTGACCTATGAACCAGGAGGTCACGGTTCGATTCCCGGTCAGGGCACATGCCCGGGTTGTGGGCTGGATCCCCAGTGGGGGGTGTGCAGGAGGCAGCTGATCAATGATTCTCTCTCGTCATTGATGTTTCTATCCCTCTCTCCCTCTCCCGTCCTCTCCCTGAAATCAATAAAAACATTAAAAAAATATAGTGATACCATCACAATTATTTAAAAAAAAAATAAAGTGAATTGCAGACATTGTAAAAGGAGCAGTTTAAGAGCACAGAGCAACAAGTGAGCCGGAGTCTGCTGACCCCGGCTGTGTCCCTCACCGGGGCGGCCCGAGGTGGCCTGGGTGTAGGCTCGCGGGGCCAGGAGCTCGGAGCTTTGGGGGGAGGGGGGGAGGGTGTGAGTCCACTGGGACCCTCCGCTGAGCTGGTTCCTTCGCTGCCTTGTGGGTGTTCCCTGCAAAGACTGCTGACGCCCCAAGACTCCAATAATTAGAATAATGATGATAAAATAGAAATGGCTTTCTCAGCCGAACAGAAACCGGAGAAGACAAGGAGGTTCCCACACCCGCCTTATTGTTTTTGGCCCTGAATTCCCGCAGCCCCAGGGAGGCGAATGTCTGGGCTCATGGCTGGCCTCTTCCAGTTGTGGTCAAGGGGGGCGGGCACTGGGGACCCTTGGGGAGTGTCATGTACAGGGATCTCTCTCTCAGAGCCCCAGGCTGAGCTGTAAGAGAGAGGGACTCACTTCGATCTGGTCTGACCCTGGTCTGCAGCTTCTGGAGCATCCAGACCCAGCCCCGGGAGAGGAGCCCTCAACTTCGCAACAACTGGCGAGGCCGCCCGGGAAGGTCCAGAGGGTGGCGGCGTCTGGTTCATCACCAAGGTGCCAGGCCATCTCCCCCCAGGTTCCCCCGGAGGCCACAGACATCGCTTCCTTCGTCCCCACAGGACACAAGCGTCCCAGGAAACCTGGCCTCCAAGAATAGGCGGACCATTAAAATACAAACGCAAAAGAGAAGAGGGAAAACTCAAGTCGGCTCAAGCACAGGATAGACCTAAGGCTGCGAGAACGCGCCTAGAGAGCAGGGCGCGTCTGTCTGAAGGAGCGCCAGCACAAGGAGGGGCTGTGGGGCCAGGAGGGAACTTGCAGGGTGAGATGGGCATCTCTCCCCACAGCCGTGGTTGCCCTTGACGGGTGGTGAAGGTGAGAGGCAGGGAGGGAAGGAAGTGAAGGTCTCCGTCTGGGCCAGGCGGGCCGCAGGGACTAACATGCAACCCTCAGGGCGGCCCCAGGAGATGAGGCTCTCTGTCTCCCCATTTTGCAGATGAGTAAATGGAGTCTCAGAGAGTCCCCTTGCTCGAGGCTTTCTGCAGCAAGGCCAGGGCGGGAGCTGGGGTGGAAGAGGGATCAGGTTGGTCTCTATGCCTGGCTGTGATGGCCCCGTTGGGCCCTTGGCTCCGAGCTGTGACAACTCCCCCCCCCCCCCAAATCACCCAGCTCCTTCCTACCTCAGGCCCTTTACACACACCGTTCTCTCTGCCAGGAACCCCGCCTCCTTCCGCCTCCTCCAGGCTCTCAGCCAGACCACCACCGAGACCCTCTGTGTCTTGGCCTGGTTTACACTGTACTTTTCCTTCTGGGGATTGTTTAAAACTGTGATTAAATAATTATTTATGTGGCCATTTATGAAAAGTCAGCCTCCCTGCAAGAGAACAAGCCCAGCAGGCAGGGCCTGGGGTCCTCGTTCTGGCACACAGTAGGCCCACAATCAATCCCGTACATGTTGAATAAACAAGTGAATAGAGGCATGGATTGCTTTCCTGGGGGGAGACGTGGGGGGCGCATCTTCCCTCCCAGGACCACGGTTCCTTTGTAGTCTGAGGCAAGTTTTCCCCGGGAGTGCGTGACTCTCAAGCAATACAACGGCAAACAGAAGTCACACATTTAGAGGGTTCGCAGTCGAGCGCCACTGAAAGGGCATGTGTGCATGGGCGTGTGTGGATGGGGAGAAGGCGGTCATTTGGTCACGCGTGGCAGAGCACCCCTTGACCGAACCTGGGGATCCCAGTTCCGAGGTTGCAAAAGGAATCTATTTTTTTTAAAAATATATTTTATTGATTTTTTTTTTTTTTACAGAGAGGAAGGGAGAGGGACAGAGAGCCAGAAACATCGATGAGAGAGAAACATCGATCAGCCACCTCCTGCACACCTCCTACTGGGGATGTGCCCGCAACCAAGGCACACGCCCCTGACCAGAATCGAACCTGGGACCCTTGAGTCCGCAGGCTGATGCTCTATCCACTGAGCCAAACCGGTCAGGGTGAAAGGAACCTGTTTTATTTCACTTCATGGGCCTGCCTGTTTTTTGTCGCCCACGGCCCCTCCTGCTCTGGGTGACACCTGCTTCTTTGGGCCTCACTCGCTGCAGTGTCCGGCTGCATCCTTAGGACCCAGCGGATCTGGGTGGGGCCAGGCAGCGCCTCCTCCGGCGAGGGAGGGCTTGGAAGGAGACACCTGTTCCTGTGAGCGTGGACTTGTATGTTTTTAAAAACATCAACTGGTCATCTCTCTTGCGTTTATGCTGGCAGCAGTGGACAAAGGGTCTTTCCAGCCACTCCTGGGGGGGGGGCAGCTGATGAAGGGGCCATGGGGCCTTCTCACAGGGGAGACCCCCGGGCCCCCGGGGGCCGGGCTGGAAGCAGGCACCTGGGGTATCAGATGCCACCTGAAGAATGACCTTTTTCTGGTCCCAGGTCAGCAGGCCGGTGAGAATCAAGGCTCGGGGGGGCAGGGCAGTGAGCCTGCCCTCAGCCAGTGCCCCCCAAGACCCTGTCAAGTAGGAGCTACAGGCTTTTTTGCTGCTCTGGAATTTTTCTTAAACTAGCACATTTTTTTTTCTGGAAGGAATTAAAAATGAAACAAACT
This sequence comes from Myotis brandtii, assembly GCF_000412655.1. Classification (NCBI taxonomy): domain Eukaryota; kingdom Metazoa; phylum Chordata; class Mammalia; order Chiroptera; family Vespertilionidae; genus Myotis; species Myotis brandtii. The sequence goes on from NW_005370423.1 coordinate 2,745,803, forward strand.
TCAGAGAAAGCTGGGGTGAGCTGCACCCCCTGAGCTGGGAGACAGCAGCCAGGTCCTGGGGGGAGGGGGGAGGGGGGAGCCAACACGTGGGACTGCACCCCCAAGGGATCCAAAAACTTCGTGCTCCTCTCCAAGTCCCCCAGCCTTTGTGGTTCATTCCTGGGAGGCCGTCCCCCGCCCCATCCTGTTACCCACTTCAGGCCTCTGGGGTTCCTACAGTTCCCTGGGGGTGGAAAGAGGGCAGCGCTGCGGGGCTCCCTGCCTGTGACACCCCCCTTTCCTCCAGCACACCCCTTCCCCCCCAGCTCCTTTTGTCCGCCCGCACCCCCCTCTCCAGGCTCCCGGCTGGGCAGGATAGGAAGTCTCCAGCCCCCTGGGGAGCCTGGGCGGGTCAGCGGGGGCTGTTCTCCGCCCCCTCCTCCAAGG
>NW_005370423.1:2746696-2746997 GCF_000412655.1 Myotis brandtii
GCTGAACCCCACCACCCAGGAGCTGCGGGGGGCGGCTCCCTCTTCCTGCCGCCAGGGAGCCCCAGGTGCGGGACACTCTCAGACGCGAGAGCTGGGGAGGGCGGCGACCCGGGGTGACTGTAACTTGGGGGGGGGGCTGGGTCCCAGCTAGGGGACCTCTCTGTCCTGGTCCCTCGGGGGACCCTCCTCGCTCTCTGTCTCCCCGTGTCAAGGTGTCCCGCTCGGCGTCGCGTTTCGCGGGTCACCCCGACTCTTCCTCCGCGTGCCAGCGTGTCCTCCCCGCACCCACGGGCCCTCGCTC
>NW_005370423.1:2747456-2747772 GCF_000412655.1 Myotis brandtii
GGGCTACAGCTATATTTTGGAGCTAATCGGGTCCTTTATAGTCTTAGCGAAGAAGTGCGCGGGGACCCTACAAATGCGGGTTGCGGGGGGGCGCACGGAGTTAGCCCAGAGGCTTAGGAGTCTGTGTGGAGGTGGGGCCCCGAAGGTCTTCCCACACTGACCCGTGGGCAAAACCCGAGAGTGAAAAGCCAGGTCCACGGATCGCTTGTCCGTGGGACATAATTTGCGGAGGTGGCCATCTGGGGCGATTCACCCCAGTTTCCCACCCCCTCCCTTCCCTCGCTTTTTGCAGTTTGCGGTGCGGCTGCATCTGGAC
>NW_005370423.1:2750182-2754012 GCF_000412655.1 Myotis brandtii
CCCAACCCAGGCCAGCTTCCAGTGTGGGTCCCGGGGTGCACACATTTGTGAGGACACACACACACACACACACACACACACACACACCCCTCTCGTCTCCTTGCTTTGCTTTCTATTTGCACCGGGGCCCCACCGCTCCAGTGCGCGCCCTTGGAGAGCCCAGGCCCCCGGGAGAGGCCATGGTTGACTGAGCCCCTCCCCTGCCCTCCTCTTTCCACCGGCGGCCTCTCCAGGCCTCGCTTGCTGCTTTGTCCCCGTTCCATCCCCTCGGCGGGTGTCCGGCTGCCATGGGCGATGCTAGAGGAGCGAGAGGATAGACGCTGGGTCCCCGGAGCCCCAAGTCATGAGGCCTCATCTCCCCCAGCGCCCCTGCTGACCTCTGGCCCCAGCCAGCTCTGCTCTGCAGAGTTCATTTCCTGAGGCCTGCGAGCCAGCGGCGCTGGGGCCCTGCTCCCTTCCTGCCAGCCTCGCTCCCGGCTCGAGGGCCTGGGACGGAATCGGCAGCCAGCCCGGGCCCTGGGACCCCGCCATTGCTTGTGGAGTCCCAGGGATCCCCGTGTCCACTCCGCCAGACCCTCCTTGTCACTCAGAGCAGACACACTCAGCCCACACTCTCAGTCGCTGCCTACCGCCCGTTCCCTTTTTCCTTGAGAGAAATGGCTCTGGGTCCCCCCACTCCGGCAGGCACCCCTGGATCGGTCCACAGATTTGGGGGCCCGGAGGGTGTTCTGACGGGGGACAAGGAAATCAGGAGAGAGACCCCAAGAAGGGGGGGGGGCAGGAGCTCGGCAGATGCCTGTCCTTTTGCTGCCGGGAAGGGCTCGGCGGTGGGACGTGATGTTGGGTTTCTTTTCCCCTTTCTCGGGCTCAGTGCTCAGGCCTGGAGACCCACTTCAGGGGGACCCGGGAGAAAACGCCGAACCCGGACCTCTGGTGGGAGCACCGTTTTATTACTGAGCGCGGGCAGTTGACTTTGAGTGACATCTGTGTATGGGAGCCGGCTTTTCATAAAAGAAGGTGCAGAGCTCACCCCCTTCTCACACCCGTGCTCGCCTCCCCACCTCCTTTTATTTATTTATTTTTAAGCATTTTATTTATTGAGAGAGGGGGGCGGGGAGAGAAACATCGATTTGTTGTTCTACTTCTGTCTGCATCCATTGGTTGATTGGTGTGTGTGTCTGTGTGTGTGTGTGTGTGTCCTGGCGAGGGGAATGGAACCTTGTCGCCTCCCTCGCATCCTTGGCATCGCATACGATGCTCTGAGGTCCCCGGTACCCGGCCGGCCCGACCTCCTTCTTTTAGAAGAGGTAGAGCTATTTGCAGTGAGCAGATGGGGGGGGGGGTGGTGGCTCGGAGTTGCCGGAACTTAATGCTGAAACCACTCGGTGTGTCCCTGAGAAAAGACTCAAGAACTGTTTTTCAGCCTTTGGTGAACGAGCCTGGATGTGAATTTAAACGAGTGCCTCTCTCTAAATGCACACGTGTGCACGTATAGCAGACCGCTCATGCTCAGTGATGGGGGCGGGTGGTGGGGGGGGGAGAGGGCAGATGGGGCAGACCCGTGCAGGCATTTTGGAGTGCAGGCATTTTGGGGAAGTGTTGTCCACATCAGCCCCCCCCCCCCCGGCCCCCAGTGCCTCTCTGTCCCTGGAATCTGACCTCCCCTGCTTCTCCCTGTGGTTCTTTGCCTTTTCCCAAAGCCGCTCCCACTCCACCCTCTCTCTCCCCATTTTGCTTTTTCTTCTGTTTACCCGGGTGACTGGGGTAGAGACCTGGCCGCTTATCCAGGGAGGAATGAAGAGAGAAGATGATTTGAATAGATAAGAGTTGCAGCAGGTGACGGACTTATTGCTTTTCAAGAAGGTCACCGCCTTCCCCTTCCCTCGCCCCACCCCGCTTCTCAGGCAATATTCAAAAGCGTGTGGTTGAGTGTGGACAGCTCCGCACCAGGCATTTCAAACGACAGGTCCTCACCTTTAAAGATGCTTGAAGGTGCTTTCTTCAGGAACAGTGGTGCCTTGTACATGTTGCTTTATTTTACTTCGCCTCCACCGCTGCGGGGGCCCCGGCAGAGGCCTGCGGACTTCCCAGCCCGCACGCCCCACTGCCAGAGGGGCTCTCTGGCTCAACTGTAATTTGTAATTGATCTCGGAGACGTGGAAGCCCATGGCGGGGAGGAAGGCAGAAATGTAACAATTTCTAAGGGATGCGCTCTAGAAAGTGTGATCTGAAAGCACAGGCTTTGCTGCTGTGAAAATCAAACAGACTTGGGGGGGTCCCGGGGGTGCGTTTCCCACTCATGGGTGCAACCTTCCTTCTGGTCACCTGTCCCCTGGGATGTTCGTCCTTTTTTGGAAAACCCAGCGCCCACGGTGGACTCCCAGCAAGTAGGGAAGGGAGCAGGGCAGTGGGGCAGCGGGGAGGACGGGCTCATCAAAAGCCTTGTGTTTTAAAAAACACACAAAAAAACCCCCAAACCATGCACGTTACACAAGTCACATTCTCTGGCCGGCTTTCCCTCCCGTCACCGTCCTCTCCTTTTTTTGTTTCCAGGTGGCCGTGCGGCCATTTGTTCCCTTCGTTCATTTTGGCCTCGTTCTGGGTCTGTTCTCAGCACCGCTCACTGATGTTATTTCGGCGGCTGGTACCTGTCCGCTCGTGGGCTCACCGGTCTCCCCTCACCCACACCGGCCTCCTCAGGCCCATGGTTCCTTTAGACGGGAATGGATACATCTTTTCCCCAGCCTCCGCTGAAAACTTTTACTGTCCATGTTCCCCATCTAGCAACAGCCTGTTAATTACAGTTATTCATATTAATTAGCAGTGAGTTCGTGTCCACGCATCTCTCCTCCCTCTCTCCCCCCCGCCCCGCAGCCCCAACATCCCAAACTCCCCCCAGTGCCTTCTCTGCGGACCCCTCCCCTTCTCGGTCCCCCCCTCCTGCCAGCCCGTAGCTCCTCCGAAGTCCATCTTACGCATGTGGTGGTCCGGGGACTGGGGAACAGTGTCGCTCGCCGCTGCTTGTGTTTCCATGGAAATAATTGAGATGTAATAAATAGAGGCGTTCCGAGGTTACAGGCTTCTCCATTCAGCTGAGACCGCGGACAAGTGTAAATTGTCGAGATCGGTTTGGCTAAAGGTACCTGATCTTGTAGGAAGGGCAGGACGGATCCTTCACAGATTCTTTGCTTTCCATGCGGGTGGGGGCGGCTGACACTTCAATCCTCATATTTACCCTCCCTCCCCCCCCATGTAAGTCACCCACTCCCAGCTCCGGAAGGGCCTGTCATAGCCTTCCATGATGTCTGATAATTGCCATTTAGATTCCTACACCTGTTTCCTTGCAGAAATGCAATAGGCCATGCAATACAGATGCCTTAGGCAGGGGGCCCTGCTACACGTTGATCCGTCAGGTGCCCAGGGGGACACTCGTTAGGGCAGGGGCACAGTGGGGGTGACTTGACAGTCGTCCAGTCATCGGGTGGAACCCGGGAACTGGCTGCCACAGCGTGCCCGCGGGGGAGGAGGGGGCACCAGGAGGAGCCCCGAGTGCGCCTCGCCGGGCACGGCCTTCTCGCCGGGGCTGGAAGGCGGGGATCTGGTTCAGTCGAATAGAAAGTTGCAGTAATTGCCGTATCCGTAGCCAACTCTTAAGCTGGTGGCGGTGGAATTCTTCCCCTGATGTAGGATTTAATAGTCTGGCAATTAGATGCATTGATTTCTCTTAACTGTTCATTTGGATGTGTAAACGCAAGAGGCCCGCCACCGAGGCTGGCGGTGCGGGCGGCTGCCCGGCCCCTGGAAAAGGCTGCTGTGGGCGGTGGTGGCGG
>NW_005370423.1:2754076-2759959 GCF_000412655.1 Myotis brandtii
GGCTCCTCCGGGCGGCCCTGGGGCCGGCTCCCTCTTCTTTCAAAATTTCTACCCCTTTTGCCGTGCAATGAAGAGCCCCCCTGTCCAGACTGTTCACAGAAATAGAAACAACGGCGCCCAGCTATGGCTGAAGCGCAAATCACCTTTTCAGCTGCAGGTGCGCGTGGAGCAGCAGCTCCGTGTCTGAGGGACTGGACCCCCTGCGTAGCTTTGGCAGATGGTCTGTTAGGGGCCAGAGGGCAAAGTCACAGAGCACCTTGGCTCTGAGTCCCAGAGGGACCCCCGGCTGGACGTGGAGAGGCCTCTCCACCCTCCTCAGCAATAGCCTTTGCCCCCCGGCCACCTAGCCTAGGGGCTCTGTCCAGCCCCGAGGACGTGCGGGGCACAGCCTGTTGGAGCCTTTGTTGGGCCCGGGACGCTGCGACTTGGCAGCAGCTGGGAGAGTGTGTGGGTAATGAGTGCTTGCAAATATTAGCACCTCTTACCTCCCCACTCTTGGGCCTGTCAATGGCACCCGGTTCTCACCTGCAGGCACCCCAAACCGGTGGATGGCAAGCAAGCAGAGGGGGCCAGCTTTCCAGGTGGCCCCGTTCTTTTAACCAAGGTGGGGGGGAGGAGGGGAGTTAGTTAATTGTTTGGTTGGCCAAGGTGAGCATGGATTTACCCTTTCCCACCCCTTGTCCATGTCCACTAGTGTTTTTATTTTTGTTTGTCTGTTTGTTAATTCTCACTGGAGGATATTTTTTCCATTGATTTTTAGAGAGAGTGGAAGGGAGGGAGGGGGGAGAGAGAAAGAGAGAGGGAGAGAGAAACATCGATGTGAGAGAGACACATGGATTGGTTGCCTCCTGCACGGGCCTGGACCGGAGCTAGGGGATCGAACCTGCAACCCAGGCATGTGCCCTGGACCGGGAACCGAACCCATGACCCTTCTGTGTGTAGGCGGACACTCTAACCACTGAGCATACCTGCCCATCGTCCACTGGTGTTTTGAAAGAATGTCATCTTCACATCTTGAGAACGTTTGCATTAGATGGCAGGACTCCTTTCTCAGGGGCGGGCCTGGCCCAAGCACAATGGAAGGGTACCTTGGGCACGGTTGGTGGGCGCTCCCTGACTGTGGGTCGCCCGGGAAACCTCAGGGCACCTTGGTGGGTGAATCTGACAATTTCTGCAAAATCCTGTCAGCTTGCAAGGGCGTTTTTTTTTTGTTGTTGTTTTTTTTTGGTGCAGAAACAGGTTAGTGGGTAATCAGTGTCGTTTTGCACCCAGAAAGGACTCAGGAAGCCTGCATGGGCTCTATCCCGCTGGAAGTTTTCAGTGCCGGCTTGTCAGCTCCCTGGGCCTTCGCCGGGAGAGGCAGGGCGGAGCGGAGCGGGCGAGATGCTGAGGGAAACTTTGGATTCACCGCTCACCCGCCGGGATCGGCAGCAGCCGACGATTGGGGTTGTGCACGCAGTAAATAAAAATACTTTCCCTCTGTGGAGGAGCACCAATTAGCTGATTGCTCCGTGCCCCCCGCCTTTAAGGAGAGCGCGCGGCGTCACCCATCTTCCCCTACAAAGGTTTGATTTTTAATGTCTCGTGGAAAGGGTTCTCTTTGTCTTGATTGATGTCAGGAATAAAAGCATGATGGTAATATCCCTTTGAAAGCTATTGTATTGTCAGCCCTGGCTGACAGCGGCGGGCCTCCCAGCGTTATAGATTAGTGCTGTGAAAACACTGACATTCTCTTTGTTAGGGGCCTGTTGTTCTACTGGCGAAGTCAATTACACAATGTGAGCTCAGTTACCCGGCTGACTTCCGAAGTGGCGATGGCTTGCCTCCTCTCCTGAAAGATATAATTTCCCTTCGATGGTGGTGGTGTTGTTTTGTTTTCTTTCTTTCTTTCTTACTTTCTTTTTTTTTTTTTTTGTCTTTGGGCCTTTCCTGGGTGTCCCCCACCCCATCCCGTGGTCCCGAGGCAAACACACCCTGGGTTCCAGGGAGACAAGGCCGATGCGGAGACGGCCACATGGTTATCTCCCAGGTCTTCTGCTCATTCACGTGTCAGAGGCTCCTTATCGGTGCAGTGGCTACAGCAGCCAAGATACATGACAAATGCCCATCAGATGAGATTGCAGTGGCGATAAGATGTTCCCCAGTGCGTGGATCTCTGGGTTTGGGGACCTTGGGGGTCGGCAAATTCAGGGTTTTTCCCAAATGTCCTGGGGGCTCGGCCGGGGTCCTGGGTGGACGGGACCCCGGCAAGTAGCGTTTGGTTCGAGGGAGTTGGTAAGCATCGCGGTCTCAGAGGCCGGCTGTTGAGTTGAGGACTTAGGATCCCGGATGGCGTTGTGCAGGGGCAGCGGCGTCTCCCAAGAGAACCACGCAGCCACGCTTCTCCCATTGCAGATGGCAGACGCGAATGATGAGGCGATTCCGGGTGCCTTTCCTGGGCGCCCTTGAACTTAGGAGTGACCCGTAAGCCCAGTGTGTGAAGTCCTGCTCCCGAGAGAGGCAAGTCTGCCCTGTCCACGGCCGAACATGGTCGGGGTGAAGGTTTTCTCTCTCTTTTCTTAAAAAATATATTTGTATTGATTTCAGAGAGGAAGGGAGGGGGAGAGAGGGAGAAACATCAGTGATGAGAGAGAGTCATGGATCGGCTGCCTCCTGCACGTCCCCTACTGGGGATCGAGCCCACAACCTGGGACCTTGTGCCCTCGACCAGAATCGAACCCGGGACCCTTCAGTCCGCAGGCCGACGCTCTATCCACTGAGCCAGACCGGCTGGGGTGGGATGTTTCTCTTTACCCCCCTGCTCTCCCGCTTCACCCCGGCCTTCTGCAGAGAGATGAAAGCCTAACATCCCCCAGGTCTGGCACCTGGCTGCCAGAGAGAGGCAGTGGCCTGAGGCTGGACAGAACCCGGGGCCGGGAGGCCCCAGGTGACAGGGACCGGCCAGGAGACGGGAGGAGGACACGCATGGTGGGCCCTGACGTTGTGATTTCGAACCACCGGACGAGAGCCTGTGTTCGCCAGCAATTGGTCGGGGCTAATTTTGTTTCTCTCCAATAATTGAAAATTAATGTCTTGAAGTGAAAGCAGATGCTCGTGTCATCTTCGGAACTGGGATGTGACATGGGGCTCTGTCGATGGGCTCGCTTGTTTGCCAGTCCTTCCCCCCCTCACAGCTAATGGGGTGTTGGGGCTGACGTCACCCCAGGCCCAGGGCTTCGGGGAGGAGAGACAGCGGTACCCTCGCTGTCACGTGTCGGATGCCCCCAGCCCCGGGAAGGAGGCCGGTGGGAGCCTTCCTCTCGGGGGGAGAGTGTGGGACAGACCTGCTTCCCTGAGCCACCAGACCTGCAGCGCGTGTTGTTCGGAAATCCTCTCCCCCGAGAGGCTTTTATTGAGATAGTTGACGGCGTCGTGCTGGGAAAGGTGAGGGAGCCCTGATTAGGGGAGGGAGTGGGCTCGGCCAGACCACGGGGTCCTCGGGGCGGGAGGTGCCCCTGCAGTAAAGCTGGTGAAGTAGCCGGTTCCGGGGCCCACGCCCCACAGATGCTCCTGTGGTTGGTCTGAGGAGGGCCCCGAACTCTTCATTTCTTCACTTTGGAAAAAAATGGAGATGAGCTATAGGTAACATCAAACGCACCATCGTAACCATTGTTTAAGGGAAGAATGCTTTTTTTTTTTTTAAATATATTTTATTGATTTTTTACAGAGTGGAAGGGAGAGGGATAGAGAGTTAGAAACATGGATGAGAGAGAAACATCCATCAGCTGCCTCCCGCACACCTCCTACTGGGGATGTGCCCACAAACCAGGTACATGCCCTTGACCGGAATCGAACCTGGGACCTTTCAGTCCGCAGGCCGATGCTCTATCCACTGAGCCAAACCGGTTTCGGCAAGAATGCTTTTTTTAAAAAAAATATATTTTATTGATTTTTTACAGAGAGGAAGGGAGAGGGATAGAGAGTCAGAAACATCGACAAGAGAGAAACATCGATCAGCTGCCTCCTGCACGCCCCCCACTGGGGATGTGCCCGCAACCAAGGTACATGCCCTTGACTGGAATCGAACCTGGGACCCTTGAGTCCGCAGGCCGACGCTCTATCCACTGAGCCAAACTGGTGAGGGCAAGAATGCTTTTTAAAACTTATTTTAGAGAGAAGGAGAGAGAGAGCGAGAGCAACATCGATGAAAGAGGAACATCGGTCGGCTGCCTCCTTCCTGCGCGTGCCCTGACCGGGGATCGGACCCGAGAGCTCTGGGCGCAGGGATGACGCTCACCGGCCGGGGCGCACCCCTTTTAAGCGTCCTGTTCAGTGGCGTTCAGCGCGTTCACACTGCTGTGCACCGTCACCACCGTGAACCCTGTGTTCAGTCAGCACCAGGTGGCGGTGCGTTGGGGGGTTCGGCCCTCCCGGGAGGCCCTCCGATCAGGGCCGAGTTATGCCGGGTGGAGCTGGGAAACTGAGGCACCGATGAAGATGGGGCTCTGCGAGGAGCTGGTGTGAGCTCCTGGCGCTGGTGTGAGCGGTGTGGCTGGCTGGCGTGCCCGGCGCTAGGACCGAGACTGGGACCCCGTCAGGCCTGGGGGCTGGGCCAGGCCAGGAGGGGCGCCCAGAAGCAGTTGAGCCACCAGGTGACCATTCTCAGGCTTAGAACCTTCATCCTGTCCAGTGTCCTTGGGGACTTCATTCCTCTAGGGACGGAGATGAGCTGGGTGTGCGCTTGCCCAGTGACCCCAGTGGCCCCCACACCTGCCTGCCAGGACCCAGGTGGCCCCTGACTCAGCCAGCCCTGCGTGCTGCCGCCTGGTTTGTCTGTGATGAAGAAAGGGGAGGGCCCTGGCCGGTTTGGCTCAGTGGATAGAGCGGTGCCTTGGTTTCCGGTCCTGAGCGCCGACCCCTCTGGGCCCCAGGTCTGGGTCCTGCAGCCGCTGGCGCTGTCCTTGCCGTCGCCTGGCACCTCTTCGCCCCCGTTTCGTCTGTAATTGAAATTTGCCCTTTCGTTACCTAGGCATGAATTCTTTTCCGCAAGGTTGTCATTCCCTTTCCCGCTGTGAGGTTTATCTCGTCTGTTGATCCTAATTAAATAAAACATACTGTTCACCTAACTCCGCTTGCACCGAAGTTTACCCGCCTGAAGGCAGCGATGGCCATCTGGGCTTGGTTGGGAACAGGGCCTGGCTGGCGCGGGGCGCTGGGCGGGGGTGGGGGGGATAGTGGCTGCCCCGTCCAGGCCAGGTGTACCCCCTTGGCCTGGGGGCTGCAGGACTTCGTAGCCAAGCAACCTATAGCATGTGGCTGGTTCCTGCCGCCGAGATGTGGCTTTGTCCCTGGCCCCTGGGGGCTGCCGGCTGAACCTGGGGAGAGGAGAGACGATCACCAGCTCCAGAGAGTCCCCAGGGAGAGGTGAGGGAGGAGAGGGGCTCCCAGGGGTGGGGAAGGATGGAAAGCGGGGGCAGGCTCCTGGCACCAGGGGTGGCAGCTGCAGAGAGCGCGGTGATCTCTGGGGAACGGGGAGCAAGCAGGGCACACCTTCCCGGTGCCCAGGACAGCTCTGCAGATGCCCTGTGCCCTCAGGGAGAGACTGGCTGGCCAGGGGCCTGGCACGCATGTGGGCAGATTCAGTCCCTCGCTCTTAGCCTTTGACGGTCTCAGAGCCTGAGAATCCTGGTGGGAAAGGAAGCCCGGACCCACACACTTTCACTGTCGGGGAGCTCGGGGAGCTCACCCCCTCCCTAAGCACCTGGGCATCTTCAGCTGGGGGTTCCCATGTCCTTTCCAGGAGGCTGCAGCCTGCCTCCTCTCATCCGGGTGCGTGGGCCCCGGTCCTGTCTCCTGGGGCCACAGTCCCAATGCCCTCCCACCCCCGCCCAGCAGCCCCGCGAG
>NW_005370423.1:2760051-2763954 GCF_000412655.1 Myotis brandtii
ACTCGGAGGTGCCTTGGCCTGGGTTTCTGGTCCTTGTGTTTTGTTCTTTTTAAAAATATATTTTTATTGATTTCAGCGAGGAAGGGAGAGGGACAGAGAGAGAAAATCAATGATGAGAGAGAATCATGGATCGGCTGCCTCCTGCATGCCCCCTACTGGGGATCGACGGGGAATTGAACTGTGACCTCCTGGTTCGTGGGTTGATGCTTAACGGCTGAGCCACACCGGCCGGCCGGGCTGGGTCCTTGTGTTTCAAAAGGATTTTTAAAGCGAACGAGGGAATGTGTAAACTGCCGAGTGGAGGAGTGAACGGAACAAATGACTGCTCAGTGAGTCCATGGATTCCTAAGTGAACGAGTGAGTGAAGAGTGGGTGGGTGGGTGGGCGGCAGGGAGCACAGGCCCGACCGAGCACGCTGGCCGCTGGCATCTCTGATGGTCCCTGCTCCCCCCTCCCTCTCCCCCTCCCCCCTTCAGGTGTTCGGGAGGTGAGAGCTGCCCACCTGGAGGCTGGGTGCCCGCACGTCCACCCTCGCTCTCCAGTGAGTGTAGCTACTGTTCATTGAAGGCTTGGTGCGAAGCATTGTGCTGGGTTGTAAAACATGGTTTGTAAACGATAAAAGCCGTATGAGCTTTCTGTACTCATTTAATTTTTAATTTTGCGTTAATCCTCACTTGAGAATATTTTCCCATTGATTTTGAGAGAGAGTGGGAAAGACAGAGAGCAACACCGATGTGAGAGAAACACATCGATTGGTTGCATGAGCCCCGACTAGGGCCCTGGTGGGGGGAGGAGGAGGAGCCCGCAACCAAGGTACGTGCCCTTGACCGGAATCGAACCCGGGACCCTTCGGTCTGCAGGCCGACGCTCTATCCACTGAGCCACACCGGCGAGGGCCGTCTTCACATATTTGAAGGAAGGATTTCCACGTCTTAAATAATGATGCGATCCCCCCCTTCCTAGAGATGAGCATGTCGCTTAGTTATCTTTCCTCTCAGGCCTTTTCTGTGGTGCATTTACAGTAACACGCGTGTGCACAGACCCACCCACGCCTGCTTGGAAGCCCGGGTAGCGTCGTAGGCCGCGGGGCTACCCTTCCTGCTATTCGCTATCACGAGGCATGAGGCTCCAATCGTGGTTGCACATTAGCATCCTCGTAGGCACTTAAAGAGAAGGCATTGCCTGGGCCCCACTGCAGACCAGATCATCCGGAACCGTGGGGGATGCGGCGCTGGTTCCGTGATTTTTTTTAAAGCTTTTTGGTGCTTCAGGAGTGCAGCTGGGGCGCAGGACCATGAGTCTGGGGGATCCCCTCATGTTCCTGGGGAGACCTACGCCCCGCGGAATAGACGTGCCACACGTCCTGGCAGCCCTCTATCGATGGACATGGAGGTGCCTCCAGTTCTTTCCTGTGACAGACGGGTGCAGGGAGAAGCCTCGTGTATAAGTCGTTGTGTTTCTTAGGCCAGATTCTTAGAAGTGGAATAGTTGCTTAGGTCAGAGGGTGGTCTCGTGACAAGTTTGATAGCTCTTCTCAAATTGCCCTCCACAAAGGTGTGCAAGTCCCCCTTCAGTCACGATGTGGGAACGCATGTGTCTCCGAATCCTGCCCACACGGATATGTTCGTTCCCCCTCTCTTCCTCTTCTTCCTCTCTTTCCTCCTCTTCTTCCTCCCCCTTCTTTTTGTCAGTCTGGCAGGCGAGAGATAGCTCATTGTTTTAACTTGTACTTTCCTGATGACTAGTGAAGTTAACCATTTTTCTTCATGTTTATAGACCATCTCTATGTTTTCTTTAGGAAGGGGCACTGCATTGAATGTGGAGCTTGGGGGGTGGTTTGGGCATTTGTTTCCATCAGCTGGTTCTTTATTCATGTCTTTTTCTCCATCCATCCATCCATCCATCATCCATCACCCATCATCCATCATCCATCTACCATCCATCCTCCATCCACCCATCCATCCATCCATCCATCCATCCTCCATCCACCCATTTATCCATCCTCCATCCATCCATCACCCATCATCCATCATCCATCACCCATCATCACCCATTATCCATCATCCATCCATCCATCGCCCATCATCCATACATCCATCCATCGCCCATCATTCATCAGCCATTCATCCATCCATCCATTCACCCTCCATCCATCCATCCATCCATCCATCCTCCATCCATCCATCCATCCATCCATCCTCCATCCATCCATCCATCCATCCACCCTCCCTTCTTTCCTTGTCTTCCTTTTCTCCCTTTCCTTTCCTTTCCTTTTCCCCTCCTCCATCCTTCCCTCCCTCCCTCCTTCCCTCCCTCTTCCCTCCCCTTCATCTAAATCTTGAGTGTTGCTGCGGGGGTGCTGCTGCCTCTGTAATGGCTGCTGCAAAACAAACGCTGGATGTGATTTTCACTCTTCACCTCTCTTCGTCAAAGCGAAAATCCTCTTCACATTTCTTTCGATTCCTGAAAACAGGCACTAATGTGTTAAAAACCGGGTACTAATTTCATAAAGGCAAACTGACGTAATGCAAACTTTCAAGAAGTTGGAGGCCCATCGTTTCTAATCTCCAAACCTAGTACACACTTGTCATGGAACCTTCTTATCTGGAGAGAGTTTGGGTTCCTAGGCATTTGAAGTTTACCATCATACCTATTTGTTTATTCATCCCCCACATGTTTACTGAACACCTACTCTGTGCTGGGCACTGTTCATGGTGCTGAAACCGGCCAACAGGCAGGTTGTTCTAGTGCAGTGGTTCTCAACCTTCCTAAGGCCGCGACCCTTTCATACAGTTCCTCGTGTTGTGGTGACCCCCAACCAGAAAATTATTTTCGTTGCTGCTTCATAACTGTAATGTTGCTACTGTTATGAATCGTCATGTAAATATCTGATATGCAGGATGTATTTTCATTGTTACAAATTGGACATAATTAAAGCATAGTGATTCATCACAAAAACAATACGTAATTATATATGTGTTTTCCGATGGTCTTAGGCGACTCCTGTGAAAGGGTCGTTCGACCCCCAAAGGGGTCGCGACCCACAGGTTGAGAACCGCTGTTAGTGGGAGCGAGGGGCCGTCTACAAGGACGTGAGTCAATCCCATAGTTCCTGGGGAGTGACCCTGGGCAGGGAGAGGTGGGGGCATCTCTCCGGACAGGGCCAGCGGGAGGCCACGCTTGAGTCCAGGGTGATGGGAGGGCTAAGAGGGGAGCTGGGGGCTGGAAGCCTTTGTGGTGGGTGCTCTGAAGGGGCTGGAGGATTGGGAGGCGGGGCCTTCCCTGGGCTGAGAGGACCGTCATGTCCCGTCCCCCCCCCCTCCCCCGCCACTGGTCCAGCCCTGTGGTTTCTGTGACAGCCCAGGCCTCAGAGAGAGGCTTCTCGGGGTGGTGAGTCTGTTCAATGCAGCTCTTTTCGGGACAGAGTGGCTTCTGGCTCCCAATCTTGCCCTGGGAGCCCCCTGGCCCTCCCCCTCCTCCCCGCACCATGCAGTCCTGCCTCAGTGTAAGCCTGTGGAAGTCGCTGTAGAGGGCTCAGGGGACGGCCCCTCCTGGGCAGGCCGGCTGCACGCTGAGTCCCTGCCTGTCTCGGTCACGGCCGTGTCCCCAGTGCCTGGCACCGGACCCATTCCCACCCCACCTGACAGATGGCTAAATGAGGCCAGGAGGCTCCCACAGCCCATTCCCTCCGAGGCCCAGCCCAGAATCTAACCCTGTTCCAAGCCAGGCTGTGACCCGAGCTTGGGGGATGGGGGGCAGAGGTTTCCTGGTGGAGGCTCTGGCCCTCCTGAGGTCTGTCTGTAGATTTGGGTCCTGGGAGATGAGGGGGGAGGATGGGGGTGGCTGGAGGTGCAGAAGGAGTGGGGTGGGAGAGGGCCAGGAGTTGGGGTTTGGTAAGAGGTA
>NW_005370423.1:2764208-2766810 GCF_000412655.1 Myotis brandtii
CAGCCCTGGGACCCCTTTGAGGCGCAGTCCTGGGAACGCGTCTGGCCGCCCCCGCCCGCCCCGAGGCCTCCATGAGGGCTCCATGGCTGCGCGCAATAACTCAGGCCTGGGTTTGGGCACAAAGCACCCCGGCAGGAGGCCGGCTGGGACAGCGGCGGGGGTATGGACAATCACAGATCCATGTCCCTGATTGCTCTCAGCGCTTCATGCTCACTCACTCATTCATTTAGCTCCATCGCAACCCCATGAGGTCCTGTGATCACCCCCGGTGTACAGAAGGGGAAACTGAGGCACAGGGTGGGAAATTGAATTGCCCGGTGTCCCAAGCCGGGGCTGGACAGGGTGTGAAGGCTGGCTCTCTGGCCCCAGAGCCACGAGTGGCCCGCGTGTGGCGGCCCGGCGTGCATGTGTGGGGGACACGGGCCTGGGGGTGGTTTTGACTGTATCTGTAGATGCTTAAGAAAGGACACACAGAACATTTGCAGGCAGATCTGAGTCATGATTCTGGGTTTGCCCCTTGAAATCACTCACTCATTCATTCCCTGGCTCTGTGCTCACTCCTCGGCGGTGGCTGGGGCACAGTGATGAGCGATGAGGGCCAGGCCCCCCCCCCCCCCCCCCCCGGGGGGGGGAGGGGGGGGGGGGGGGGGGGGAAGGGCGGCGCTCAGGGTGGGTCCAGGCAGTGCCCTGCTGCTGTGAGAAATTAAACGTTTGGTAATTTACAGCTTGCCCCGGGAGACTCGGGGCCGAGTTGTCTGGGCACACTGTCTGCACTGACTGATCACCCCACAATGGTGTGAGGCTCCCCTTCACTTCCCCAGCGACGCCATACCTTTCCATGGCACAAGCATTGCTGCTGTTACGTGTGAGCGTTGGAGGGGAACACGCCTGCCAGTAGAAGCCTTTATCCGTGTTTACCAGGTGCCAGGCGGCATGCCCACACAGACTCCCAGGAGTAGCAGGGCCAGATGTCACCTTTTAAGTTCCACCCGAAAGAAGCAGAAGCTGCTGAGAGATGGAGAGTGAAAGCAGATAGTAAGAGGAAGGGACCACATATGTAATAACTTAATCGATAAAAAAAATACTATAAAAATAAATAAGTAAGTAAGTAAGTAAGTAAATAAATAAATAAATAAATAAATAAATAAGGGGCGGGACTCCCAGAGGGACGCTCTGAGCGCGTTCACAGGGCCACCCCCCTGCCTTGGGCCCTGCCCTGCGTGGGGAGGAGGGAGGGGGGAAGGCCATGGTCCCTTCCCACGAGGACCCGAAGGGGTGTGTGTCTGGAGGGGCAGGGACAAGTGGGGTGGCTCCTGGAAGGGTGAGGAAAGAGGATGGGTGGGAGGGGAACGGCGTGGGGTGGCCCGCCGGCCCTTTCTGGAGAGTCCCCAGGGCCGCCCTGGGCTTGAGCTTGAATGACCCTGAGCCTTGCATAACCTCTGAGCTCAGCGCTCGGTTCTAGAGGTTCTCATGGCCCCTCGGTATCCAGCGAGCAGCAGGAAGGAGGCCCGGAGGGCCCACCGCCTTGCCCGGCTTCCACGGGGCGTGTGCAGCCATTGGTCAGGCTGCTCATGTCCAGCGCCCCCATGTCCCAGGGACAGGGCTCCTGAGCACCAGGCCCGGGGGGAGGGGGCCCTGCACACCGTTAGGTTAGGGTTGCAGGTGGAGGGGAGAGCATGACACTCCATCGCTGTCACCCAGGTCCCTGAGCTGCCCCTATCCCCCCGACCTCCGCCAGGTCCAGCGAGCAAACAGCTTGTGCCCGCTGCGCCCGCAGTGCAGGACGCACTGGGTACCTGCACGGGCTTCATGCTGCATCGCCTCAACATGCCCTCGCTCGCTCCGTGTGCCCGGGTGCGGGGGCTGAGTGTGAGCACAGTTCCCTACTTGGACATGCGATGAGGCTGGGCTGGCCACAGGCCTCTCCGTGCCTCTGTGCTGCCTTGTGGTTGTAAATGTGTTGATTTCAGAGAGGAAGGGACATCCGCGATGAGAGGGAATCATGGGTCGGCTGCCTCCTGCACGCCCCCTACTGGGGATCCAGCCCACCACCCGGGCAGGTGCCCTGATTGGGAACTGAACTGTGACCTCCTGGTTCCCGTGTCGATGCTCAACCACTGAGCCGCACTGGCCGGGCTGGGCCGCCTTGTTTCCGTGAGGAGGCTCCAGGTCTGCTCTCCTGTGCACACGCGCTTGGCCGGGGTGGCAGGAGGGGCCGGGCAGCCGTCGGTAATGGTACTGAGGCCGACCGTGTGCCCATCGCGAGCTGACCGCTCCCGTCCACAGCCCTGGGAGGTTGCAGCCATTGGGTTTGCCAGCCTGCAGGTGAGGGTCAGCCTGAGGTCCTAGGTCACATGTCGCAGGCAGGCTGCCTGCCACCCTGGGGCCCCATCTACAGGCCTGGAGAGGGAGCCGCCCCCTCCCCCGCCCCCAGGGGCGCACGCTGGGCTGGGAGACAGACCCATAAACAGCCATGAACTCTGAGGCTGGTAACATCACGTTCCCCCTGAGGACCCAGCTGGTGGCCAAGTGCGCCCTCCCCCCTCTACCCCCTTGCTGCCTGCCTGGGCCTGCCCCTGAGCTTTACTTGGGGGAGAAGGCG
>NW_005370423.1:2767198-2768631 GCF_000412655.1 Myotis brandtii
AGAGCCCTGGGACATTTGGGGTGGGGGCAGGGCAGGGCTGTGCTTGCTTCCTGGCTCCTCGGGACCTGCACACCCTCAGCTCTGCTTGGTGGGAGGTGCTGGCTGCGTTTCGGGGAGGGATCCTCCCTGCTGCTGTGCCCCACCCACCCCCAAACCCCAAGAGTCCAGCTGGCTCAGCCCAGGAATCTTGGATGTGGTGGTTGGGGGTGGGTGGCCTTGCAGAGGGACTCCCAGATTTAAAGGGCCCTGTCCCCGGGCCTCCCTCTGTTGCCATGCACACCGCCCCTCTGGCCCGGGGCCTGGCCGGCCTGGGAGCCTGCATCTGCCTCCTCAACATTTTCCCGGAGCCTGAGTTCGGACCCGGGGGTGCGTGGCCCTCCACGGCGGCGTCTCCAGGCTGCCCTTCACCGTGCCCGTCCTGCCGGAGAGCCTGGGAGCGGCTCCTCCCCCCCTGCAGCCCTCTCCCTGGGCACCGACCCTCTGCATTCCCTGCCCTGCACCCCCTCCTGCGAGGCTTCCTGGAACCCGGGGACCCTGGAGGTTTCTGGACCAGATCGAGTTGCCTGGGTGGTTCTTTCCGTTTTGTTTTTTTTTTTGGGCCGTCCAGGGTGGGGGAGCCGGGAGAGGAGCTGGTAATTGGGCCAGCTCCAGCCAAGGGTGGAGGCAGCCCCTGGCTCCCCCGGTGGAAGTGTGACCCCCAGCCCCTGCCCCTGAGTGCCTGGGGGGCCTGGCTTCCTCTCCTGGCAGGACCAGCGGGTTTGGTGTTTCCTGCCTCCTCCCTTTTGTTTTGCAGCAGGAGGCCCCTGGGGGGACGCGGGGCCCCTCTAGCTGCTCTCCCTGGTGACGGGGGCCTGGCTTGGCCTGGCACTGCCCGGCCCTGCTGAGCCCGGATGGGGTGACCTAGGTTGCTTCCCCCCTCCCCCCCCCTGCCTGGACAGCTGGGCCAAGGTGGACCCACCTCTAGGCCTGTGCCAGAGGGCGAAGCTGATGCCAGGGCTCCTCCCAGACCCTGGGGCTGGCCGCTGGGGGGTGGGGCTCTGGGGGAGGCTGAGGGCTCCGGGGAAACGGAGCCGCAAGGTCAGGGGTTGGGAGAGAGCAGGATCACCCCCTGGGGCCAGGAGCCAGGGCTGAGGCCCCTGGAGTTAATTCTGCGCTGGCTCTGAGAACCCCCCAGCCCTCCGCAGCCCGGCACTGCTGGCCCGCGCCCTCCAAGGCCCGCTGCACACATGGTTTTGCTTTTCCAGGCATCCTCCCCTGGTCCCCTCCCTCTGGGTGCCTTCTGAGCTCCTCGGGCCCCTCCCCCAGCCCTCCTGGGCCCCCTCCTTCCTCCTTGACCCACTTTAGTCCCCTGTTGCTGGGGGAGGGGCGCGCACAGCCGGCGGCTCTGATCCTGGCTGCCTCCCCCAGCATCCCTCGGGGCGGGCTCTGGATGG
>NW_005370423.1:2768722-2778701 GCF_000412655.1 Myotis brandtii
GACAGTTCTGGACAGCTGCCCCTGCCCCGGCCCCTGGGAGGCCCTGCCAGGGCCGGGCTCCGGTTTCCCCCAGCCCCAGGGAGCTGTGGCTGCGGAGGTCCCTCCTTCCACCTCCTCCTTGGCGAGTTTGTGCGCTTCCCAGAGGAGCCCCGGGCAGGCCCAGGCCATTCTTCCCGTAAATCTCCGCTGGAGACACTGGCGCTGGGGTCACGTTCGGGGTCGGCAGTCGGTTGATCTGTGCACCTCGGGGAAATTCACCCACCCTCTCTGGGCAGCGAGGGAGCTGGACCGGATGGCTAACCTTTATTGAGCATTTACTACGGCAGTGTGGCAAGGCATGCCTTCCTAATCCCCATTTTATTTATTTATTTAAAATATTTTTATTGCTTTCAGAGAGAAAGGGAGAGGGAGAGAGAGAAACATCAGTGATGAGGGAGAATCATGGATCAGCTGCCTCCTGCACGCCCCCCACTGGGGATCGAGCCCACAACCCCGGCATGTGCCCTGACCGGGAATCAAACCGTGACCTCCTGGTTCATAGGTCAATGCTCAACCACTGAGCCACACCGGCCGGGCCCTAATTCCTGTCTTCAAGGAGGGGCAATGGCAGCACAGAAAGGCAGGGTCACCTGCGTGGGACCACACAGGCTGTGCATGCTGGAACCACAGGGCTCAGAGCCTGGACAAAAGCCAGATGGGAGATTCTCTCTGCTCGAACCTTCCTGAGGCTGAGGCCACCTCTTCTGGGGCTGCTGGTTGGAGGCTCGCGATCCTCCTCCAGGGTCGCGCATCAGTCCTGCCCCCCAACCCCCACGTCCCCTCACGGGTCACTGTGTCCTCAGGTGTCGCCTGGGCCCTAAGCCTGCCCCCTGCTGGGAACTTGCCCCTCCTAGTGCTGTGGTCCAGGGGCCGGCCCCCTGAGCACCTGTCCCAGCACAGGTGTGGCCTGGCCGCCAGCCCCCCCAGCTGCAGGAGCCCTGAGCCCCCCGGAGTTTCCTCCTCCCTCCAGCCCTGCGGAAGCCCCTGCCATTCTCCCCTCCTCCCTTCCCACAAGCCCCCCAAAACGACAGATGTAAAAAGTGGGGGTGCACTCTGCGAGGGCTGTTCAGATCGGGGAGCCTGCTTTCCTCCCTGAGAGCTGACACCTGTCTGTCCTCCGGACCCGTTCCTGCCACCACCCTTGTCTTGCTGAATAAAGGAGAGGCCGGAGGTGGGGTGGGGGCTTTGGGAGCCGAGTCCGGGCATCTTTCCTTATTTGCCTAATTTCCTCTCAATTGCATCTTGTGATTAAACATTTTCTTAGCGCCTGGTCAGGGCCAGGCCGCGTTTCTTTTCATAAACACGGGCCAGTGAATGGAACAGCCCTGCCTGTGTCCGCGGGAGGCGTCATTTGCATAGTGATTGTTCTCCTGAAACCAAATAATCGCCGGCAGTTTATGAAACTATCAATACCTAGGGCTGGAGCCCGCGCAGGCGCAGACCTCTCCTCTGTCGCAGGGCCATCCGTCCGCTTCTAGAGGACACTCAGTCTCGGCGAAGAGCCCAGTGCCCAGTGCGGGCGGTTTCTCTGCCCAGAGGTGTTTCCTGGCTGTGGGTATTGCCCGGTGGGTGGAGCCTGTGCAGGCTGATAAAGGCGCCCACACCTGTGAACCCCATTCCAATCAGGGGCTTGCAGGGGGTCGTCCGCACCAGGTGGGCGAGGTGGGCGCCAGGGGGGTGAGGTGAGCGCCAGGGGGCGAGGTGGATGCGTGGCTGGACCTCTGGACGTCTGGACCTGACCCTCGCCTACACGGTAGAGTCGCTTTGCTTGAGGGCGGTTTGTTGTCACTGCTGAGAACCCCTTTCACCCATGGGACAGCGGGTCCACCCACTCGGGGCGTCAGCCCGCCCCCTCCTGGGGGGGCATTTCTGCTCGCAGTCTTGCTCCTGCCAGGTCTCCAGGCTGGCACGGGGGCCAGCTGGTCCTCTAGACACACCAGGTGGGGAGAGCTGGCTGAGGGTCTTTGCAGTTTAGAGAGAAATCATCTGAATACTTTTTGTGTGTGTCCATCCTCACCTGAGGCTAGTTTCCCATTGATTTTTAGAGAGAGAGGAACATCGGTGTGAGAGACACCTGGGCCGGGATCGAGCCTGCAACCGAGGTGTGTGCCCTTGACTGGACTAATTGAACCCGCGACCCTGCAGTCTGTGGGCTGACGCTCTAACCATTGAGCAAACTGGCTCGGGTGATCTGAATAATTCTGAGGAATTCCTTGACTGGAATAGTCAGGGGTTTGCGGGGGTCAGATGAAGTGGATCGTGGGACACACACACACACACACACACACACACGGCTTTACCATATTGTCGCCGTGGGACTGGGGAGGGGGACAGGAGGGGGCAAGCCCAGGCCAGATTGGGCGCCCCTGAGGGTGAGCGGGGTCACGCAGGGAATGGGGGACTTGGCCCCGGGCGGTAGAACCAGATTAGGCGAGCCTGCCTGAAGCTCTCCCTGACTTAGGTCTCTGGCTGCCGCAGCGATGCTCCCCAGATGTCAGGGGAGCGAGAAGGCCCAGGGTCTGCAGCCCCTTCACTGTAGCTGGTTGTATGCAAATTATGGCCTTGTATGCAAATGATGTGGGCGGGACTGCAGCCTGTGTCCACTCGCCTGGTGCCCGGTGCCTGCACCCACCCCCGGAAGGTGGCTGCAGCGTGAGCCTCATGAGCAAAGTGTAGGTGGTGGGGCTGGGGGTTCCCCACCAGGCCTTGGTCTCCCCACATTTCCTTCCCCCCGCACTCCGCAAGCGGAGCCCTTGACTCGGCGAGGCTCTCCCTGAGGCTGTTCGGACTCTGGCTTCTGCGGCCTTTTCTCTTCCAGTGGGAAGTGTCAGTGTGAGTAATTATATATATTTTCACAAACTCGGACTCTGCCTCATTGAAACGTCTATAAACATGTCTGTATAATTCTAATGAACTGCGCGCATGAAGCCGTCAGAAAGTTACACGGGGCGGCGCGTTTGCCAGACGGCGGCCTGAACGCCAAGGAAAATATTATGTTCTTCCAGCGCGCGGACGCTTCATGCAGACGGCTCCCAAGATAAACAGGAGAGATTCGAGGACAAGTGAGATGTTCAGCAGCGATGGCTGAGCTGCTTGTAAGTGGTGTTCACCAGAGTGTTGGCAGGGTGGGTGGCTTGATGGAGTGATAAATGCTCTTCAAGGAAAGTGCCCCAGACGCGGAATGCGGGGTCGGGACCCTGGAGACGGGCCATCGTGGCGCTCGCACTCATGTCCGTGGGCGGGAGCCGCTGACTCAGTGAACGGGCTGCATCAGAGCCAGTGCACTCTGTTCCGCGGTTTATGCTTCGGTTCCTAGGAAGGTGTGGACACGAGAGCGTGGGGCTGCTTTCCAAGTGGGTAAGAAGGATTGGGCCCTGGCCGGTGGCTCAGTTGGTTGGAGCCTTGTCCGGTACGCCGCCGAAAGGTTGTGGGTTTGATTCCCGGTCAGGGGGTGTACAGGAAGGCAACCCTTCGCTGTTTCTCTCTCACGTGATATTTCTCTCTCCCCCTCTCTCTAATAATCAGTACGCATGTCCTGGGGTGGTGATTTTTTTTTAAAAAAAGGATGCTTTTAAGTTAACTTTCATGAATCCATCCATCATCTATCCATCCATCCATCATCCATTATCCATCCATCCATCATCCATTCATTCATCCATCCATCCATCATCCATCCTCATTTAACCATCCATCCATTATCCATCCATCTGCCCATCCATCCATCCACCCACCATCCATCATCCATCCATCCATCTGCCTATCTGCCCATCCATCCATCATCCATTATCCATCCATCCATCATCCATTCATTCATCCATCCATCCATCATCCATCCTCATTTAACCATCCATCCATTATCCATCCATCTGCCCATCCATCCATCCACCCACCATCCATCATCCATCCATCCATCTGCCTATCTGCCCATCCATCCATCATCCATTATCCATCCATCCATCATCCATTCATTCATCCATCCATCCATCATCCATCCTCATTTAACCATCCATCCATTATCCATCCATCTGCCCATCCATCCATCCACCCACCATCCATCATCCATCCATCCATCTGCCTATCTGCCCATCCATCCATCATCCATTATCCATCCATCCATCATCCATTCATTCATCCATCCATCCATCATCCATCCTCATTTAACCATCCATCCATTATCCATCCATCTGCCCATCCATCCATCCACCCACCATCCATCATCCATCCATCCATCTGCCTATCTGCCCATCCATCCATCATCCATTATCCATCCATCCATCATCCATTCATTCATCCATCCATCCATCATCCATCCTCATTTAACCATCCATCCATTATCCATCCATCTGCCCATCCATCCATCCACCCACCATCCATCATCCATCCATCCATCTGCCTATCTGCCCATCCATCCATCATCCATTATCCATCCATCCATCATCCATTCATTCATCCATCCATCCATCATCCATCCTCATTTAACCATCCATCCATTATCCATCCATCTGCCCATCCATCCATCCACCCACCATCCATCATCCATCCATCCATCTGCCTATCTGCCCATCCATCCATCATCCATTATCCATCCATCCATCATCCATTCATTCATCCATCCATCCATCATCCATCCTCATTTAACCATCCATCCATTATCCATCCATCTGCCCATCCATCCATCCACCCACCATCCATCATCCATCCATCCATCTGCCTATCTGCCCATCCATCCATCATCCATTATCCATCCATCCATCATCCATTCATTCATCCATCCATCCATCATCCATCCTCATTTAACCATCCATCCATTATCCATCCATCTGCCCATCCATCCATCCACCCACCATCCATCATCCATCCATCCATCTGCCTATCTGCCCATCCATCCATCATCCATTATCCATCCATCCATCATCCATTCACACCCACCCATCCATCATCTATCCATCCATCCATCCATCAGCCATTCAGTGAGGTTATCGATGCTCCCACATCACAGAGATAGCCAAGGACAGAGCTGATAAGGGACCTCACCATTGGAATCTGGATTCTGGGCAGGCATTAGGTTTAAGATGCCCTAAAGCGATTCTCATGAAAACCGATGAGAAGGTATTAAGGGCAGCTGCACCCGTCCTCCTCTCCTTTCCTTCTCACTTGCTGTGTCCAGATGTTTGCCTCTGATGTGTCCCAGGGAAGGCTCTCTGAGGTCCTCTCTCAGTCCTCTGGGCTGGATGATGGATGGATGGAGAGATGGACCAGAGGTGGATGCCTCATGCACCCCGCTCAGCCCGTCCCTGGCAGGCAACACCCCTTTTTCAAGAAGCAGGAGTTTTTATTATAAGCAAAGTCTTCCGAAACCTTGTTGGGCCTTCGAAAGGAGACACATGGGACCACCTATGTCTTACAGGGCCGGATGGGTTGGACCTGGATGTTAGGGTCTGTTTTCAGTCACTTCATTCA
This sequence comes from Myotis brandtii, assembly GCF_000412655.1. NCBI lineage: Eukaryota > Metazoa > Chordata > Mammalia > Chiroptera > Vespertilionidae > Myotis > Myotis brandtii. Next base: position 2,774,222 of record NW_005370423.1, read on the forward strand.
TTCCCTCCCTCATTCATTCCTGTCGAGGTGTGATTTTTTCCTTCCAGGAGATCCCCTGGTCTCCAGTTTCCGGAGGCACCGGTACAATCTAGATTCCAATTAGCCTAATTGCTTTATGGTAGACTTCTTAGAAAAGAGTTTTTCCCCTGCTGACGGCTGCGGTTCCAGGAAAGCCGCCCCCACCGGCGTGCTTCCTTCCTGCTGCTTCCCAAGCCCGCGTTTCCTTCAACCTCATTTCTCCAGGACCGGCCGAGCCCTCGTCCTGTGAGTTCCAGTGTCTTTGCATCAGTTTAATATGTTTCTTTAGTTGATTTTTTTCAGAGAGAGAGGAAGGGAGAGGGAGATAGAAACATCAGTGATGAGAGAGAAACGTCGATCAGCTGCCTCTTGTACGCCCCCTACTGGGGATCAAACCGGAAACCCAGGCATGTGCCCTGATCTGTGGCCTCTTGGGTCCTGGGGTCAACGCTCAACCACTGAGCCACACCGGCCGGGCTGTTGCGTCAGTTTATGTTGGAGTGGCCAAAGCGGGGTGGAGAGGACACCAGGGAAACATTATACGTGCGCTATCTGTGTCTAACATTTGTTTTCATTATTATTTTGTTTGTTTTTTGGATATTTAAAAAAATTTATTTTTCAATTACCATTGACATTCGGCGTGATTTTGTATTAGCTTTAGGTGCTCAGCATATATTTTACAAAGTGACCCCCATCCGATACTTTCAGTCCCCTTGATACCATACATAGTTACTACGCTGTACTTTGACATCCTGTGACTACTTTGTAACTGCCAAGTTGTCCGTCTCAACCTACTCACCTTCTTCCCTCTGCCCCCCCCAACCCCCTCCCCTCCCCTCTGGCAACATCAGTCTGTTCTCTGCAAACAAAACAGAAACAGTGTGCGTAACATTTCAGTGCCAGTTATCTACACCCCTTACATCTATATGATGGCATGCATCTTTTTTAAAATTTATTTTTTAAAATATATTTTTATTGATTTCAGAGAGGAAGGAAGAGGGAGGGAGAGAGAGAGAAACATCAATGATGAGAGAGAATCATTGATCGGCTGCCTCCCGTACATCCCCTAATGGGGACTGAGCCAGTAACCCGGGCATGTGCTCTTGACCGGAATCGAACCCGGGACCCTTCAGTCTGCAGGCCGACGCTCTATCCACGGAGCCAAACCGGCTAGGCCGGCATGCATCTTTTTAAATAGAAAATTCCTTCCTTGTCTGTGTGTGCATGTTTCAGTCAAAGAACCGGACCCAAATGAACCCCGAGTTCTGGCCCCGGCCCTCTTCCTTGTACCGTCAACATCAGATTTTTCAGAAAGTTCTTTTCAACACGCGGAGGAAGCGGTTACATCCTGACCGACACGCAGGATGTCGGCGCGGTACTCGTGCTGTTAAGTGATCAGGATCTCAGCCAAGGGAATATAATGAAATCCACATAAAAATTTATTTACCTAATGAAAATCCGGGAGTAATGCATAAGTGGTTCTCTGATAATAAAATGCAAATCTAAAACTATAACCAGGAGGACAATAATCCTCATTAAACGTATTGTCTAGAGAAAGCCCATGACATCCACTTAACAGTGATTTGATTTGTTTAGTAATTTCCACGTAATATTTAAACTTTATTCCGAGCCTTGAAAACCCTCCCACGAGTTCCTTTCCCACCCGGGCGGAGGGCAGTGGCCGGTGGGTGGGGTCCCAGCCCGGGCACCCTGGCAGGCTGTCTTTCCCAGGCCGCTCTGTGCCTGCCGGAAAGGTGGGGTCCAGGAAGAGAAAGCAGGGGTCCGGGTTCCTTCTGAGTGGGAGACGCGTTAAAGCTCCCGTCTGCGGGACCAGGACCTCTGAGGGCCAGAGGGCGTGGGAGGGGCAGGGACTTGCCCTGGTGTCTCCTGAGCCCTGGGGTAGCCCTGTCTCCCTCCCACTGCTCCCCCCTCCTGGGGACGGACCAGGGCCCGGCACTCCAGCGCCCGCAGGCAGATCTGCAGGTACCACTGGCTCAGGAGCACCCAGCCCACTCTGAGGCCTATGAGGACTGCCCCTTGGTGGCAGGGGGACCTGCTGGCAAAGGGACTTCTCCTCCCTCTCCAGGACCCTGAGGAAGCGGGAGGAGCCTGGGCCCCGGTGCGCTCAGAAGCCCCTTGCCTTGTGCTCAGAAGCCCCGCGGGTAGTTTGGGAAGCAAAACGGGGAAAATGGGGGTCCGAGGCCTTCTGCCCAGTTTGAGGCTCACGATCTACACCTGAGATGAGAAAAATGAGCCTTTGGGATTTTAACTGTTCACAACCACAAAATCCCGAAGCAGCAGCAGGTTAAGGCTCATGTGTGTGTACACATGTGCTTCTCTGTGTGTACACATATGTGTGTGTACACCTGTGTTTGTGCGTGTGTGTGTACACCTGTGCGTGTGTGTGTGCGCACATGTGCTTATATGTGTGAAGTTTTCCTATCAGACCTATGCTATTTTCTTTAAAAAAAATCTATTTTTATTGATTTCAGACAGGCATGGAGAGAGAGAGAGAGAAACATCAATGATGAGAGAGAATCATGGATCGGCTGCCTCCTGCAGGCCCCACACTGGGGATGGAGCCCACAACCTGGGCATGTGCCCTGACCGGGAATCGAACCGGGACCTCTTGGTTCATAGGTCGATGCTCATCCACTGAGTCACACCGGCTGGGCTCCCCTAACCTTTTCTTCTTCCTCCTCCTCTTTTTTTTCTGTCGAGTTACAATTTTTCTTCCCTTTGGGATGGTGCAGAGCGTTTTGAAATAGACTAAAATGAAAAGAAGGTAACACATCACTCATGATCTCGGCTAGGAATCTCCTTGCGAAGGCGGCACTCAGAACCGGTTAAGCCCCAGGAGCCGGGCGGTGCCCGCTCTGGGCCCTCACCCGCACGGGGCCTCGGTTTCCTTGCCTGGAAGGCGGCTGGACACCCGCTTTCTGCACGGGAGTGGAGATCACACCAGATGGTGTGTGTCCAGCGCCGGGCCGAGTGCTGGCACGCGGTCAGCGCCTGATAAATGGGAAGGGTTCGGGGGCAGGAGGCGAGGTTGGGCTGAACAGAGGCCGGTGAAATGGAGAAGCCAGGCAGCCATTCAGGTGTGGATGCCAGCCTGCTGGCAGGCCCGCCCGCCGTAATGCCCCGAGCTCCCAGCCAAGGGCCAGCTCAGGTTACTCCCGGCCCATTAGCGATGCTGGTCAGAGCTTGGAGCCTCTTAAGTTCAAGGTCGATCACAGGCCTGGTCCCCCTCCCGCCAGCAGCCTCTCTTCTCTGCCCGGAGTCATTAGTCACCGGGTGGCCTGATGCGGGAGCGCGCGGGCTGACTCAGTGCCGCCTCCCTGCACTCCGGGGCCACACCCCAGGGCCAGGCCCTGCTGGCAGAGGGTCCGAAGCGCCCGTCATCCGGAGAGGTTGAGGTTCCATTCACATCTCTGGAAAAGCAGCCAAAATCCTGGCTCCGCAGCTCACGACTGGCTGGGCAAGTCATGGACCTGCTCCGAGCCTCAGTTTTCTCATCCGTTGAATGGGGCAGCAGCAGTAGCATCTCCTCCAGGAAGGGGAGACTGATCCCGTACCCTGCCTTCAGGGTAGCAATCCTGTTACTGTTCTCCCAGGAGAACTTCCTGGAGGAGGAGGGATCTGACCCCCTACATGAAGAAAGATGAGGACGGCCGAGGCAGGGGGAGGGGACAGGGAAGGCAGGGAGACGGAAAGTTCTGGAAGAACCTAGCTCTCATTGACAGGGAGGGTCTCATTCCTTCTGACCCAGCTGGGAGCCTGGCAAGGGGACAGGTACTTGCAGGAGGGACGATGCAGGAGCAGCATCCTCTGGGCCTGCACTAACTTGTCTTCAAAAATTCCTGCAGGGCCAGCTCAGGCCTTCGAGTGGCCTTTCCACCCCAAGGCACCCACAGTTTCGTGTATGGGGGACTGTCCCCTCCCCGTCCCCAGAGTGTCTGCCTGCCCTTTGTTGGAGGTGATTCGCAGGGGGGACAGGGACAGGGACGAGCCACTGATGGGCGGTCTCCGCGCAGCCTCTCGGGGAGGGAGACTGCGGGGCGTCGGGCGCGACCTCCGGAGGCCCTTCTGTGGGCGGCAATGCCCACCTCACAGCCGCCTTTCAGGCTGCAGGGGGCCTGGGGCTGGGGGGGGATACCCTGAGGCCTGGGGAGCCCACAAAGGGTTTGAGTGACAGCCCGCCCAGGCCTTCCCACCCCAGGAACCAGGGGGAGGGACCGAGTGAGCAGGGGCCCAGGGGGCTGCCAGCCGGGGACAAAGGCAGAGCCTGAGAGGAACAAAGGACGAGAGGGGACCCCTGTGACAACCGGGTGGGAAGCGCCGTGCCTGGCTTCCCACAATGCTTTGGAGCGAAACTCTTAGTTCACCCCATCAACCCCCCCCAGACCTTTCAACTTGCAAGCTGTACCCCCGGGCCAGGCGGGGCCCCCTGTCCGGGGTGCGC
>NW_005370423.1:2778871-2779263 GCF_000412655.1 Myotis brandtii
AAGCGAGGATCGGAGGCAAATCGGCTGCCAAATTTCGAAGCAAACATTTTTCTTTCTGGATTTAAATAATTGCATTGCATCGCGGCTCTGTTTCTCCTCTCAAACCAGCCCCAAATGACACTTGGCAGGCGAACCGGTCTGCTTCCCTCCCCCTCGCCCCGTGGGCCTTTTGCAGAGCATTTTCCTGTACGTCTGGGTAGCTGGCTTTTAAACCCCTTCGTTTTTTTCTTTTTCTTTCTTTTTGTTCAGGTCTCAAATTTTATTCAATTTACATTTTATTCCATTCCAGGCTATAAAATCTGCAAAAGTGGCCTGAGAGGGAGCAGGTTCCCTCCAAAGCAAATAAAAGAGTCTCGCTTCCGAGGTGAACGAGGCTCGCAGGGCCCAGAGCC
>NW_005370423.1:2779341-2781531 GCF_000412655.1 Myotis brandtii
GGAGGGGGACCGCGGCACAGGCTGGTCGAGCCCTGTGTCAAGGCACACAGGTTTTAAATGAAACGAGTTGCGGACATATGGAACCAATCGCTTTGCCAAGAGCTTAGTTTTGGGGATCAAGTCTTAAGGGCTCAACTTCAGTCCCTCTCCACGCGGTGATTTCTAGCCGACAAATGAAAGCCCCTTTATGCTCTCCCGGTCTGGGGGGACTCTTAATACATTTTTAAATCGTTCGGCATTCTGAATTAATTTTCTTAGGAGGAAACGAGATTCTTAAATTGGGATCTTGTCGGGAAAAGACAGCCCGGTAATTAGCGAGCGCCGGTCTCTTTTCCTGACACGGGCACGAGTGGGGTGTGTGTGTGTGGGGGGCGTTGACTCCGCACAAGGTGCGTGAGGAATCTATTTCAGAGCAGAGGTTTCAAAGTAAGCAACACCATCTGCTCGTTAATTATTCCTCCTCATACAGAGGCGGTGCTGCGTGCGTGTGGGTTCCCGAGGTGGAAAGACGCGTCTGGAAGATGCGAGGAAGTGGGGCTGTTCCAGGCCGACTGTGGGCTCAGGTTGGCCGGGTGTCTGAGGACTGAACCCGGGAAAGGTGCCTGAGAGCCGGGGGGCTGCCTTCCCGGGGCGCTCGCTCTCAGGCCCGGGGGCGCGGCCACCTGCCACCTGGGGACAGTCCTGCTGCTCATGTTTAGGGACCGGGTGGGACGGAGCAGAGGGTGGGTGCTCTAGTGGGGAAGTCAGGGCAGGAGAAGGGTAACGCCTCCCCTTCCCATCGGCCGATGGGGCGCTGCCCCTTCCAGAGTCCTCACCGTCCATCCGTCTGTCCGTCCATCCCCCCATCTGTTCCATCCCCCCATCTAACATATACAGGGTGCCCCCCCAAAATGTATACACATTAAAAAAATTTTTTTAAAAAATTGATTTCAGGGAGGAAGGGAGAGGGAGAGAGAGAGAGAAACATCAATGATGAGAGAGAATCATGGATCGGCTGCCTCCTGCACGCCCCCCAACTGGGATGGAACTTGCAACCCGGGCACGTGCCCTGACCAGGAATCGAGCTGTGACCTCCTGGTTCATAGGTCGTCGCTCAACCACTGAGCCACGCCGGCCGGGCTGTGTACACATTTGAGCAGCGGGTTCTATTACGTGGGGAAATGAGATGTATTTTACTAAGCACTGCCTTTGTCATTATTCAAAGTGAGCACGCATTTCTGGGGACACCCTGCATGGCTTGAGGGCTTCCTGGGCTCTGGGCTCGCTACCAGGCCCTGTCCTCACGGAAGGTGCCGTCTCCTGGAGGAGATGACAGCTAGGAGCTGCTCACCTCGATGAGCCTGTGGGTAGCGAGAGGAGAGCCACGCCCCCCTGAGTCCAGGCCAGCCTGCCCCCTTGAGCTCTTGGCGATGAAGGAGAGGTGGCTGTGAGGAGCTGCTGTCTGAGGTTGGCTTAGGTTTCTGTGATTTTAATTGGAACAGTCACAGGAGGCCAGTGGCCCCCGAAGGGTGCACGGGACCCGCATCCCCTGGGAGCTTGTCAGGAAGGTGGCCTCCCAGGCCCCACCCCCAGTCTGCGGAATCAGAGGTCCCCCTGTGTGGCGCCCAGGATCTGCATTTCGGCAGCACCTCCGGGCGATCTTTATGCAGCCTTGCTGGGAGGCAGGCTGTGGGTGTGACGGGAGTTGGGTCTCAAATGGACAGAGGCCTCCCAGGTAAAGCGGTGATACAGCTGCGGCTGAATTAGGGATGGCTTCGTGGGTGGTGGGCCTGCACGGGGGAGGGTGCTGGTGCTGTGGATAGCGGTGCCCAGCTCACCGCGCCCATTTGGTGAGGACAGCTAAGGCCAGAGCATTGGAGCACAGAGAGTTGGCCGATGGAAGGCCTGGGACTGCCAGCTGTGTGGCCCTGGACTGGTGTCCTAACCTCTCTGGGCCTTGACAGAATGGAGATCACTATATTTTGCTACTTACTTATCTAATAGGGTCAAAGGACAGATGGATTAAAACGGGATATACAGCCCAGCCGCGGGGGCTCAGTGGTTGAGCGTCGACCTGTGAACCAGGAGGTCCTGGTTCGATTCCTGGTCAGGGCACATGCCTGGGTTTCGGGCTCCATCCCCAGTGTGGGGTGTGAGGGAGGCAGCTGACCCATGATTCCCTCTCATCATTGATGTTTCTCTCTCTCTCTC
>NW_005370423.1:2781571-2786419 GCF_000412655.1 Myotis brandtii
ACACACACACACACACACACACACACACACACACACAAAACAAAAAACGGCATGTACAGAGCACGTGTGTATAGAGAAAAACCCCTGGGCTCTGGGGTGGCCTCGTGGTCTTGTTTTTTAATTTATTTCCTCTAACTGCCCTTGCCCGGTTCTCCGACCTCCATGGTTATAAGGATCCCCCCCACCCCGGCGTGATGGTCCCTGTGACTCTGGGACCCCGGCCCTGGATTGGGGTCCGGTCCCGTGTTCCAGTTCCCGCTGTGCCTCCCGGGACATCCCCTCCAGGCCCCGTCTCCCTTTGCAGAACCTATGATCTTTGGGGCCCTTCTCCAGCCTCCTCTGGACGCCCTGATGGGCTGGGAGAGGGGACCTTTATGGGCGCATTTTAACCTCAGGTGCAGCCAAGTGCCTTTTGGGGAAAGTCTTCATAGTAATTTTAGCAGCATCTTTTCTGTTGTCTAGACCTAAGATCAGCATTTTAGGGGAAAGTGTGGAGAGAAACCCTCCCTATGCCCTCCCTGCCCACTGCCAGGGCTCTACCCGCCCCCTCCCCGCAAGATGCCAGGTGGTCTGAGCCCCAGCCCAACCCCCGGCTCTGTGGCAGCCAGGATTCCGGTCCCTGGAAGACACCAGACTTGTTTTGCGATGGCGAACTTGGTGGATGTCGCTCTGCGGGGAAGGCACCGCGTGTCCCCTCTCGGCTGGGGTGGCATTTTGGGCGGATATTCGCAGCTTCTTACCTAAACCAGACGTTGCTTTTCTTCTTGGAAACCTTTTCCATCAACGCTGCCCTCCAGGACCAGGGAGAGGCCTGGGCATAGTCGTTGCTTCGTATAGAATCGTTGTTCGATTGTTGTGGTTATTGGGAATTTCTGTGTTTCCGGACGGAAAGGTGGCCCAGGTCTCTCCTCGAGACAAAGACATTTACAAGGAACTCTCCGGAGTCTTCTTTTTAAAAGATGCCCTGGGAGCCCTGACCGGTTTGGCTCAGCGGATAGAGCGTCGGCCTGCCGACTCAAGGGTCCCGGGTTCGATTCCGGTCAAGGGCATGTACGTTGGTTGCGGGCACATAACCAGCAGGGAGTGTGCAGGAGGCAGCTGGTCAATGTTTTTCTCTCATTGATGTTTCTAACTCTCTATACCTCTCCCTTCCTCTCTGTAAAAAATCAATAAAATATATTAAAAAAAAAAAGATGCCCTGGGAAAGCAGTGTGTGCTCAAAGGAATGAGTAGCTCAGGGCAGAGTTTTCGCCTCCTGGGCAGGACAGGGCTTTCCAAGCGTCTCTCGCGGCCTTTGGCCTCAGTGCCCAAGCGCACACTCAGGACCTGCGCCGCGGCCTGGAACAGAGCTTGCAAACTGGTTGCCCAAGGACCGCGTCCCGTGCGAGGGTGGGCCGTTCCTTTGGCTGCTCAGGATTAAAATGTGTTTGGAATCAGCAGGTAACACTTACACTTCAGGCGGGTTTGCGCAGAAACCCAGACTTCTTTCGTTTTTCTTCAAAGCGATGGGAAGCTTTGCCAGCACTGGCGCTGGCTCCCCACAGCAGGGGTGGCAGGTGCTGCCCGTGGACCCGAGGCGTGGTCCCCACCCCCTCATGGCCGCTGTCGAGCATTGCCAGCACACTAAGTGTTAAACGGGCGGTAGGGTAGCCGTAACCGCTGCTGGCCCGGCCCTGTCGGCTTGCTGTGTGACTTTGCTTCGGTCACACCACCTCTCTGTGCTTCAGCTTCCCCATCTGTCCAGCCGGACAGTGGCCTGGAGAAGCCGTTTCCCACCGTGCCCGATGGACCAGCCAGGAGGCTGAGCGGGGCGGGGGGCCCTGGGCCCTGCCTTTCTCATCCCTTTTATGAATTAAGGTTGTGCGTGAGGCCATTCCTGGAAAGGTGGGGGACCCAGTGCTCCTCAGAGGATTGGGGACTCTCATCACTTCCTGTTCTGACCCTGTGTCCAGGTCTGTCTTTGTCTAGCTGCTGCCGGGGACTTCCTGTCCTCCTTCCCCCCAGGAGTGGTTGGGGTGGCAGCCCAGGGCAGGGCAGTAGTACCTTTACAACTAACCATCATGGCTGCACTCGCTGAGCAGCATTGCTCTCCCACGAAGGTAGGTGCTGTTCCCCTACTTTGCAGATGAAGAAACCAAGGGTCAGAGAGGTTGAGTGACTTGTCAAAGGTCACACAGCTGTGCACCTGGGCTCGTTTATTCCAGACCCGGGGCCCTGGCCACATGCTGCTCCACCTGAGGTGGCCTAGGGGGGCCATGCTGATGTCCGTGTAGGACAGGGAACCTCCGGAGCGAGGCCTGGCCTGTGCTCTGTGCTGCTTCACACGAGGCCCAGCCCCCACCTGCCCTCTCCGGGCTCCTGCTCACCCACCAGGCTTCCCTCCCCGCAGCCCCGACCTGGGCAGCCTCAGCCGGACCCGGGCACAGCCTCCGCCTCCCTCCACGTGGTCGCTTCCCGGGGCTCTGGGCTCCCCGGAGGGAGAGAGGGGCGTTCAGCTCACCCTGCTGGCGTGCCCTTCCTTGAGTGAGGAGGTGTCTGTTGGCTTCTGGGGAGGCCTCCACCCCATTTTCCAAGGCGTTTATGTGGGTAGGAGGGGTGCGGACCCCTGGCTTCTGCCTGGAGAGCTCTTGGTCTTTTCCGGGGGTGGGGAGGGGCGTGGTTCTGGGTGGGAGACGATGCTGGGCCATCCCTGTGCTCAGGGACCATCCCTGCTGTCCTGTCCATCGGGGCTCAGGGGTTGCCCGTGACAGAAATGAGTCCAGTGGGAGGAGAAGGTGGTGCTGATGGATGAGTAGAAGGAGAAGCAGGACCCAGGGTAGCTTTGGGAACTGACTGCCGTGGGGTGGAGCCTCGCCCCCTCTGCCTCATCGAGCTGGGCTGGATCCCCAGGGAGGCATTTTGATGGACAGTCCATGGAGGTCCAAGCGGGTGACAGGTGGCTCGTTAGGGCACAGCAGGTGTCGAGATCAGAGGCCGGGCTATCAGGTGGGCAGTACCCCTGCCGCCTGTCACGCTGCCCTGGTAGGATGTCCTCCCATCTTGGAAGGTTCCAGCAGCCCCGGGCCGGGGTGCAGCGCGGGCTGGGTGACGTGGAGTGGGTAGCTTTGGGAACTGACTGCTGTGGGGTGGAGCCCCACCCCCTCTGTCCCCGAGCATCGAGCTGGGCCGGATCCCCAGGGAGGCATTTTGACGGACAGTCCATGGAGGTCCAAGCGGGTGAGAGGTGGCTCGTTAGGGCACAGCAAGTGCCGAGATCAGAGGCCGGGCTACCTGGTGGGCAGTACCCCTGCCGACTGTCACGCTGTCCTGGTAGGATGTCCTCCCATCTCAGAAGGTTCCAGCAGCCCCGGGTCGGGGTGCAGCGCGGGCTGGGTGACGTGGAGCCGTGCCCATGGTGGCTTTGGGCTGCGGGCTTGGGCTCACCGTGCCATGGCGTCTAGGGCACCAGGAAGGGAGAGGCCTTGGGGACCCCAGTGCGGCGTCTTCCTTGTGAACACAGGGACCCAGGAGCCGGGGCGCCCAGCAGGGCCAGACTGGGGGAGGGGCCCGAGGCGCTGCTTCCCAGTGCAGCCCGGGTGCCCCTGGTGGTGCGGCGGGGGATTTAAGTGGAACATATGAAACTTAAAAAAAATTAATTGCTGCCCGGCCGGTGTGGCTCAGTGGTGGAGCACCAACCCATGAACCAAGAGGTTGTTGCTGGTTTGAGTCCTGGTCAGGGCAAAGGCCTGGGTTGTGGGCTCCATCCCCAGTGTGGGGCGTGCAGGAGGCAGCCGTTCCATGATCCTCTCTCATCATTGATGTTTCCATCTCCCCCTCTCTCTCCCTTCCCCTCTGAAATCAATAAAAGTATATTAAAAAAACCCTGCTAATGGATGCACAGGGCACGGAATTCAAAACGCCCCTGCCCGCGACTTCCTCTCCCTGGAGGCCACTGGTGTTCTCGTCTCTTGTGTCTGGTTCCAGAGAAATCCTAGGAACGTGCTCACGCGGGAGAAACGTGTGGATTTTCTCTCCGCCCCCCACACCCCGTACCAGTGGAAGTAACCAGGCACCCCATCCCTTGTCTCCCCCCGCCTCCCCGGTTAGAAGGGATTGCATTTCATCAGCTCCTGGGGCGTTGTGTTTTTTCAAGGTAACTTTTTAGTATTGAGGTTGCACATGCAGGGTTACTGTTCAGCTCATGAACTTTATAAACCGCAGGCCCGCATCAGGGCAAGACAACCTGGCCAGCTTCCAGGGGCCTGACCCCGCCCCGGCCCCGCCCCACAGCGACCCCCAACCTCACGTGAAAGTTTGAGGTTTGAATACCCGGGTGTTTATTTTCACGAGTTTTTGGAAAAACGGCCGTCAGCACATTGCGCGGGAGAGGTCCCAGGATGAACGCTGGGCGCAAAGCTGTGAACTGGGAGGACACCCCAGTTGCCTGGGTGCTCGATTCCAGGGGTGATGGCGGGACAAGCCTGAGGTCACCCCCTGGGGCCACGGGGGCTCTGCCTCCTCCTGCTGCTGCCTCAGCCCCAGGCTCCCCGATTGGTTATAAGACATTGCTCATGGGGTGTGGACACCCCCCTGGGACAGGCGGGAGGGCCTGGTATGTCCCAGTCTATCCATAGCCCCGCTCCGCCCTGTCTCCTCAGAGCCCGTCAGGCACTGGTACCTGGAGCCCCTGGGACATAACCTGGTGGCGGGGAACGTGGAGGCCTGGGCAGCGGGCCCTGTGGCTCAGTGTGTGATGGGGGGAGGCCTGGGCAGCGGGGACCCCCGGCTCAGTGTGTGATGCGGGGTCTTAGCGCTGGAGAGGGCTGGGTTTGAAATCTGGCGTTGCCATTGTCTGTGTGACCCTGGGTG
>NW_005370423.1:2786871-2788800 GCF_000412655.1 Myotis brandtii
GGTGTGGGGGACAAGCCTCTCCCTCCCGCCTGTGGCCGGCGGGGCCCAGGGCAGCTGTCCTGTTCCCAGGTCTGGGCTTCCCTGCTGGGGGGCTGGGCAGCTGACAGAGCCTCCCGGGGGCTCGGAGACCAGCTGCAGCCCCGGCAGCGGGCGCGCAGTGCGCCAGCTCATCCCTTAACCCATTCTGTTCCTGGGAAGGCTGCTGTTCCAGGCCCTGCCAGGTCTCCGCTCTCCTCCAGCGCGCAGGCGGGGACTGTGGCTGACCCGGGAGAAGCCGGCGGGGCCTGTTGAGAAGGTGCAGATTCGGATAAAAGTGCAGATCTCCGGCCTCAGGGAAAACACAGGAGACCTGCTCAGCCCGTCCGGGCGGCAGCTTGGCCTGGGCTGGGGCTGGGGCTGGGGGTGTGGTCCCCTCCCCCATGGCCCTCTCTGGTGTCCCTGCCATCCGTTGAGATCTTGACCTAGGAAAGCCGGCCAAGGTCAACTCTAACCTCTTCTCCCATCTGAGTCTCGAGTGCCCCCGGGGTCTTTGTTCCGCTTGCTCCCCTCCCCTGCCAGCAGCCTCACTACCTCCTGGGGGACCTTCCCCGTGGCCTCTGCGAGAGAGCGCTCTCCTCCTCCTCAGACTGTCCCTGTCTGACTTGCACTGCTTGGTCCCTGTGGGGTCTGGTCCCTGTGGGTGACCCCTGAAGGCCACAAAGCCAGCTCAGCCCCTCTTCCCTGTGATAGCTCTGGGGCCCCCTGAGCCCATCCCCTGCCGCGCGCCCCCCACCCCCCCCAGGCTGACCAGTGTTCATTCCTTTGCTCTCCCTCCTGAGAGGTGGTTTCAAGGCTCCCCATTACCTGGGCCCTCTCCTTGACCTCCTCCCTTCAGCCGTGAACTTCTTGCAGCGGACTTTGCAGCTCTGACCTGCATGCCCCACCCCCCCGCCGCCCACTCCCATGAGCGTATGCCTGGGGTCCAGCTCTGTAAAACAAGGGGAGTACACATGTGTGCAAAGTGTCCTGTGAGGCCAAGCCCCCCAAACTGCCTCTGGCGTCTCCACGTGGGGCATGATGAGCTGGTTTTATTTTTTTCCGTGTGCCCACCTGTATTTACATTTTTTTGGACAAGTCATTTACCGTCCCCAAGCCTTGCTTTCTCATGCACAACAGGATAATGGGGCTGTGAGGATTAACAGGGTGATGGGGAAAAGGGCTTAGCCCGGGGCCGGCCCCTGGGCCTCCTGGAGATGCCTCACCTGGTCCTCGGTGTGCTCGAGGGGGCTCGGAGCCATGGACAGAGCTTCCCCGGCGAGGTTGTGCTCCCATCTCACAGGTGTGCACACTGAGTCAGAGGTGCAGGACTCACGTTTGGGCTCCACGGCCGGGCTCTTTCCACTCCACTGCCCTCCTCAGAAGGTTTGGGGGTGGGATGCCGGCCCTGGGGGGTGCACCTGGCCCAGATCCCTTTCTAGGGCACCTGCTTCAGAGAGCACTCCTTCACCTAATGCGAAGGCCCCAGGGCCAGGGCGTCCAGTACCGGGTGGCAGGCCCGGGTGGGGAATGGCTCCTCCCAATAGACGGACAGGTGAACTTGGTCCCGGAGGGACACTCCAGCCCCAGGCCCCTGCTGTCCTTGTCACCACCTTTAGGAGCAGCCTTAGGTGCCCTGGGGCTTGATAGAGGCCCTATACCCAGTGCAGGAGCGTGAGGGCTGCTTCTGGCTGTGTATGCCCTCCCCGAAGCCCCTGGCCCCGGGGAGACACAGCATGAACCACGGAGGGGGAGGGGCCGCCACGGAAGCCTTCCCGTGGACACACCGGGGCAGAGGGACCTGCTACGAGCTGCACCATTGAGTCGCTGACGCCTCTCTCAGGCTCTGCCTGGCTGAGCGCTGGCTGAGCTGCTGCCCGAGGAGCCGGAGCCTGGCCTGGGGGACAGCGGGGC
>NW_005370423.1:2789025-2798772 GCF_000412655.1 Myotis brandtii
GGCCCTGCAGCCGTGGGCCAGATGTGTTCCCCGGATGGTGTGGGGGAGCATCTCTGTGTGGGTGTCCTCGCGTGATGTGTGGGCCGCTGTGCTTGGAGCGGAGGCAGCCCAACTGCTCTTCCTGGCCCGTCCCTCCGCCGTCCGCGGCAGAAAGTTAAATAAACACAGCCAAGCAGGATCACAGGACGCGAGGCAACGAACTCGGTCCCCACGGGGCCCGCATCTGGCAAGAGGGGGCCTCGCGGGGCTGCGGGGAGAGACAGATGTGGGGGGCAGGGAGGGCTCGGTGTGGCCCCTCCCGGGGACGTGCCTCCTCCCAGGGCTCTGTGCCAACCTCCGGGGCTGGGGGCGCCGGCCCCTCGCCTTCGGCTGCAGCCCTTGCCTTCGGCCGAGGAGCCCCAGGGTTTGTAGCTGGCCTGCCCCTGCCAGCCTCTGCCCAGCACTGCCCTTGCCCCCGGGCACTCAGCCCTCCCTGAGCTTGACTGCTGTGACGTGGTTGGGAGGAAGGGAAGAGGGTGTGTCTCCTTCTCTCTTTCCTCTCTGCCTGCCCTCCCTCCTGCCCCCCTCCCCTCTCCCTTCCTCCTTCTCTCGGCCCAGCATTTATTCCTCAGAGGTCACCCAGCCCGCATATGCCCGCGGCCCCCACAGTGTGGCATCGGGGTTCCCGAATCTTGCTGTGAGTCAGGCGGGTCGTGGAGGATGAGTGTTCCCCTCCACAGCTATACAGTGACTCCTGTCTGCTAGGAAGATGCTACTTTGCACGTGTGTGGTACCGTCTACTAGAAGTACTGTTACCAGCACACCAGTGGGTGGCTTCACCAGCAGTGCTGCTTTGAGGGAGGCTGGAAGAAAAGGTGTTTGAGCCCGGCTGGCGAGGCTCAGTGGTCGAGCGTCGACCTAGGAACCAGGAGGTCAGGGTTCGATTCCTGGTTGGGGCACAGGCCCAGATTGTGGGCTCAATCCCCAGTGGGGGTCGTGCAAGAGGCAGCCGATTGGTGATTCTCATCACTGATGTTTCTCTCTCTCTCTCCCTCTCCCTTCCTCTCTGAAATCAATAAAAATATATAAAAAAAGAAAAGAAAAGGTATTTGAGTCAAAGAAGGGAGCTGATGTAAAGAAAGCGTCTCTAACTGTCAGTGTGTGTGTGTGTGTGTGTGTGTGTGTGTGGGACCTGCCACACCCACCTGGAAGGTGCAAGTCCTGGGGACGCCAGGCGGGTATGGGTGACACAGGACCTGCCTTGGTGGGGCCGGCGGCCGGGTGGAGACGCTCCAGGCCCCTGAGGCCGCCTATACCCACGGTGGGTGGGCTGTGGGGCTGTGCTGGGGGACACGTCTGTACCAGTGAGGTGTCCCCTTCCCAAATCAGACTCGCGAAAACTATTGGCTCCTTAAACAGTAAGGTGTTAGGCTTGCCCCTCCCCCCGGGACGTGGTGTGGAGTGACAGGATGTTTGGAAGTGGTCACTATGGTGATTCCCATGGAAGGCGTGGGGCTTTTGACCTGAAGGAAGAGATGGGGGCTGGTCTGTGTGTCCAAAACCAGATGCAAACACACTCACACGCATGCACACACAAATGCATACACGCACATGTGCGCACACATGCACATACAGACACACGCGCACACACGCAGACATCAGTTTTCAATAAGAGGCTCAGTTTCCCCTTTACGTGTGTTTGAGGTGAAGCACGCATGTAACCAGGGCTGGCTTTAGTACAGTTAGCACAGAGGACGGGTTGTTAGGGGTCATAAAAAATAACCAGCTTTTAAAAAAAAAATATATTTTATTGGTTTTTTACAGATGGGTTGTTAGGGGCCATAAAAAATAACCAGCTTTTTAAAAAAAATATACTTTATTGGTTTTTTACAGAGAGGAAAGGAGAGGGATAGAGAGTTAGAAACATCGATGAGAGAGAAACATCGACCAGCTGCCTCCTGCACACCCCCTACTGGGGATGTGCCCGCAACCAAGGTACATGCCCTTGACCGGAATCGAACCCGGGACCTTTCAGTCCGCAGGCCGACGCTCTAACCACTGAGCCAAACCGGTCAGAGCAAAAATAACCAGCTTTTACTTTATGGGACTTTTCTTCAAATGAACGTGGAAAAACGAGAGTGTGGGATTCTGGTCTCACCCCCTCCTTCCTTTTCACCCCCAACAGCAGCCGGGTCTGGGCAGGTGCCCCCTCTCCCGGGACCTCAGGCTGGTGGCCTGCCCCACGGCCCTGTGCAGCGTGTCTCTTCCCCGCCGCTCTGTGTGGGACATCGTGGGGGCCATTCAGCGTCTGCCCCTTCGCCACCTCTGCCGGAGTTGGCAGCTGGGGCCCAGCACCCGGTGTTGCCACCAAAACAGGACGTGGGAGCCGGACGCCGTGGTAAAGTCACGGTGATCGGTCCCGCCCTGGTGGACGCGCCGTCCAGGCGTGGCTGCGCGAGATGAAATGTGCATGGGAACTGGAGATTAACCTGGGGCGGGGGGAGCCGGGACTCAGCAGGAGGGCAGCTGGGGGTCCCCAGAAAGGGCGTTTTCAGGGAACATCCCAACCCCTAGCGAGTTCACTGGAGACAGGGTCACCCTGTTTCGTGTCGCTCCTGGTGGGCCAGGCGCAGGCTCGGCGCTTGGCAGCGGTCTTCCACTTTGTCTTCGAAACAAATGGGAATTCTGTCGTCCCCATGTCGTCCACGCGGGACCAGGCCCCTGAGAGGGGAGCGCGGTGCCCTGCGCCACACAGCGGGTGGGAGTGAGTTGGTGATGCCCGAGGCGCGCACGCCCAGCGCGGACCTCAGGGCAGACCTCGCCGACCCCTCTCTGCGGGGCTCCAAAGGGGGTCCTTTCCACCCCTGCCCGACCATCCGCGTGGCTCCTCGGCGTTGGTCCGGAAGCCCGGGAAGCTGCCGTCCACGCCTGCTTGTCCCGCGTCCGCTGGGAGGGCAGGTTGGGTGGTGGCAGCCAGCGAGTCTTGGGGCCGCGCCCACCCGGCTGCAGCCTGGGCTCGACCCCCCACTGCTTATGGAGTTTACAGTTTAGCCCACTTTAGGCCTTGCTTTCCTCATCCATGACATGGGCCCATCTTCCAACCCCCGTGTGGGGCTGTGGGGAGGGTTACACATAAATGGGACACGTGTGTGGAGAGCAGAGTGATGGTTGTTTCCCGTTCACTGCTGTGGGCCAGGTGACCTGCCGGGTGGGAGAAAAGGGGACAGTTCCTAAAGGGCTGAGGGGCCGCCGGAGGCCACCTGTTAGGCTGTAGGTCGTGGCTTCCCTTTGCCAGGTGTCTGGGTATCAGGCTCTGGACTGTACCTTTCAGGCACCTTCTCATTGTATCCTCAGAGCTCCTTGCAGGGTCGCTGTGCACAGAGAGGGTTACCTGATTTGCAGAGGTCACACAGCAAACCGTGGGGATTGGGATTTGATCCCGAGGCATCTTGCTCTGACTACACCCTGCTGCAGGTTCAGCCGTCCCCGGGTGGTCAGGGAGAGCTTCTCGGAGGAGGTGAGCCCGAGCCCTTCACCAGGGGAAAAGGTGGCTCTGTAGCCAGTGGTCAGGCTGACCCTGGGGGCTTGGCCGAGAAGCTTGAAGCCCTGGACCTGAGTCTGGGTTTTTTCACGGGCGGAACCCCAAGTGGGGTCCGGCAGGGTTGGGCCGGGCTGGGCAGGGCCAGTGTGGCCGTGTCAGATTGCCCCTACTTTACCTTTCCTTGCTGAGGTCGTGCAGTTTGAGTTGCTTTTCCTGAACTTCATCTGGGAGCAGGGAATTTACATTAGAAAAGGGACCTACAGACTTTTCATATTTGCAGCCCGATGATCATTCTTCCTTCAGTGGGGAACTCAGAACTGCATCTGTGGGTGAAGTAGAAACTCCCCGGCTCTGTGCTAGTCCCCTCCCCGCCGAGCCTTCCAGGGTCCGGGCCTCTGAGCTCCGGGCTGTGGGTGGCGGGTGGTCCCGGTGTCGGGGTGCCTGCCTGCCACCTGCACTGGCTTCCATGTGCTCCTGTGCGTCCATACCGTGGTCCTTATGTTGCCACTTGTTTCTGTCTCGCTCTGAGATTTGAATTAATTTTGCATCCTCCAACATGAAGTAGTATGTTTGCTCCTTCATTCATCCACCCGCCCGTCCATCTGTTTGTTCGTTCGTTCATTCATTCATTCATTCATTCACTCACTCACTGAGCTCCTGTAATGTGCCAGCCCTGGAGGGGCACAGGGATACTTGTCACTATAAATTCACAGTCTAATAGCTGAAGGTCAAGGTCAACGTCGCTGTTCTCATCTCTCCATAGTCCCTCGCTCGGCGTCATCGTTCACCCGAACACACACAGTGCTCATTAAGGTGGAAACTGTCCAATCCACATTGGCAGTTTGTCTCCAAAGCCTAAAAACGGGCACACTCTTTGCCCTGCAAGCTGGCTTCTGGGAGCTTCATCTAAGGGCAATCCTGGCTCGGCTGTGCCACGTATGCTGTGCGTGGATGTGACCCGGATGGAAGCAGCCTCGGTGCCCAACAGCCGGGCATCGGTTCCGTCAGCCCCGGAGCCCCGGGGAGCGGACCGAGGCTGCGGCTCATCCCGAAGGGTCCGTCCCCGTCTGTGCTGGGAAAGGCGTTCGCCCTGTGCTGCCGTTAGAAACCGGTTCCAGGACAGTCTGTGCGGCTCGGTACACGCCTCGTCACAGCCGCGGGAAAGCTGCGACTGTTCGTGCACGGAAACAGTTGTGCGCTCAGTGTCCTCGTGTGAACTCACGTGTTTCCTAGTTTTCTACCGCACGTGGGTTCCTTCGCTCAGAAACTTATGAAAAGGAGAAGATGCTGGATCTCAGTCCTTTACTGAGCCCACCGCTCAGAGGTCCTGCGTTTCGGCGCACAGGCGTGTGGCCTCGCTGCTGCTCGTCCTCAGGCTCGTCCCCGCCGCCCACCCCCAGTCCTGGCAGTGCCCGCGGAGCCCCCGGGCCCACCCGGCTCACAGTTGTGCCGTGTTACCCGCCACACCGGGTGGCACGTGGTGGCTTCGGCCTGCTCGTGTGTGCGGCTTCAGAGCAGGCCTTCGAGTCCGGAAAACACCACGCATGCACATTTTTGGCTTCGACAAGTTCCTTTTTACGAAGTCCACGACCCAGCTTGCATGTTATTACCTGCCCCGCTGGGATTCATTCCGGGACAGGAGCCCTGTGATGCTGTACAGAGTTCCCCCATGTTCTCCCCGCCCATGGCCTCGTCCCCACCTGCCTGGCCTCCCTCGCTGGGGTGTGGGGTGGTGGGGACGCCCTGTCCCTGTCCAGCCTTGCTCTGTGGGCCCTGGCGTGGAGTGGAAACCTGAGTTGCTTTCTGATGTCACCGGCTCATGACTGCTGGCCTCATGGGAGTTGACCTCAGCTTGCCCTGGGGTCTGCTTGGGGGTCCGCTCTCCGTGTGGAGAACAGCACCCCGCACTCCGCAAACCTGTGAGAGGGCCCTTGTGCATTTCTTGGGATAATGGTGGAAGCTGCCACATCCGGTGGTGGTGTAAGGAGGTTGCTGTCTGCAGATTGGGGAGGTATCTGAGTCTTTGCTCTATTAGGGGAGGAGGATTCCGCAGCCACATCCGATTCGAGACAGAGCTGGGGTTGATTGGTGACGTCTGCCAGGGGCACAGGGATGGGGAAAACAGCGGACACAGCCCTTACTTGCTACTCTGTCGTATTCTGATTATTTTGCATCCGTGAAACCCGTGCAGTCCTCTTTGTAGACTTCACCCTCCTCCCGATCACGGGTGTCACAGGGGTCCCCACAAATGAGCTTTCTTCCTGTCCGTGCCCCACCCCGATGACCTGTTTTTGCCGCCTCAGAACTCACGGCCCATCTCTGTTCTCTTTCAGTCGAAGAGGGGGAGGCCTCGGACTTCTCTCTGGCCTGGGATTCCTCCGTGACAGCCTCAGGTAAGCACCCCGGGACCCGGGGGGGGGGGTCGTGGGGACCCCCCGGGGGACCGGCTGGGGAACTGGAAAGGCCACCAGCTGGTTATGGCAAGCGTCCATCTCTGGTCCAGACGACCCCGGGCAGCACGGTTTTCCGTCAGTTCCATTTGATCATAAAACCTATCACACGCGGAGACTAACACGCCCGGTTCTCCGGGGCCACGTTTCTTCCCGTGGGCATGTTCCGATGGGCCACATGCCCCCACGGCTTGGGCTTCGAAGCTGGTGCTACGGAGCCCCTGCCACTCGTTCCCGTCTCATTGCCGAGAAGCCGCTCTAAGAGGACACGGAGCCGGGAAATCAGACCTGAGGCTCCCCTCCCGGAGGGGGCTGGCCCGGCCCACGCCTCCAGAGGGGAGATCGGGGAAGCCCAGACTGCCGGGTGCGTGGCCATTGCGGGGTGATGGGGTGCGTGGCAGTCAGGGGTTTTCGGCTCAGGTCTGCCCTGGCCTAAGCTCCCCCTGCCTCAGTTTCCCCCACCATGAAAACAGGCAGATGCAGGAGGTTTTTCTAACCGTGAAGTCCTGTCATTCGGAACTGGTTTGGGGTCTTTGGAAGCTTCTGGTGGCGGCTCTCAGGTTTGCTCAGCATCCGGTGGACCCTGGCCCTCCATCCGGCAGGGGCCGGCTCACCTGCCTGTCCCCTGTCCCAGGACTCTGGCCGCTGGCTCTGGTCCCATGGGGGAGCTGGGGCCAGTTCTGTCTTGTGGAATCTCGGGCCTGAGGAGTCGTTTAGTCCAAACTTCTCCTTTCAGATGTGGACACTGAGGCAGGGAGAGGGATTTGCTCAGGCTCAGTACTTCCATAGGCGTGGGGTTGGGCACCAGGCGTACGGACGTTTAACTCGATGGTGACACATCTTAGGTCACAAATGACCATAAAACCCCAAATGCGATGTGTTGAAGCAGCTTTCGCATAACGCTTTTCCTTACGTGGAGAAAACGTCATTGGCCGCATCAGAAAGCGGGGGCAGGTGCCGAGGCAGATTATGGGGGAGCAAAGCCCCGCCCCCCCAGGCCACCCGTGGTGCTGCTGCTGCTGGGAATTGCCAGCCTCATTTGGGGGAGAAAGGGGGAGGCTGGGAGCAGTACCAGAGCGGACCCATGGTCCCAGCCAGCGCGCTGTGGGGCAGGGGCTCGAACCCAAGTCCTCCTGCAGCCAGAGCCTGGGGTTTAACCCCTGCAGTGCCCGGCACCAGGAGGTGGGCAGCTGAGCAGAGACCAGAAGCTGCGGCATCAGGGGGGCCCTGGGGAGCTCCCTGGGGGCACAGGACCCGAGGTGGCCATAGCGCAGCGGTTCTCAGCCTGTGGGTCGCGACTCCTTTGGCGGTTGAACGACCCTTTCACAGGGGTCACCTAAGACCATCCTGCATATTAGATATTTACATGACGATTCATCACAGTAGCAACATTACAGTTATGTAGCAATGAAAATAATTTTATGGTTGGGGGTCACAACATGAGGAGCTGTATTTAATTAAAGGGCCAGAAGGTTGAGAACCACTGCCATGGGGAGTCTGGCTTCTCAGATCAAAGGCACGCAGGGGTGAGTTGAGCAGCATGGGCCGAGAGCACTGAGCAGGAGGCGTGCAGAGCTGTAGGCATGGGTGGCTCCCTGTGTGGGGGCCCCGGCAGCCGGGGTGGAGGTGGAGTTTTGGGGGGCAGGTTGGGCTTCCTTCCAATATGGCTGCTCCTGGGATGCAGCGGAGGAGGGTCCGGAGATGTGAGGCGGTTACGTCGTTAACAAACGCTCATTGTCAGGCCCGGGGCAGGTCAGCCACGTTTATTCTGGCGCAGCGACAGCCAGGCTGGCGGGTGGGGAGAAACAGCTGATCCAATCTGCTGCTTGCAGTGGCCCAGCAGCCCGAGGCCTCGTTGGTGTGATCAGCGTGTGGAGGCCTTTCTGCCAGGGGACAGGTCATTGTCCTGGTTCACGGAACCCCGACTCCCCCCGAGGAGCTGCCCCCAGGAGCCAGGCCTCCTGCTCCGTGCTGCTCACACGCAGACACCGAGGCGCAGACATGCCTGTGACCCACGTGGAGGCCACCCAGCCCGGCGGCGGCAGAGCCGGGCTGTGAACCGAGGCAGCTCCCGCAGGACTGTAGCCCCTAAACCGCAAATGGCAGACCTGCCCGGGAGGGGGGTTGGTCCAGACTCTTCATTTCTGAGGGGACCCAGAGGCTGGGCGAGGGGTCAGTTCTATGTCCAGGTCCCTCCCGGGTCAGGGGGAAGGGTCTAGCTCAGTGGTTCTCAACCTTCCTAATGCCGCGACCCTTTCATACAGCTCCTCATGTGGTGGTGACCCCCAACCATAAAATTATTTTTGTTGCTACTTCATAACTGTAATGTCGCTACTGTTATGAATCGTCATGTAAATATCTGATATGCAGGATGTATTTTCATTGTTACAAATTGAACATAATGAAAGCATAGTGATTAATCACAAAAACCGTATGGAATTATATATGTGTTTTCCGATGGTCTTAGGCGACCCCTGTGAAAGGGTCATTCGACCCCCAAAGGGGTCGCGACCCACAGGTTGAGAACCGCTGGCTAGCTAGGCCAGGAGCCTGGTTTGCATCCCGGAAGGAGGAGGGGTGCGTGTTTGGGGGCCTGGTCCCCTTTTCCCATCTTCAAAGGTGGGAGAACACTGTGGGCCAGGCCCTCCGCGGGGCCTCCTGCCCCAGCCCAGCCGCCGCCCGCGCCCCTGCCGGGACTGTTGGGCAGGGGTGCGGCTTGCAGAGGGAGCCTGGCGTCAGGGCCGCAGACCCTGCACCCACCTGCTCAGGGGGAGGCATCGGGGATCAGGTGTCCGGGGGGGCCTTTCCGGTCCCCTTTCTGCAGGTTCTGGGCGAGGAGTGGGATAGGGAGAGTGGTCCGTGTCCCACTCCTGACAAAGGGGCAGCCCCTCACCCCGCAGCCCCCAGGTTTGGGGCGTGCAGGGACAGAAACAGCACAGCCTGCTCCCCGCCCCTCCCCCCCGGCCCCCAGCCGTCCAGCCTCCACGTCCCGACCTCTCCGAGCTGCCCCCCGCCCTTGTGTTTGCTCAGCGCATGGATTTATTATTTCAGCCGCTTCCCAGAAACTCCACCGCAGCCTTGCTCTCCTCCACGCCTGCTGCTCACGCTCCTCGCGGCCCCTTTCCCAGCTCTGCCTGTGGGAGCCAGCCTTCCACCAAGAGGCCGGGGGGATGCCGGGGCGGGCGCGGAGCCCCACGAGGCCTGACCTCCACGTGACCCCTGCACCCACCGATCAGGCTGAGATCTGGGTGTCTCGGGAGCTGCCCCGTCCCCAGCGGGTGGGCAGTCACCCCCTCACCTGGACGATGCTGTGAGGGACACCCGGTGCCGGCCCTCTTTCTCCTCTGGGGGTTCCTTGGGGGCCCCAGCACCTTTCAATCCTGAAATCAGGGCTGGGGAGCCTGTCCCGTCTTGTTTTTGCTCCCCCCACCCCACGGTCCCTCACTTCAGTTTCTTCCTGAGTGGTCGCCCCCTGGCCCCTGCCCCCCCATCCCGTGGCCAAGGCCAGAAGCTGCCCAGACACCCCCCCGTGGCTCCGCTGGCCGGGCGTGCTGTCCACCTCTCCTGCTCGAACCCCCACCAGGCATTTTCCTCGACGAGGACCAGGGGATGTTTTAAAGGAGCAGCAGGTCCTGAGCAGAGTAGAACGTCCCCGTGTTTGAGAGACTCGTGAACTGCGCTTTGCAGGGGCCAGCTGGGCGTTGCTCATTAGCTGCGGGGCCTCTGCGGGGAATCGAGCCGAGCGGAGCCAGGCAGGCTGGGTAGGGGGACGGGGTG
>NW_005370423.1:2799240-2801410 GCF_000412655.1 Myotis brandtii
TGTCGTGTCCGTCCTGCGCACGTGTGTGCCGGTGGCCAGGGCGTGTGTGGAGCAGCGAGCGTGGCGTCTCTCCTCTGACTCCGTTTCCCTGTGCCCTGGCCTGGCTGCTGGTTCCGCGTCCGGGGCTGGGGCTGGCTGGCTGCTGGTCGCCTCTCTCGTGGACTTGGGGCTGCGTCCGGGGCAGGGGCTCTGTGCCATTTGTCTCGCACCCGCAGCCGGTGCCCAGTGCTCTGCCATCCTATCCCGCTCTGTGCATGGCGGCCGCCTGCTGCCAGCCCGGCGACTTGGGGCCGTTCATTCACCCCAGCAAGCCCTGTGCCCCCCGTCCTCCTCTCCTGGGGCACCTGGGGGCTTTCTGGTGTCAGTAGAGAGGGAGGGCTGGTCCTGGCCGGCGTGGCTCAGCTGGTTGGGCGTTATCCCACGTGCTAAAAGGCAGAGGTTCGGTTCCTGGTCATGGCACATACCTGGGTTGCGGGTTTGATCCCCAGTCTGGGCATGTGCAGGAGGCAACCAATCGATGTTTCTCTCATATCAATCAGATCAATGTCTCTCTCTCTCTCTATCTTCCTTCCTCTCTCTAAAATCAATTAAATAAACAAAAGACGGAGGGCGGGTCCTACTTCCTCCAAGCGTGGGTGCTCCCTGAGGCCAGGACAGGGTCTCCTGGTGTCACCGCTCCCTCAGGCCTGAGGACTGCGTGGGGGGTGGGGAGACCAGCAGGTCTTTGGCGATGAAGCCGGGCTGTAAACCGGGGCCACAGGCAGGCGTGCGTGTGCGTGTGCGCGCGTGTGGGTGTGTGCGTGTGCGTGCGTGTACGATGTGACAGTGTCCCTGTGATTTGGGGAGGGAGGCCCGCTTGTGTTGCCCACCAGGTCTGCTCAAAATCAGACGTGTGTGCAGCGCCGCTCTGCTGGCGATCTTGTTAAAGCGAGGATGGTGGCTTCCAGGGTGGAGGTGGGGGGGCGAGGTTCCGCCTGTCTAACCAGCTCCGGAGCTGCCGCTGCTCGCACGGAGCCCTGTGCGGCGGGACTGGCAGGGCTGGACTCGGGAAGCCCTCTTGCCGCTTCCCTTGGCGTCAAGTGTCTGGCCCCTCTGCCCATGGAGCGCATCCCTAGAAGCTCAGCGTAAACGCCCCTCCTCCAGGAAGTGCACGTGGGGGTCCTGCCACAGTCCGGTGCCTTCCTTTGGGCCGCGGGGCTGGCCCTCTGCTCGGCTATGACGTTCCTTCCGAGCGGGCCCAGGTCCCTCGCTGCTCCGCCCGCTCCTTCAGGCAGTGACCACGCTGATCTTTGCCGCCCGAGCCTCGCCCGGCGTGGGAGCCGGCAGGTGCCTTCGCCTCGGCCCCTTGGCCGGTATTTGCCGGCAGGTCAGGGCCAGGTCCTCGTTCACTTTGTTAAGAGCGAGAATTCGCGTTGAGGTGGAGACACTCACGAGCTGTGTGACTCTGTATAAGTCACTTCACCTCTCTGTGCTGCCTTCTCTGAGCCAGGGGTGATCACCTGCTTCCTGGGGCCACGGTGGGGATGAGAGGAGGGACTCGCCGTGGGCGGCGCCTGGTGCTCTGCAGGTTTATTCCTGATACTGATCACGCATCGAGGGACACTTGGATCGGAGCCTGGCTCTGAGCCTGGATCTGTGCAGTGACCCAGGGTCGGACGGCGCCCCCCCCCCCCCCCCGGTCTTCCTGGCAGTCTCTCTCCAAGCATCGCCCAGCGGGCAGGCCCTCTCGTCTTCACCCTGTTGCAGGGTTGGGGTGGGACTGATTCTCAGGGGACCATGCTCGCTCAGGCCGACCCTGCTTGGCGGGGCGCGGCTCCTTTCCCAAGGGGAACGGCTGGGTGGGGTTGGTGGGCAGGGTCTGCTCTGAAAGGCCAGGGCCCCGCGTCTGTCATATGATCAGGCTCCTTCCCTGGGCGGGGCTTGACTCAGACTGTCGGGTCAGCGCCAGGAGGAAATGGCCAAGGTCAGCGCTATCGTGTTGCCTGGCTGGCCCTGGCTTCCTGGGCGGGCGCTCTGCAGCGCCCAGCTCCCGGCCGGGTACGGTCCGCGCTGCGGCAGCCAGTGTCCTGCTGGAGGCTGTCAGCTCGGCTGACGTTCTCTTAAAATCCTTGAGGCGGGTGTGGTGTATGCATGTGTTCACACACACTCACACACTCACACACACTCACAC
>NW_005370423.1:2802240-2805084 GCF_000412655.1 Myotis brandtii
CACACACACACTCACACACACACTCACACTCACTCTCACACACGCGCACACACTCACACATGCACACACACTCACACGTACACTAACACTCACACACACACTCACACACAACATACACACTCGCGCACGCACACATGCACACACACAGTCACACTCACACTCTCACATACGCACTCACACACACGCGCGCACATGCACACACACTCACACACACAACACACACTCTCACACGCACGCGCGCACACACACGCACACACTAACACACTCTCGCGCACACACATGCACACACACAGTCACACTCACACTCTCACATACGCACACACACACTCACACTCACACACACTCACACACACACTCTCACACACACACACTCACACACTCACATGCACACACTCATGCGCACACACGCTCACGCACACACACTCATGCACACACACACAAGCACACACTCGCACGTGCGCGCACACACGCACACACTTGGGTACTGGGCTGCACCTGGCTAACCGAGGCCTGTAGTTTGCCTACACTGCGCATTCTCTCCCTTGTTGTGGGCGGTTGTTTAGCTGCTGGCGCTGCCACACTCGGTAGTTAGCATCGCGCACGGAGACTGAGCCCAGTGCATAGGATACATGTAGCTTCTGTGAGTCCGCTGCGGGGCGAAGCGTCTGCAGGCCTGCGAGCTCCGGGAGCAGGGGCAGGGCCTGCTGTGCTCACTGTTGTATCCTCAGCCACTCGCCATTATTACAGCAACTGCAATAACAGTAAAAATAATCACCGTCTAGTGAGCGTCCCGGGTGCCATGGGCAGAGCAGGGTAGGACGGCGGGACCGCAGACCTGCCGGCGTCCTCTCCTGTCACCTCCCGAACCGCAGGTGGGAGGAGCACTGCTCCGCCTCCCAGACGGGCGCGCACACTCAGAGGCCGAGAGCCGGCGCAGGCGTCACAGCGGCGGTTTCACCGGGGCCGGAGCGGGGATTGGAACCGGGTTGGTCTTGAGTGGTCACCACGCTGAGCCCGTGAGAATGACGTGATGTGCAGGCCCAGCCTGCCTGGCTGCTGTGCACATGCAGGTTGCACGCAGGTGCTACGCCACTCTGTCGTTGCTCAGTCACGGGACCGGGCCTCCGTGGAGATGCCCTGGGTCCCTGTGGATGGCAAACGGGAGGTGCTGAGGACCCCAACCAGGCTGTCACTGTGCCACCACCGGGAGCGGTCACCAGGGCTCGTGTGGTAAGGAGGGACTGGCGATGGGCACAAGCCCGGGTGGCCTTCGACAGGGCCGTGACCACCGACGAGTCACTGTGTGTGCATGCATGTGCACACACGGCACACACATGTACTTGCCCATAGACATAAGCACATGTGCACACACATTCACATGCACACAGTTACACACACGTGCCCATACCTGCTATGCACACGCACACACACATATACTCAAGTATACTTACTCCCCCATAACACACACTTACTCAGTGTACACATGCAGACATTCACCTAGGGCAGTGATGGCGAACCTATGACACGCGTGTCAGAGGTGACACGCGAACTCATTTTTTTGGTTGATTTTTCTTTGTTAAACGGCATTTAAGTATATAAAATAAATATCAAAAATGTAAGTCTTTGTTTTACTGTGGTTGCAAAGATCAAAAAATTTCTATATGTGACACGGCACCAGAGTTAAGTTAGGGTTTTTCAAAATGCTGGCACGCCGAGCTCAAAAGGTTCGCCATCACTGACCTAGGTGTTCCCCGACACCCCACCCATGCACACACGTGCACGAACATGCAACACATGTATGCAAACACAAAGTGTGCACACAGGTGCATGCACACACACGTGTACCAAGTATAGTTGGCTCTCTGTATCTGTGGGTGTCGCACCAAGGATTTAACCAACTGTAGATTGAAAATGTTCAGGAAAATAATCCCAGAAAGCTCCAAAAATCAAAACGTGAATTTGCCACACCCCAACCACCACGCTGAGCCCGTGAGAATGACGTGATGTGCAGGCCCAGCCTGCCTGGCTGCTGTGCACATGCAGGTTGCACGCAGGTGCTACGCCATCTCATGCAAGGGCTTGAGCCTCCGTGGGTTTTGGTATCGCAGGTCCTGGAACCGGTCCCCACGGATACCGAGGGAGGACTGTGTGTGCGTGCTCACAGGTGCCTACACATACACAGCGCAGAGGCACACACTTACGAGCGTGTGTACACACAGGGACATGCGCACCCCCACACGCCCTCTGCACCCCAAGGCGTGCAGATGCGCAGTGAGGCCTGCTCCTGGGGTGTCTGTCCCCCGGCAGGAGGACAGTGCTCCCCCAGACGGCTGTCCCAGACGTCCAGCTGGCCTCCTTGCTCTCCGTGGTCTTCGGTTTCTTTGTTGTACCCTCAGGGCCTGAGACATTTTTTCCCCCCAAAGATTCGTGCCCCTGCTGCTGGACCCCGCGTGGGGCTGGCCGACCGGGTGAGACGTGGACCCAGCGCCCATCTGTCTGTTCCCTGGCTGGCCAGCGCGGGCCCAGGGCGCCCCACCCCCAACGCGGACAGGACTGCATCTCCACCCTGCACCTGCCCCTTTAAGAGCCGTGGGCCTGGTGGGCCTGTCCCCGGTGTCCGGCTGGGGGAGGCCGGACAGCTGTGGTCGGGGGAGGCGTTGCAAGCTCCCGGGGCCTCTGGGAGCCCAGTGATGCTGGGGAAGCTGAAACAAAGGCCGACAATGGCCTCCTTCCCTCCCTGGCGGCCTCCGAGCGGGGCCTGCCTGGGCGGCCTCTGGGGGCCCCTGTTATTTCCTGTGCTGGCTGCGGGGCTCCTGGCCAGCACACATGGGCAGGAAGCAGGCT
>NW_005370423.1:2805218-2806285 GCF_000412655.1 Myotis brandtii
GCCCAGGCCCGTCCTGCCCGGGTCTGCCCGGCTGTCCCAGGAGGGGAAACGTGACCCTGTCCCGCTGACCTCTCCCTCCTGCAGACCCCACGTGCTCCACCATCTGCGCTGGGGCCCTGTGTCTGCCCCCGAGGCTTTGTGGCCAGAGCACCGGGCCCACAGAACTGAGGCCCAGGCCGGGCAGGGAGCGGTGGCTGGTTATTAAATTAATTCATCGCGATTGTGCGAGAAATAGACTTAGATCTAGTGTTAGGGGTGCCTTTGCGGTTAAGGTGAAGGTGAGGGTTAGGGTCTCCAAGCCCTAAAGACGAAAAGGACAGGAGTTAGAACATGGGCTTTGGCGTTACAGACCTTTGTCTGAGTCCTGGGTTCACCGTCACCTCATTGACCACTGAATTATCGGTGTCTCCTTGTCCTGGGCCAGGCCACAGGGACACGAAGGCGTCCTGTCCTCCAGGTCCCGCCTTCTAGGCGAGGAGACCGTGAGCAGTGAATACCCAGCGACTTAGCTGCTTCGCTGTGAGGTTGGACTCGATGGAGTTATTCACCTTCCCAGGACTCGGTTTGCTGGTCTGTACAGTGGGACGCGGAGGCCCTGCCTGGTGCCGTGGTTCTAGGGGAGGCGAGAGGGTAGATGTCACGTGTTCAGCACGGTGCCTGGCTCCCCCACCCCCCAAATGCCAGCCCTGGTGATTATTAATGAGACAAGACGACGTGGCCCACGTGGCACTGGGCATCTAATGGTGCCAGAAGCCTCAGGTCAGGGTCACCATGCAGGTGAGCTTCCTGGCAACCTAGGCGAAAAGAGAAACAGGCTGGAGGGCGGCGCGGCCGGCTCTGTCTGATTCCAGGGCTTGGGGCAGAGGGTCGTTGGGCCTCCCTGGCACTAAGTGCAGAGGAATTTGCCGTGTGTCCTCACTCATCACTGAGCAAGCAGCAGGCCGTGTCTCGGTAACGACGTGGCGCACGACACACAGGCATCTCTCTGAAGTTGACCCTGGAAACGCGCTCCGGCTCCGTCACACCCAGCCCCGAGTGACAAGCAGTGCGGCCGGGTGGGGTGGGGG
>NW_005370423.1:2806334-2807116 GCF_000412655.1 Myotis brandtii
TCGCCGGCTTCACCCGGGCCAGCTGCCTTGCTGAGTGCCTGTGGGATGCAGGCGGATGCATGGCTTTCACGCAGGACCCTGGGGAGGCGCCTCACGTGTCTCAGACCTCAGAAAGTCCCCCTTTTAAAAAACATTTTTATTGATTTCAGAGAGGAAGGGAGAGAGAGAGAGAGAGAAACACCAATGATGGGAGAGAATCATGATCGGCTGCCTCCTGCACACCCCACACTGGGGATCGAGCCCGCAACCTGGGCATGTGCCCTGATGCAGAATTGAACTGTGACCTCCTGGTTCATAGGTCAGTGCTCAACCACTGAGCTCACCGGCCGGGCAGAGCAGCCCCTTTTCGTGAGGACCACCTAGCCCCCCACCTCGTGGAGCCTTGGAACTCAGTTTGGGAAGCCATTTACATCCTTAGGTGTTGAGCTCAGCAGCTCGGTGACAGCTCGCCCACCGCGCCCCTTCTCCGTCCAGACTGTAGTCTGTCCTCTCGGCTGCTTGTCACTCAGGAGCAGCCGCCGCCCCATTTCACTGTCGACAGGGCTGTTGCCTTTGCTCACTTTCTCTGAGCGCAGTCCAGCCTCCAGGCGAGGGTCGGGAAGGCAGAGAGGGCTCAGGGCGGGGCTTCTCATTCGGGATCTTTCTGGAGGCACATCCGTGCCCACATGCACCCCAACACGCTCACCCCTCTGCTCCGAGCGTGTGTATGACCTTGTCCTGTGCCCAGCCCCTCCTGCGCCCTCCCCCTCCCGGTGGGCAGGACTGTGGGCCCGGCCCGCGGG
>NW_005370423.1:2807439-2813632 GCF_000412655.1 Myotis brandtii
TCCCTGTGGGTGGCTCGAGGGGGCCCACTGCCCTGCGCCCGGCCGCCCTGGCCTGGAGTTGGGGTGTGTCTGCAGCTCCTGCAGAGAGGGGGGTGCAGCCGGCGGGTAAGTGGCTGAGCAGGACTCGAACGCGCCTCTCGCTGTCACTCTGCCCCTCGCCCCCCTCCAGCAGGCGTCGTCTCACTGACTCCCCGAAGCAGCACATGGACCTCCGGTATCATCATGTCAGCTCAGAGAGGCCGGGCGTCCTGCCCGGTGTCACCGCAGTTGTGTGCGCAGCCACACGGCCGCCCCACCTGCCGACAGCACAACCGCAGGTCCTAGCAGTGCAGCCGGAGGCTCGGCTCTATCTGGGGGTGGACAGTCTCTCAGATTGCGCACGGCCGGGAAGTTCTACTGAAGGTCTGACCACCTGCGCAGTTGCTGCTGGCTGGGCCTCAGCGCTGGTGTCGCGGGGCCTGTCCCCGTGGCCGGTGACGGCCGAGAGCCCGAGCCACCGCCGACAGGGTCCCGACAGGCTTCCTTCTGTCAGTCACAAGCGCCGTTGAGCACCTACGAAGCGCGGGCACCAAGCTCGGTGGTGAACCCGGCCCACGGAGCCCCCGCAGGCAGTCCAGTGCGGGAGGTGACAGAGTCAGCGGATAAATACGCACATGTTTTCCCTGGGAGCGACCAGCAGGGTGGCCCGTTAGGGCGGGTGCGGAGGAGAGGGCCATGTGGCAGGGTGGGCAGAGAGGCCTGGGTCGAGGCGGGGCAGGGAGGGAGTGAGCCGTGCAGGCGCGAGCCGTGTCACTGAAGGACAGAAGGGAGTCCCTGTCATCCCTGTCGCTGGAGTACATTGTCCCCGGAGAACCCAGGGCCGAGGGGCAGGAGATGAGGGAGGAGCTGGGGTGGGGGGACCTCAAGTCCTCGTGGGCTCTGGGGGTTTGACCTTGAGTAAAGGGAAGCCAGGAGAGTGGGGAGCGGAGGGACCCCTTCAGCTGTGTGTGGGCAGGGGAAGCCCACCCAGGTGCTCATCCAGGGAGAGATGATGGCGGCTGGGGCCAAGGCCGGGAGGTGAGAAGGGGTCACGAATTTCTTTTGGGCCGGCCAGTGTTGCTCAGTGGTTGAGCGCTGACCTATGAACCAGGAGGACACGGTTCCATTCCCGGTCAGGGCACAGGCCCGGGTTGTGGGCTTGATCCCCAGTAGGGGGCTCGCAGGAGGCAGCTGATCAGTGCTTCCCTCTCATCATTGATGTTTCTCTTTCTCCGTCTGTCTACTCTGACATCAATAAAAATATATACTAAAAAAAAGGATTTCCTCGGGAGGTTGGTCCAATGGAACTGGTCTCCAGATTGGGTGTTGGGACTGAGAAAAGGAGAGGAAGCAGACGGCTCCGGGCAGCTGGGGGGCTGGAGGTGCCCTTCACGGGATGGGGTTCCCGGGGGAGGGGGGCCGTTGGGGGCGAATAACGGTGGTGAGGCTGCCGAGCTAGGCCTTGGCCGTGAGTTTGGGATGACTCTTGGACATCAGTCGGCACTCGGAGGACGGTCCCGCGATGGGGGGAGGCTGGGACTGGGGTGTAGCTGGGTGTCATGAGTGTGTGGTTGGTGCTCAGAGCTGGACGGAGGCACCCCCACCCCCAAGCCAGTGCGCCCAGACAGAACAAAGGAGTTTAGGTCTGGGTCCAGGGAGGCATGCATCGGAGGCAGGGACGAGGGACGAGGGATGAGGGATGAGGCAGATCGAGGAGTCTCTGGGAGGTCAGGGAGGTAGGAGGAAACGCAGGGTCCCCCAAAGTCTTTCAGGAAGGAGGGGGGTCACTGGGCAAGTCCAGAGCTTTCCAAAGTGGGGTGCTCTGACCTTGCTGGGACCAGCTCTGCCTACAGAGGGGGACATGTTGCCTGAGATTTCTGCACATGGGAGGGGAGACCAGCCTGGCTTCGTTTGCTGGAAAGATTCTGGGGCGAGAAGAGACGGGGTTCAGGGGTTAATGAAATGAACTCGCATCTGCAGACTGGCCCACCCGGGGGGTGTCCTCGCCGAGCCCCCTCCCCGGCTCCCGCTCAGGAAATGTGCCCGCGGCCGGACCAGGGCGGGTCCGGGAGCCGCAGACGGTCCACGGCCATCCCGCTGTGCGCGAGCCCGCGGAAGTGGGCCAGACGCACCCGCGCAGGATTAAAGGGACGTGTAATGGATTAAAGATCAAAAATGTTAATTAAGAAATGGTCTTTTCTAATAAGATGCCTTCAAGGGCACAGGCCCGAAAAGGAGGGGATTTCTCATTTTGGCAACACGGTTCCTGTTGTAATGAAATTGGTTCGCAGGCAGCGGGGAGGACCCGGCCCAAGTCTCCTTTGAAAGACATCTCCATCCAAATTAATTAGCGAGAGAAGACGGAGGGCAGAGCGGCGGGCTGACAGGCAGGCATGCGTGCGTGGCGGGAGGGCTGCGTGAACTTACAGAGAAACCCGTCCGTGGCCTGGTGCCCGCCGGAGTGGGGTGCCCCGGGGCACATTTCGGGCAGGCCTTACTGAGATCTGGCTACTTCTGGGGTTGAGGGATGAGGCCTGCTTGGAAGCGAGGCCTAACTCGATGGGAACTGGCTGTGTGACCTTTGGCTGTGTCTGCCCCTCTCTGATCGCTCCTTTTTTTATCAGTTGTGGGTGACAGCAAAACCTCTCCTATCCGCCTCCCCACCTGTGGGATCAGATAGGTTCATAGTTACGAGTGATTGGAATCCGTGAGGTCCCAGGCCTTCCCTGCGTCCCCGGCGTCCCCGGCTGTGAAGTGCCTCAGGTTGTTCGAATGTCTCCAAAGGGCACCATCGCCCAACAGTTAAGAACTGGGCTCTGGAGTCTGCCAGGTCATTCATTCGAATCCCACGTCTGCCCCTTGCCTGGGACCTTCTCTGAGCCTCAGTTTCCTCATCTGTACAATGGAGCCAGTGGTCCCTGCCTCACAGTGTGACGTGTGAAGGGAGATCGGGGCTCGGTGTGCCGGGCTGGGGCTGTTGCTCCGATTACCCGGGAGCAGAGATCTATGGGCCTGGGCCACATGATTTAAAAATACTGGGTCAGCCCTAGCTGGTCCGGCTCAGTGGATAGAGTGTCGGCCCACGGACTGAAGGGTCGCCGGTTTGATTCCGGTCAAGGGCACGTACCTCGGCTGCAGGCTCGATCCCCAGTGTGGGGTGGGCGTGCAGGAGGCAGCTGATCAATGATTCTCTCCCATCATTGATGTTTCTATCCCTCTCTCCCTCTCCCTTCCTCTTATATATGATAAAGAAAGAAAAACGTGATTTCGGAGATTGGAAACTCGGCCCCATCTATTCCCAACATCGATGGCAAGGCTGTCTGTGTGGCACGCAGGGTAGGGAGCTGGTAGGGTCGGTCCCTCTCTCTCCTCCACGCTGCCTGGTCCACGGGGGGACGACCTGCCTGCGCTCACTGTGTGTCTGCTTTTCACCATTTACGGGCCGCAGCCCTGGACCTCGTAGCCCAGGTGTCCTGGGCCCCCGTCTCTCCCGGCGCAGCTGCAGACACGCAGGAGGGAGGCGGTCGGCAGCGGACAGCAGTCTGTTCTGGAAGCCGTGGGCATCGAGGCCTTGCAGTCGCCTCTGTGGGCTCTGCCGTGGTCTTGCCCGCAAACCCTTCACGGCCTCCCCATTTCTTCCACCTCCACCCCGAGCGCTTCCAGCCTGGCCCCTCCGCCATCACTGCCGCCTCACCTGGCCACGCGGGTCCTTTGTGGGAAGGCAGGCGTCTCTAGCTCCACTTTTGTTTTTGTCCATCCTCACCCGAGGATATGTTCCCATTGATTTCTTTTGAGAGAGTGGAAGGGAGAGGGAGAGACAGAGAGAGAGACATCGATGTGAGAGAGACACATGCTCCAGACTGGGCTGGGGATTGAGCCAGCAACTGAGGTGCGTGCCCTTGACGGGAATCGAACCCAGACCCTTCAGTATGAGGTCCGAGGCTCTAACCACTGAACCAGACCAGCCAGGCCTGGCTCCACTTCTGACCCGTTCGGTGCCCAGGCCTGGCCGGGGCAGGAACCCGGCCACACTTGCTGGCCTTGGAGTCGCGGTCACTGCTGCTCAGAACCGCTATCTCTCAGATGCTTTATTTCCGCCCGCGTCCGGGCGAGGCACCGGGAGGATTCATCTGAGTCACAGGCGGGAACGCAGCTCCGCGAGGGGGCAGTGATTATATCACTATTATTATTTTTCAGCCAACTGCCGTGTGCAAAGGGTGCGCGGCCGGCGGGAGGCGCCGGGGAGCACCCCGTCTGCACGGGGGCTGATGAGGAGTCTCCCCGATCGCGTCCGCCTCGTCAGCCACAGAACAGCACGTGAATAAACCCAATCCCCCCCACTCGACGCGTCACAGGCGTGATGACAGCGGCCACACTGTGTGCCCGCGTGCGGCTCTTCTGTCAGCGACAGGGCGCCCTGATCAGCGCGTCTGGTAGGAATCGTACGCAGAGCCGGGTCTCACCCTCGACAGGTGTCCTCGGAGAGCGGAGAGGACCTTTCCATGGGAAAGAGGACGTGCCGGTACGCCGGCCCAGAGGAAGCGGGAAGAAACTGGAGGAGATGATAGGGCAGGGGAAGCAGGCAGTGTGCTCGCAGGGTCCTGGGAGCCTCGGGCAATGACTGCGTGAGGAGGCGTCCCTTCTGCGGCTGGACCCTCTCTCTCCCCTCTCCTCCCCCCCCCCCGAAATCTTCAAGGGTCTCCAAGATCCCTCTGGGGGGTCCTCCATGGCATGCTGGCTCCGGAGGCTGCAAATGAGGCGCCCCCTTGCTGGGGACAGGGCTTGGCCACTTCACCCCACCTCTTCCAGGTGGCTGTTCACACCTCCCTCCTCCTCCTGCCACAGGGGAGACGGGGAGGGCCCACGCGCCCTCCCACCCCCAGGAAGATCGCCGCCTGGGCCAGGGATGCCGAGAGCCAGCGCATTGTTCTGGAAATAAGTCGCTGAAAACCCGAGTCAGAAATTAGTTAACACAAAGGAAGTCGGGCCCCGCAGGCCGCGCGTTGCAATTGTCTGCAGGAAGTGCCCCGCGCAGGGGGCCTGTGAAGGAGGATTTGAGTCCATTCCGCCTGACGCTCCATGCGTGCTGCTGGCACCAAGTTTTTTCTTCTGTTCCGCCTCCTCCCCTGCCCCCATCAGGAGCACATCCCTGTGCAGCAGCCTAAGGGCTGCGCTTTGTGATGCGGCCCTCTGAGCTCCTGCACCTGTGTCCCAGCTGCACAGGTGCCGTCTGTCCTTGGCTGTCCAGCAGGGTCAGGGGCTGGCGGCCCTCCGGCACCGAGCAGGGGGCAGATCCGGCAGCTCTGGGAGTGGGAAAGAGCCTGGAAGCCCCATCATCCCCACCTCAGGGGCCCCAGCGGGTGTTCTTCCAGCTCCGCTTGAATGCCTCCAGGGATGGGAGGCTCACCCCCTCACAAAGCCGCCTGGACCCCAGCGACAGCCCCAACCTTCACGTTGTTGGGCAGTTCCCGAGGGCCGAGAATTACTTAGTGAAACAAACACCACTGAGACCCGCCACGGGGCCAGGCGTCAGGGAATGATCAGTGACCCTCCGTGGAGACTCCTGCCCTCGCCGTTGGACTGGATGTCGGTGGGAAGAGCACAGTAAATGCAGAAAGGCTGTGAGTGCTAGGGACTAACAGTAGGTAGGGTGAGGGGGCCCTGCTGACCTCTTCATAATCCCCACCTGACCCGGCCCCACCTGCTCTCACTGACCTTTCAACTCCCGAGCTCTGCAAGCTTGCTCCGGCCCCAGGGCCTTTGCACCAGCTGTGCCCGCCGCCAGGAGTACCCTTCCTGACCTTCCCGTGACCTCCCAGGAGGGGCCTTTCCTGACCGCCTCGCTGAAGGTGCCTCTTGGCCTGCATCACTTCCAATCCCATGGACCCTGCTCTGCACCGGTCACCTCTGAGACTTTTCTGATACTTTATTCCCTTTTCCCCAGGAGAGAGAGAGAGAGAGAGAGAGAGAGAGAGAGAGAGAGAGAGAGAAACATCGATTGCACACACCCCGACCAGGGCTGGGGATGGAGCCTGCAACTGAGGTACGTGCCCTTGATTGGAATCGAACCTGGGACCCTTCAGTCCACGGGCCGACACTCTCTCTCCACGGAGCCAGAGCTGCTGGGGCTGAAGGAATGATTTTGATTCTCTGTGTCTCTGCCCCCCCCTGCGCC
>NW_005370423.1:2813643-2815298 GCF_000412655.1 Myotis brandtii
CGTCTCCCTGCCCGGAGTGTGTGTCCGCCTCCTGCCCCCTGTGTCCCAGGCAGGTCCTGGCGCGTCGTAGGTCTCGATCACGTCTGTGAACAGGGGGGACGCGTCTCTGGGGAGAGGAGTGTGAGGTGGCCCTGGGCCGACCCTCCTTCCTGTGGCCGGTGTCGTGCCTGTGATTCAGAGCTGGCAGCTGGCAGCGGGGACGGTGGCTCCCAGGGGACCCCACTTCCCAGAACCGGCTCGCTCTCTGCCCCCACCTGCTCCCCCAAGGACGGAAGAGCGAGGGGCTTCCTGGAAACCCCATGGCGGCCCTGGAGGGCGGCGGGCCCTGGCGAGCTGGGCTGGTGATGAAACCCAGGAAGCGTCCCGCCTGCACGCCCAGGCGGGAAGAGCCCCCTGTGCGTCCGGAGGAGAGAGGAGAGGAAGCCCCGCCGGTTTCCGCTGTGGGAATTTTCTAGACTTTCCCTGGCTCAGTGCATGGAGGCGGAGGCCCGGACGCAGCGCCCCCGGGCAGGAAGCGATGGTGAGCGTGCATGCGTGTATGCGTGTGCACACGTGTGAGTGACACCCAGACACGGGGTGCGTGGGCCCCCCCCAGACCCACTCTGTGCTGGTGCGCGAATAAGTTCTTTTCCTGGAGTCGCCGTTGCAGGATCCTGACGGAGAATCGGTCTGTCGGTTGTTTCTTTGTCCACCCTCACCCTAGGATACTTTTTCCCATTGGTTTTTAGAGAGTGCAAGGGAGGGGGGAGACACATAGGATCATCGATGTGAGAGAAACACATCAGCTGGTTGCCTCCCGAACTCGCCCCGAATAGGGCAGGGGAGTCAAACTTACAACCCAGGTGCAGGCCCTTGACCGGGAATCGAACTTGAGACCCTTTGGTCTGCGGGCCGGCGCGCTAACCACTGAACACCCAGACAGGGCTCAATCCTGTTTCAAAGACAGCCGGATGGAGACAGAGGCTTGTGAAAATACAGCTTCCTGGGCCCCATATTCAGGAGAGGGCTGTGGCACGTGGCCTGCGTCTTAACCTGCCCTCGGGCCAGGGGCACCCCTCGAAGCTTGTTCACGCCTGTGGAACCTCTGAACCCACAGAGGCTCTGCCTGCACCCATCAGCAAGGAGCCCTTTGCTGAGATGGAAACCCCCCCACCCCACCACCACCAGTGCCTCTTCTGGGGCCGGTGGCCTTGACCGGGAGTTGGGACCTGTGAGCCCCTCCAGGACCAGCTTTGGGGCCGGGCCCTCAAGCCCCATCCCCGGGAGAGGTTCGCAGCCCAGAGCCGAGCCGCTCGAGGTGTGAAAAGGTTACAGATCGGTGTGCGGTTTGGACTCCGTTCTTGTCAAACCGTTGCCGCGTGTGTCCCTGAAAGGTGAGATCTCGTTCATCAAAGTCAGCGCAGCGCGAACCTCCGCGTGGGGACGTTTTCACTCTCTGCTTTGGACTGGCCTGTGCGGGTGCATCCTCCACGCCGGCCGCAGGCGTCTTTGTAACCAGAGAGAACAGCAAAGCTTCGTTTTTGTGGGAAAGAAATACTCGGAGGTAGAGAAACAGTTCTGGGAGAAAGCGGGGGGTGGGGGGGGCAGGGGGGCATGCCACCGTCCGGCCTGGTACCCGCCCTGCAGGGGGGACTGTGGGTTCCCGTTGGCAGTCT
>NW_005370423.1:2815373-2816708 GCF_000412655.1 Myotis brandtii
GGCAGTGGGGAATGTGGGTTCCCGTTGGCAGTCTGGGCGGAGCCTCCAAGTGGGCATCTCCGGGCTGGGCCCGCCTTTTCCGTAAGCGCCCGGGTCCCTGTGCCTGCGCCCTGCTTAGCGGGGTCTCTCCTGGGACCTCACTCCTGAGGCCAGGCCTGGTGGGGCTCGGGGCTGCTGGCCGCCCCCTGGGGTGGTACCTTGGCCTAAGAAGGAGGTGCCCCTCCACCAGCCTCGCCCCTATTTACTTGCCGGGAACATGGGGGCCCGGCCCTCTCCGTGCGAGAGCTGCGGGCTGTGAACTGGGCCGGCGTGGCTCAGGGGTTGAGCATCAGCCTATGACCCAGGAGGTCACGGTTCGATTCCCGGTCAGGGCCCAGGCCCGGGTTGTGGGCTCCATCCCCAGTGTGGGGCGTGCAGGAGGCGGCTGATCCGTGATTCTCTCTCATCGATGTTTCTATCTCTCACTCCCTTCATCTCTGAAATCAATAAAAACACATTTTAAAAAAGAGGAGAAAGCTGCGGGCTGTGGTCAGGCCGTCTTTGTCCACCCGTCTCTGCAGCTGAAGCTGAAGCAGGGGAGCTGAGAACAGGGGCCCTGGAGGCCCTCGTGCTCCGGGGGGAGGGCCGGTCCCTCTCTGCCTCTCCGGCTGCGCCCCTTCCCTCTCCGGGTCTCAGCTTCCCGCCTGTGACTGAGGCTGTCCCGGCACCTACCCCACAGGCCAGGAGGTCACCGCGGGTGCCAGCGAGCCGGCTCTTCTTCCCGACAGAGAAGGGACTTCGCCGGAGGTTCCGGGTGCCCCGTGGGGTTCTGATCCCGGCCACGTCCTGCCTGTGCCGAGTGACCGTCGGAGGCGGCCTCTGGGGTTTCTCAGCCCCCGCTCGGCTCGCTGAGTCGGCCCCGCCCAGACCCTCTCCTGTACGGGAGAGCGCGTAATTTTTTCCGCTTGGCCTGTGCCCCTGGAAGGGGCAGGGATGCATCTGCGCAGTACCTGGCCCCCCTCCCCCGAGGCTGCTCTCCATTCTCTTCTCCCTGAAGGTGGCTTCCCAGACGCCGCGTGAGTCACGGCTCAGCCTCCCGCAGGAGGGCCGGGAGATGGGCGAGAAGTCCGAGTGGGAGCATTGATTTTTTTCTACTTTATTTTAAGACACGAATGTAAAAATCTGCATTTGCTTAAAAATGACTCACATGGCCCGGCCAGCGTGACTCAGAGGTTGAGCGTCGACCTAGGAACCAGGAGGTCAGGGTTCGATTCCCGGTCAGGGCACAGGCCCGGGTTGCGGGCTCGATCCCCACTGTGGGGCCTGCAGGAGGCAGCCGGTCCATGATTCTCTCTC
>NW_005370423.1:2816985-2818972 GCF_000412655.1 Myotis brandtii
CCCACCCATCCACTCAGCCAATAGATACTGTGCACCTACTGTGCGCCAGGCTCCAGTCTAGTGCCGGGGATTGCACAGTGTGTAACACAGACAGCAGCTCCTGAGCCAGGAGACCCACGGCCTTAGGGGCTGTTTATTTTCTCCAGCCAGACACTCCCCTCCCTGCCGTGGCCCCTCCCCCTGCCCATCGCACTGGTCAGAGAGGAAGGAGCTCAAGGCTGAGGGGGGTCAGCCCACAGAGGACCAGCCCTGGCCCTGCCACTCACCTGCCACGCGGCCCCGGAACTTTACCCCGGGCCT
Source organism: Myotis brandtii (assembly GCF_000412655.1). Lineage (NCBI taxonomy): Eukaryota > Metazoa > Chordata > Mammalia > Chiroptera > Vespertilionidae > Myotis > Myotis brandtii. The sequence continues at coordinate 2,817,286 of NW_005370423.1, forward strand.
GAGGTTCTGATAAAAGGCGGTGGACTGGATCAACTCTTTCTGGAGAGGCTCCTCCGTCTAAACGCCCCCAATCCATTCACCCTCTGTGCTTTTAAAAATGTTAATTATTAAACATGTTTAGTGGCTCATCAGTTGCTTGTTCGGTTATTTACTTATTTCAGAGAGAGGAAGGGAGAGGGAGACAGGAATAGAAACATCTATGATGAGAGAGAATCTTCAATCGGCTGCCTCCTCCACGCCCCCTAGTGGGGATCGAGCTCGCAAGCCGGGCCTGTGCCCTGACCGGGAATCGAACCTTGACCTCCTGGCTCATAGATTGACTACTAACCACTGAGCCACGCCGGCCGGCTTCAGCGTGTTCTTTTTAGACGTGGGGAAACCAAAGCTCCCAGGGGCCGCAGAGGATCCCCTCAGGTGACTGCGGGACCCCCTGAGCCCGGAAGGCCCTCTGCTCTTGTCCCCACGCTCCCTCCGGCTCTCAGAGGCCTGGTGGGTCTCGCGTGGCTCCTGGAGAAGGTGGGGGGACCAGGCCAGGAGCAGGACGGGGCTCCCAGGCCCGCCCTTGTCTGCTCACTCATCTGACATCCTCAGCACGGCATGGCTGCAGGCGAGGAAACTGAGGTTCAGAGACTGGAGACCACCGGACTGACCCACGGCCTCGCCGAGACTCGGGGACACAGCTCGGATGGCGATGTAGGCATCTCCTCAGTCCCCTTTGGTGCCGCATCCACCTGTCCCCTGGGCTGTTTCTCCGCCCCCGACGGAGCGGGCATGGCTGCCCGGACCCCCGTTGTACCTTCTACGAGCCCAGGAGATGGGCCGCTGGGTCCCCGTCCCTTCAGCCCCATCCCCGCGGGCTCCCCACTGAGTCCTCTCCTGCCTTTGATGCAGATTCTCGCGCTTTCCTCATCCTGTTCTGGGCTCTCCTCGACGTGAGGGGGGTCAGCGGGAGGCTTCTTGGCAATTTATAATTGCCGAGAGTTCTGCGTTAGCATTTAACCGCCACCGCCGCTCTCCCTATTGTGACAAGCGCCTGCACCCGCCTTCGGGGACATGGGGCCGTCGCTCCACGACACCAATAATTCCTCCCTAACAAGTGCCTTTCCGAGGGGCTGCCGCTGACAGCTCGTAGGGAGTGATTGCCCCTGAATGCACTGCGGTAATTACTTCCCCGAGAGCCGTGTTTGTGTTAGAAGACATTTCACACTTTGGTAACGTAAGTGTTTGGGGAGCGCACGCGCAGTCATTACGAACAGTCTTTCCGTGAAAATCAGCCTCAAAAAATTATAAACGCTAATGCTGACATCGGTGAGAGTCGGGGAGGGACTGCGTTTGACTCATGTATATTTATTCCAAGTGTAAGAGCCTCTCCTGCATGGAAACTTCTCTCTCTCTCTCTCTCTCTCTCTCTCTCTTAAACAAAAGCACTCATGACCACGTAGCTTGCTTTCTTATGTTTGAGTCATGCAGACCCTGCAAAGCGACGCGTTGCTTGAGAACGAACAGAGAGACCGCCGTCGCGGATCCCCGATAGGAGACATTTGCGGTAATGGAAAATGGAATGATTCGCAGTGCGATCAATAAAAAATTAGCGGCGTTTAATCAAAGGTTCCTGCCTCCTGTTGACTGAAGGCCGTGGCGAGCCGTTTGAAACCCGTGTTGAGTGGTCAGCCAGGCTGCGCGGGGG
>NW_005370423.1:2819540-2821118 GCF_000412655.1 Myotis brandtii
CAACGCGCTGGCTGCGCCCGGGCAGTGGGTTTTGGAGACCGCCAGCGTGCCTTGCAGCCCTCTTGTGGGTACGCTCAGCACCCTCTTGGGGACTGGAGGGGAAGGAGCAGAAAGCCAGCCTCAGCAGTAGATGAGGTTAAGGGATTAAGGGTGTGTGTGTGTGTGGGGGGGGGAGGGGGAGGCGGTGAAGAGCCCACAGCGCGGTGGGTCCATGGAGGGGCCCGGGGCCACCCCTTGTCTGGGTTGGGGGCAGCATGGGCCCGGGGTGCTGTCTGCTTGCAAGTTGAGAGCTGCCATGCGGCCATGTCTCCGTGGCAGCAACACGGTGAGAACTTCTCCATCCGACCGCCCCTCCCCCGTGGCTTCTTCAGGGTCCCTGGGACATGCTGCACACCCCGCTGTCCCCGTGCCCAGCAACTTGTTACTTTTGAAAATATATATACATTTCCATTGATTTCAGAGACAGGAAGGGAGAGGGGGAGAGAGAGAAACATCAATGATGGGAGAGAATCATGAACCGGCTGCCTCCTGCAAGCCCCCTACCAGGGGATTGAACCTGCAACCCGGGCATGTGCCCTGACCAGGAATTGAACCGTGACCTCCTGGGTCATAGGTCGATGCTCAACCTGCGAGCCAGGCTGGACGGACCTTGATACTGTTTATAGGCTCGATACGGCCTCTCCACTGGGGCTGGGGGCAGTGGGGCTCTAGGCCTCCCTGGGCCTGTGACAAGGCCCGGCTGCAAAGGAAATGCTGGGGTTGGAGGGTCCCCGGGGGCAGCTGGCCTCTGGGTTACAAGGCAGCTGGGAGCCCGGGACCAAGGACAGGGAACCCTTTCCCGCTCCCTGGGTCCTGCCTGGGGCAGTGGTGGGACCAGGGCCTGCTCCTGGCTTTGCCCCCACAGTCTCATCTCTCCCCAGAGACACACAGACCAATAGCTGCCTCTTTAAATGTTGTGTTTTTGTTAATTCTCCCCCGAGAACAGTTTTCCACTGATTTTTAGAGAGAGTGGCAGGGAGGAGAGACACACAGAGAGAAACATCGATGTGAGAGACACAGCCATTGGTTGCCTCCCCACGGGCCCACCCAGGGCCAGGAACCGAGCCTACAACTGAGGTACGTGCCCTTGACTGGAATTGAACCCGGGACCCTTCCGTCCATGGGCTGATGCTCTAGCCAAACTGGCCAGGGCCACTGACTGCCTCTTTAAATGTTAGAGCAGGAAGGGCTGTTCCACATGGCTTCATTCATTCATTCATTCATTCAACCACAGGAATCGAGCACCTGCAGTATCCCAGGCCCGGTGCTGGGTGCCAGGTCCTGGGTGCCGGGTGGGGCAGGGGGAGCAGTTTAAGAACCCATTGTGGCCCTCGAGTCAAAAAGTTTGCCCACCCCTGCTCTAGCCAAACTGGCCAGGGCCACTGGCTGCCTCTTTAAATGTTAGAGCAGGAAGGGCCGTTCCACGTGGCTTCATGCATTCATTCATTCATTCATTCAACCACAGGAATGGAGCACCCGTAGTATCCAAGGCCCGGTGCTGGGTGCCGGGTGCCGGGTGCTGGGTGCCGGGTGCCGGGT
>NW_005370423.1:2821194-2825165 GCF_000412655.1 Myotis brandtii
GTAAGGACCCGGACGCGGGGAGCCGGTGGCTGGGCGACCTGCTCCCCTGTATTACAGCTGACCTCCCGTGGAGGCAGCCTCAGCGCTGTGCTGGACCTGCCCCTGGCCCCGCTGCGAGTCACTGAAAGTTTCTATTCCGAGGTCCATGCCTTAATGTGCGGGCCGGGGGCAGTCACGGCCCAGAGCCGGTGACGCAGCGTGGCCCTGGGCTCCAGGCACCTTCAGCCTGGCCTCTTGTCCTGTCTTTGGGGTACACACCCCTTCCTTGGCCCCTTATCCCCCCTCCCCCCCCCGTGAGGCTCCTCTTTCTGCTGCAGCCGCCAGGGGGTGATTTGCACCCCAGCATCCTCGCCTTGAGCAATTAGGCGCCAGGCCACGGCGCTGGCCACAAATTAGCTGGATTTATTGAGCTCCCATGCTGCCCCTCTGGCCTCCCCCTCCCCCTCCCGCCTTCCTCCCGTCCGCGCCTCCATCTCCTCCTTCCCAGCGGCCATCGGCCATCGGAGACAAACATGACAGCGAGGCGCGGGCAGAGCGGTCCCAGCCTCGGGAGGTCACGGGGAAGGAACGGCGTACAATTTTCATGGTCGCAGGGTGGCCCGGTCCCACTGTTCCTCATTACTGCCTGCGGCGGGAGCGCTCCGTGAGGACCCGGAGGCTCGCTGGAAAAATAGAATTCTCTCCGTATCTGCGGAGGTGTTGGTGATGGCTTTGTCTCCCCCTTCCTGCTCTGCTCCTCCCTCCTCGCCTCCCTCCGCCCGGCCATCTCTCCTTCCCGCCCCTTCCTCCCCAGGCAGAGCTGGGAGCTGCCGGGTGGGGCTCAACACGTGACCGTCCCCCAGGAGGGTCGAGTCACAGACGCCCACAGAGGGCGAGGTGCTGGTGACTCGATGTCTGGTCAGTCGGTTCAGGAGCCAACTGTGCTTTGTGTTTGGACGCAGCTACGTGCCCAGAACAGCACTGGCACGCAGTAGGTGCTCAGTCGGTGTTCATCGACTGACTAAAGACATGGGGTATGTGTCTGCTCTGGCTCCGGCTGTGGTGGAGACCTGGGGTGAGGTCCCCTGGAAGGCAGCCCCGTGGGGAGCCCCACAGGCTGAGCAGGGGGTGGGTGACATCATTCCCATTTCCCAGGTGAGGAGACCAAGGCTCAGAAGTGTACATACGTGACAGAGGCCACACGGGCGTGGACTTGAACTTGGGTCCCAAATCTCCAAAGAAGGGACACGTTCATGAGTGCCCAGCGAGCCTCCCTGCCTCACCCTGGACTCGAGGGGGGTCTGGTGGCTCCGGCTGGGCCTGCTGCCCGCCCCCGGGCTGCCTCCAGCCTCCGGGCGATTGTCGTGCCCTCGCTGTTATCTTAAACCTTGTTGTCAACCTTGAGTCATCCGGGAGCTTTCACATAAGAATATGAATTTCCTTCTTTAAAAAAATAAACAGCTGAGGTGTCTGCACCGGGACCCCCTTTTTTGTATGGCGACCATGAGGGTTTGAACAGGGGCTGCGCCCTTGGGTGGGCGTACCCCCTCCCCTCCTCCAGCCCCTCCCAGCTCATTCTGCTCATTTGCATGAAGGGAGGCATTGGCCCACTGTGGTGAGTGTCCCGTGGGCTGTCTGACCCATCGGAGGCTTTGTCTGCCCTCCTGCCCGTCTGCCCGTCTAGTGTGCCATCACCCTGCGAATCATTTTGGCCTCAGGTTCCAGAATTCCTGACAACCGGAGGAGACATCTTCTGGAAGATTCTAGTCATTTCCGTGGCCAACCATGGGCCTCTGGAGAGAGGGGCCGCGTACCCAGGCCCGCATGGCCAGCCAGGGCGAGCGTCCCAGCATGGCTCGTGTGACGCAGCCCGGGTCACGTTCAGGGGTCACGTTCAGCGTGGGGTGACCGTGGCTTTGAAATTCCGTGCACAGAGCCATCAGCACTGACTGGGGAGCAGCGGGCACCCCCGGCAGCTTCCTTATTTAAGAAGCGGGTCTTGGAGAGCAAATAGCTGTTAAAATATTTGCCTGCAGCTCTGAGTGTTAAATGTCACCCCACTGTCCGCACTGCAAATAGTTTAAACCTGAAGATCAATAGTGGCTGCCTCTCGGAATTCGGGGCCAGCCGTGGGGGCACAAGCTGGGTGTCCTACTGGGTCGGCAGGCTCCCGGCCCAGCCCGCGCAGCCCCTCCCGCCCCCATCCCGCCCCCATCCCACCAGCCCTGGGGTGCGTGCACGTGTGCATGTGCGCATGCGTGTGTACGTGTGCGTGTGCGTGTGTGCGCGTGCGTGCATGAGAAAGTGCTCACGGAGCTGTGTCCTCTCCAGCAGGGCCCGGGGTTTGACCTCGCACCCAGGTTCCTGAAAAGAGCTCCCTCCCACCCTGGCCCCGGGAATGAGCCCGGTGAAAGGTCTGTAGGACACGCAGGCCCGTGGGGCTGGAGGCTGGCTTCCTGTCGGGAACAGAGTTGCCCCAGGCTCAGCACGTGGGAAACGGTGTGGACCTCGCTGGACCGGGTGTTCTGTTGGGGGCGCCCCAACTCCGCCCAGGGGACGGCGCAGGAAAGGGGCTTGTGAATTTCAAGTTATTATGGTTATTTTTTAATCCTCACCTGAGAATATTTTTTCCATTGAGAGTGGAAAGGAGGTGGGGGGGGAGAGAGAGAGAGAGAGAGAGAGAGAGAGAGAGAGAAACATTGATGTGAGAGAGACACATTGATTGGTTGCCTGGTGCACGCACCTGATCAGGACCAGAGACTGAACCTGCAACCAAGGTACGTGCCCCTGACAGGGAATCAAACCTGTGACCCTCTGTGCAAGGGCCCATGCTCTAACCACTCAGCTGCCGGCCAGGGCGGGGCTTGTGGATTTTAAAGCCCCCCCTTCCCCCTGTAGGCGGGCGGGACACACCTGGCAGAGGTCATGCTCTGCCCTCCAGGAGGTGAGCTTGTCACTCGCTCAAGGTCACGGAGCCCTTGCTGGGCCCTGGGGGCCGGGACGAGGACCTTACACGCCCCTTGACACGCGGCTCGTTTTCCAGGAGTCGCTGCAGTAGGAATCCTGTCGCAGGTGCTTGAGTCGGACACAAACCCGCCCCCTGTGGCCTTGCTTAAGCTTTGTCCCCGCTCAGCGCTGCCGCCTCCTCCCCTGTGAAAGGAGGGCGCGGTGGCGCTCACCGCTGGGGGCTGCCCGGCTGGCTGTGCTGGGAGGGGCCTGGCAGGCAGCGAGGGCTCGGTGGCGCTGCTGCCCTCGGTGGAGCCCCGGGCAGAAGCATGGGGTGTGCGCGTCACCAGGAAAAAGCCAGGTCGTGAGCTGTCGGGGTGGAGTGTGAGGCCGGCACTTCAGATGCCAATTCCGTCTGCTCCCCATCCAGGCACGTGGCTTGGTCCTTCCCTGGGTGGGGGGGGGGGCCTTCATGCTGCTCCAGGCCACCCCCAGGAGAACGTGGGTGGGGCCCGAGGGTAAGGTGCCCTGTTCTGGGGAGCTCTTCCCAACCCCAGGGCCTCGATGGGAAGAAAGGAGCTCCTTGCCCGGCCAGTGTGGCTCAGTGGTTGAACGTCGAGCTCTGAACCAGGAGGTCACGGTTCGATTCCCGGTCAGGGCACAGGCCCGGGTTGCAGGCTCCATCCCCAGCGTGGGGCATGCAGGAGGCAGCCGATCCATGATTCTCTCTCATCATTGATGTTTCTCTCTCTCTCCCCCTTCCTCTCTGAAATCAATAAAAATATATTTAAAAAAAACCACCAAAATAAAAAAAACAAAACAGATTTGCCTTCTTGGATGACTTTGTGGGGTGGTGACCTCTGAAAGCCCCAGAGCTGAGGCTGAACTACCGCCTCCCCAGTCCATAGGGTGCACAGACGGCAGGGAGCCGGAGCGAGGCAGTGTCTGTGGCTCCAGTTGTGGGCGAGATGCGCTATTACGGAAAGTGCTGCCAAGGAAATACGGCCAAAAAAAAAAAAAAAAAAAAAAAAAAAAAAAAAAAAAAA
>NW_005370423.1:2830125-2833687 GCF_000412655.1 Myotis brandtii
TCGTGGGCGCGGGCGTTGTGGGCCGCGGGGTGCTCTCGGCCCTCCGGATGAACTCTGCAGAAGGGAAGAGCCTGCAGTCAGAGCGGCCCTGGCCCCCCAGCTCTCCGTCCAGGAACGCAGACCCCAGGGAAAGATGTCCTTATTCTACCCTCCACTCAGACACCGTGGCTGCGTGCCTCTCTGGTCGCCCTGCCTCCTGGGAGTCCCCGTCCCTCACACTGTAAACTCGGGGCTTCTCAGAGCAAGTGACCCTTTCCGGTTCCAATGGTTGGTTTAAGGGGGAAGCTGAGACCCTCTGATGGGGGATGGGGGGACACGGCAGACGGGCAGGATGAGAACCAGCCTGCCCAGGGCCTGCTGCTCAGGGTGCAGCCTCCAGCCAGGCCCCTGGCTGCCGGCTTCTCCCGCTTGGCCTCTTGCTGCTCCCTCTGCCTAGACTGCCCCCATGGTGCACCCTTCCTCTCCCTTCCAGGCTCAGCCCTCAGCCTCTGCTCCGAGACCGCCACGCCCGCATCCTGCACTGCCCTGGGTCCCCATGGCACCAGCACACACGCTGTCACTGGGCCCGGGACGCTAAATGACATGCCTGTGTGTCCCGGCCCGGACAGGGCCCGGCCTGGAGTGGGTCCCTCCAAGAGCGCCGGAAACTGCAGAATGAGTGGCTGCAAAACTGGCCCAGGCCCGAAGCCACCTGAGGCTGGACTTACGCCCCCCAAACCCCAAGCTCCTCTCTCCCCCAACTTCCTCCACCCGGAGTCCCCTTCCTCGGGGCCAGGCACCCCGCCCGCCCAGGGGCCTAGCCTTGCCCTCCTCCTATAGCCCCCACACCCCGTCTGCCAACTGGTGAGCTGCTGGGTACACTCGCCCTCCTGAAGTAGCTCCTTTGGGCCACAGGGTGGTTTTTTAAAGCCAACATTTTCCAATGAGGAGACGTGTAGGTAACAGCTCGGACAGGCAGACACCACATCCATCTCGCTCCGCGTGACATCCCCAAAATGAAGCGCACGGAAGTGCTGTGAATGAACTGAATAATGAACGGACGGGTTTCCTGCTTCTCTTAAGAATGGAAAGGTCTGGCCTGACCGGCGCAGTTCAGTGGTTGAGCGCTGACCTATGAACCAGGAGGTCACGGTTCGAGGCACAGGCAGGGGTTGCAGGCTCCATCCCCAGCGTGGGGCATGCAGGAGGCAGCCGATCCATGATTCTCTCTCATCATTGATGTTTCTCTCTCTCTCCCCCTTCCTCTCTGAAATCAATAAAAATATATTTAAAAAAAACCACCAAAATAAAAAAAACAAAACAGATTTGCCTTCTTGGATGACTTTGTGGGGTGGTGACCTCTGAAAGCCCCAGAGCTGAGGCTGAACTACCGCCTCCCCAGTCCATAGGGTGCACAGACGGCAGGGAGCCGGAGCGAGGCAGTGTCTGTGGCTCCAGTTGTGGGCGAGATGCGCTATTACGGAAAGTGCTGCCAAGGAAATACGGCCAAAAAAAAAAAAAAAAAAAAAAGAAACAAAAAGGATAGCAGGGGATCATTTAAACACGTCTATTAACTCGGGTGTTAAGTAAAGCAGCACACGCGTGTGCTGGAGGAACGTAGTGTCTGGAGAGTTGGTGCAAGAGATGCCGCCGGGATTGCGCCTCTCTCTCTCCCTCCCCTCCCCTCCAGAGCATTTTTTTTTAAAGTATATTTTTTTTATTGATTTCAGGGAGAGAGAGAGAGAAGCATCAATGATGAGAGAGAATCATTGATTGACTTCCTTCCGCACGCCCCCTACTGGGGATCAAGACCCGCAACCTGGGCATGTGCCCTTGACCGGATTCGAACCCGGGACCCTTCAGTCCGCAGGCCGACGCTCTATCCACTGAGCCAACCGGCCGGGGCCAGGACATTTTTTATTGGGGGAAGCGGCGGTAAAGAGGCCTCACAGAGCCTCGCTGGCCGCTGTCCCCATGGTTTTGTGGTGACTTACGATAGGGGAGGTTCCCAGGGATAGTTCTCACTTCTTCGCTTTCTCTTTCTTGCTGTTGCCGGAGCAGCAGCTCTGATTTCTGGAGATAAATAGGCTGCCTGGCTTTAAATGGGGCTTCTTTCTGGATTGCCGGGGGTTGGCGTGTTCTGATGAAAAAATAAAAAAGGACCTACACATTGTACTTCCCTTAATTGGTAAGAAGAGAGCTGTTTGATGGGCCACCGACGAACACATTGCTGCTCTGTGCGGCACGTTGGGCCACGTGCCCTGCCACGGAAGGCGGAGGCCGGCTCTCGGACCGGTTGACGTGTGTTTGCGGGTGCGTGGTGTCATGTGCTTGGCAGCGCGTGTGCGTGTGCGTGTGCGTGTGCGGTGCGGCCGGGAGCAATAGAGCCCTTACCCCATTAGCTATTTCTAAATCGGTATGTTTATAGGACTGTGGCTTTCACCTCAAATTGAATGCACGCTTATCTTCATTCTTCTTTCTGGTTTTGGGGACCAGCCCTCGGGGGCCTCAAGGTCGCGTGCCGAAGCCTTTTGCTGTCGCCGCAGGGTTAGGGGTGACTCGCACACGCACGCACGCACGCTCCTGTATCTTCGCACACAGCAGCGATCTCTCCCTTTCAGTGAAATCAGCGCTGGTGTCTGGACGCGGAGTTCTGACTTCCAGGACAGAACAGACTGTGGGGAGAGACCGCGCCACGCAACGCTGGCTTTGTAGTCGGAGTCTCTGTTTTCACGGGCAGGTCTAACCCGCTGGCGTTTATGGGGGTGATGGTCTGTTCTGTGTGTCACGCTTGCTTGTTTTGCACTTGGATGTACACGTTCTCCCTGTGTCCTGTTCGTCTCTCTGCTGGGGGCCGCGTGACGCTCCCCCAGCCCTGCAGGGACGTGCGCTGGAAGGAGGCAGGGTGTCAGGGTATTGCCTGCAGGGTGTGGGCGATGTTGCACCCCCTGGCGGGCTGCCAGGCACCTTACCTGTGAAATGGGAACAGCAAATGCGGGCAGGGGGCAGGGCCACGTGATGGCTGCTAGCTGCAGGGTGTGTGAGCCTGAGAGATGGGTCTGTGGGCATGTAACTGCCTTTGGAAACGTGCAGAACGAGCCAGTGTAAGGCATCATTGTCCCCCGTGAGCTCACTGTATTGTTGTTGTTGTTAATCCTCACCCGAGGCTATTTCGTCCCCGTTGATCTTTTTCTACAGAGAGTGGGAGGGAGGGAGAACGAGAGAAACATCGATGTGAGAGAGACATATCAATTAGTTGCCTCCCTTGACCGGGAATCGAACCGGCAACCCTTTGGTGCGCGGGCGGACGCCCTAACCACTGAGCACACCAGTCCGGGCTTAACGCACTTTCCTGGGCAGATTTGGTACTTGCTTGCACAGTGCTAAGCGGAGAGTAGGCATTTTACTTGAAAGAAATGGGTCCAGCGTTTCAAAGGCCGGCTCTCCCTGTCCCCGCGGGCACCGGGGCATGAGGGAAGGCTCAGGTGCGTCTGACACTCGCGAGCTGACGCTCCGCGGCCCTGCCAGCAGGCGTGCTTCCTGTTCCCCGAGTCAGGACATCTGTGCCGAGAGCCCACCAGGG
>NW_005370423.1:2834285-2842542 GCF_000412655.1 Myotis brandtii
CCGCGCGCGCCGGGCGCTGACGGGTGGTGCGGCGGGTAATTGGACGTGGCAACAGCGGGAAGCCTCCAGTGAGACCCAAGAATTAATCATGTCATTTTACCGGGAATGTCATTTTATTGTGGTGTCTTGGGTACCCTGTCTCCGCCTTTTAAATAATTAACAATAAACGCGAGAGCGTTCCGGCCGGCGGGGACGAGGGGGGCTCCCCTCCCCGTCGTCCCTGGTCCCCGGGTCCGTCCTCCGTGGTACAGGGGCCTGCACCCCACGTTTCTGGAAGGCCTTTCGGACGTGAAGAGGTTGTTGGTGCCCGGGGAGGCGGCTGAGGTGTGGAGAGCTGCGCGTAGCACGAGCTCCCAGGCGGGGCTGGTGATGGGACGCGGGCGATTCCCCAGGCCAGGAAGAGCCCCCCGTGCGTGGTCTCTGCTTGTCTGAGTGGCTGGTTGCTGCTGGACCAGAGGGTAGTCCTGGTCTCTGTGTCCTTGGTGCCTCGGAGGAGGTGGGCAGGGCCAGTGGTTTACGGGAGCGATTTAAGACTTCTCAAGTCGTGTGTGACTGTGTGTCTGGGGCACGGTGGGGGGTGTGTGTGCATGGAATGGGGGATGGTGGCACATGTATTCCCTGGGGTGTGGCAGCCATGCTATCTGAGTTCAGAGCATCTGTGTTCCTTATACAACTATCTGCAGACATCATCTTCCATTGTGATTGTTGGATGGAAATAGTGTATTCCCTGGGGTGTGGCAGCCATGCTATCTGTGTTCCTTATACAACTATCTCCAGACATCATCTTCCATTGTGATTGTTGGATGGAAATATCTTGGATGCTGGTTTACGGGGAAAGGAACCTAAAATCTCAGTCCACTGTTCCTAAGGGGACCTATTACCTGTTGTTTGTTTGTTTGTTTGTTTGTTTTTGAGGGGAACTGCTGGTAAGAAGTAGGTTGGGACTCAAAGTTCTCACGTTTCCCTACTTTTCATACCATCTTGGAAATTTGAAAGCCAACTATTGGGGGAACTGCTATGACTTTCCCTCAAGTGACATCCATACCTGCACAGCCCTGGCTAAACCATGTGCCTGTTCTCAGTCTCTGAAGGGAACAGAAACCCCAAAATAATGCTCCCAAGGGGACTCTTACAGGCTTGGAATTTCCGGGGGGCTCAGCAAATCAAATCCCAGTCATTGGGAATTTGTGATATTTCAGCCACAGGCAGAGGCGATGGCTGACTTACGGTCTTAGAATACTGAGGCACTGAGAGGTAAAGATGATTGTCTGACTAAGGTCACATAGCCATTTGGTGGCCGAGCCAGGACCTCTTCAGGACCCTCAGCTGTGGACTCTCTCCTGCTTGAGAAAATCCCAGATGCTGTTGCATTTCTTCACTTAGCCATGAAATAATGCCACTTACCTTTAAAGCAACCGACGAACTGATCTCCTAAAGAAGAGCCGTTCTCATTAGTTCGTAGAGGGTAGTTCTCGGAGCAGGTCTGCTGACGGAGGGCATTGCTCAGAGCTGCGTTGTTCATCTTCAGCCCTTCCCTGAGGGCTTCCCCAGCACTGCCCCGTGCCCCTCGCTCCCGTCCTCAAATCAAATTTTAAAAATATTTTTGTTGATTTCATAGAGGAAGGGAGAAGGAGAGAGAGAGAAACATGAATGATGAGAGAGGATCATGGATCGGCTGCCTCCTGCACGCCCCACACTGGGGATGGAGCCCACAACCTGGGCCTGTGCCTGACTGGGAATCGAACCCTGACCTCCTGGTTCATCGGTCGGCGCTCAACCACGGAGCCACGCAGCTGGGCTCAAGGGGGTTTTTCTGTCTCCCTGCCACACTTTGAAATGGGTGGCGTTTCTAGGTGGAGAAGGGAGAACGTGGAACGTTGGGGCTCTCTGTGGGGGTCTGGGCTGAAAATAGCTCACTGTGCTTCGGTCCCCGGCAGGACCCTTCCCAGTGGCCGTCTCTCCTCTCGGAGCCTCAGACATTGTCTAAAGCAGGGGTCCTCAAACTTTTTAAACAGGGGGCCAGTTCACTGTCCCTCAGACCGTTGGAGGGCCGGACTATAGTTTAAAAAAAAACTATGAACAAATTCCTATGCACACTGCACATATCTTATTTTGAAGTAAAAAAACAAAACGGGAACAAATACAGTATTTGTATTTGCATGTGGCCCGCGGGCCGTAGTTTGAGGACCCCTGGTCTAAAGTCATGGCAGCCTGTGTGCAGGGAACCCGTGTCGGTGCTGGGGTGTCCACCATAGGCCTGCCCACTCCCTAACCAGACCCCACTAATGGCCTCCACGGGGAAGCGGGAGCCAGGACTAGACCCAGCCCCGGAGCCCTGGCAGGGAGTCGGGGATTCTGGGAAGGGTCTGGGAGACGGCCTCACTGGATCGCCTGCCTGCGACATCCACTCCCGCCCAGCCCAGGGGGCACCCAGCCTGGGAGGGTGTCCCTGACTCGAAGAGAGAGGTGAGGAGGTACGTCCCCAGGTCGTAGGTTCTTGGGGGTTGCCCAGCGACAGGTAGCCACTGGGAATGCGTGTGTGTGACCCACACGGGTCCGACCTCGGCCGCCGCCGCCCCCTTCCGTCCTGCGGCGCTTTTCAAACTCTGTCCCCGGCCGTGTCTCCAGGGCTGCTGGCTGGGCACCGGGGCCTGTTTGGCTGAGGGGCTCGGACACCCACTCCGTTTTATACACTGGGCTTCGGCGTAGGATGTTTGAAAATCGGCTTCTGCTTTAAAAGTGCGGAATGGCTGCAGAAAGGCAGTCACAGGCCCTGCCCGGCCGGGCTCGGGGTCTGCGGGCGCTCAGCATCGCGCTTCCGGGCACAGATCCAGGGGCATCGCTGCGGGCATCGCGGCCCACAAGGAGGACACTCTGGGGGGACACTCGACGGCCCCACAGAGACCTTTCCAGAAGGGCCACCGTGTGCTGGGCCCGGGAGCTGAGCAGATATCTCTGAGCCTCGTTGAGGGGGAAGGCGGCCCTCCCAGCTGTCGAGAACTTGGGGCCTGAGGGCAGACACCTGCCGCTCAGCTGCCCTCCTGTCCCCTGCAGAGGGCTGTCCCCCTGGAAGGTGGGGCCCGGCCTCCCCAGGCAGGGTGTGGGGAAGTCCGTCCTCCCGTGTGGAGGGGCCGTGTGGAGGGGCAGGTGTGGGTCCATCTTGAACGCGGTTCTTCTTTAAACTGCTTTAGCAGAGCGACCTCCGGGCCAGTAACATGACACTGAGTGGAGGGGTGGGGGTGGGGGTGTGCAGGGCCTCGTTCCATAAGAATCGGGGTGAGGGGGCAACTTCAAACTAAACTCCAGCCAGACACAGCGCGTTTGAACGCTCAAGTTAAAAAATAATAATAATAATAGCCCTAGCGCGTTTGGCTTAGTGGATAGAGCATCGGCCCGTGGACTGAAGGTCCCAGTTCGATTCCAGCCAAGGGCACATGCCTGGGTTGCAGGCTCGATTCCCGGCCTCAGTCAGGGTGCGTGCAGGAGGCAACCAATCCATGTGTCTCTCTCACATCGATGCTTCTCTCTCTGTCTCTCTCTCTCCCTTCCACTCTCTCTAAAAATCTATGGGTGGAAGTCCACGGGTGAGGATCAACAACAACAACAAATAGGAGGAGGGGAATTTGTTAAAATAGTGACAGCAAACACACACACAGAAGTGCTCCCCGTGGCTTCATCTCGCCGCTCAGCCGGGCTGCCCGCCTGGCCGAGGCCTGGGACCAGGGAGGGGTGGCCAGCCCCGTGGGAAGGGCGGACCCTCCCTCCTGGCGCCAGCCAGTGCTGGGTGAAGCGGCGGGGAGTTGATTACACCCCGTTTGTTCAGCTGTGGCCGCGGTGACCTGTGGGCCCTCGTCACAGGCTGGGCTCCTGGCGCTGGCACCTCTGCCGCCTCCTTCACGGGTCGGGCTCCCTCTCCCCTTTGTGGGTCAGGAGCCCCGGCCTCAGAGGCCAGATGGACCCGAGACCTTCGGGGCTGCTGAGGTTTCTGAGTCACGGTGCGTTTCACGGAAGCGACCTATTTTGCTTTGATCTCGCTCTTGTGTTTTTTGTGAATGGGTGACCAAAATGTGGCAGGGTCATCTGTTTTAATTTCCTTCTGATGCCTGGACGCCATGGGCCCAGTGGCTGGCACCGTCCGTGCCTGGCACGGAGTGAGAGCTCGGCCAGCTGCTGGGCACCGGGCGGTGGATAGGGCCGCTGGGCGATGCTCTGCCAGGGCGCAGGTGCAGGGCGCCGGGTGCCAGCCCGCATCTCGCCGTGCCCAGGCCTGGGGGCTCGAGCCCAATTAGCACCCCCAGGTGAAGCCTCTCCTGCAGGCAGACAGCATCGAAGCGAGGCTCCCGCCTCCGATGGCCATCGGATGGATAAAGGCCAGGGACAAAGCCAGGCAGCTCCGTGCCTGGGTTCGGAGGGGACCCTCCCACAGAATCAACCACCGACAGGCGCGGAAGAGACTTGAATAAATAAACAGAAAGGCAGACGGTATCCTGGGTGGAGAGCTCCAGTGTCGATGTGTCCATGTCCCCCGAATTCGCCCGTTCGCTGAGCCTCAGCTAATGGGAGGGGCAGGAGGACTCGCTCCGATTTAAAGTTCCTGAGGAGAAATAGGCCTGCAGGGGCGGGAGGAGATTCCGAGAAGCGGGAATGCCCGGCCGGCCGGGGCAGGCTTCATCCTACCTGGTGTCGGGAGCTGCGGGGTTGGTGCTAAGGGCTGTGGGACAGGCCAGGGGGACGGGAGAGACGGACGTTTCGTGGGAGGAGGTGTCGCGCCGGGCGGTGGGCACGCTGGGTTCCCCGGGCAGTTGGGATTGGGAGGGAGAGGGTAGCTATTCTGAAAAGAGGAAGTTGGATCCCTCCCTCCTCTTAACACCAAACAAATCCCAAATGGACCAGAAACCCAAACACAAAAAGAAAACTTAAAAATACTGAGAGAAAACAAGCAAGTTTAAAAACATGTCACAGTGTCAGAGGGGGGAAGCCTTTTCTAAATATAACCCTCCACCCAGAAGCCATAAAACAAAAGACAGAAATATTCCGCCGCGTAAAAATAAAACGCGTCTGCGCTGCCCACACCGCAGTAAATCAAAGCAGGGACACCCAGCGCCGGGCACGGCGACGTTTCTGAATGTGTGAGGCGCTCCTACCAACGCCAGGAAAATACCCAATAAATCAGCCGGAAACGGGGCACAGGCCGGGCTGCCCGAGGCCAGTGCCCGCGTGGATGGGTTGGTACCACGCTGGTCTTTAGATAGTTTGAGTACCTCCCATGTGCCAAGGACAGGGATGGAACCAGGAAAAGAAATATCACGCACCTTACACATTTAGAAAGATTCAGAACTGTCCATTTAAACCACAGAAAATACCTTTTTTTTTGTTTTTTTTAACCTACCAGACTGTGTGTCCTTGATGCTGAGGCCTGGGGGTCATGTTCTCCTCTCTGCCCCCAGGGTAGCCTTGGTCTGTGGCTAGAACACAGAGCAGGTGCTCAATACATGTTTGTTGATCTTGTCCCCAAGGAGGCCTCGGCCTGTGTGAGGGGCCGAGATGTCCGAAATAAGGGAGACAGTGGGAATGCCACGGATAAAGGGCTTTGAGGCTGGAGATAGCAGGAATAAAAGACCTACTGTGCCCGGACATAGTAGGTCTTCAGTGAAGGTGGAACCAGAAGGGGGAGTTCAGAGCAGGAAGAGATGCTTTTCCGTCAACAGGTATTTGTTGAGCATGGACTATGCATGCGGTGGAGGAAGGGAGTCAGTGCGAGGACCAATTCCGGAGCCACAGGGACCCCCCACAGAAGGAGCGGCTTCCTGGTGGGCGCCTCCGAGGACCACAGGGCCAGGGGGGTGGGATGCAGCCGTGGGGGTCCAGGGGCTGGCACTGGGCAACACTGCAGGTCCCTCTGAACCCCGAGGTCCTGTGAATGGCATCCCTTAAGTGACACCCTCGCACAGACGAGTAAAGAGCATCCCCAAACAAAATGAGAAACCAACCACATTTCTCTCCCGCTGGGCTGGCCGGGGCGTGCGTGCCGGGAGTGCAGCCGGCAGGAGCTCAGGCGTTTTTCCTCCGGCTCCGCACACCCACCCGCCTGCCTTGCCGCTGGGGTGGGGCGGGGGCTGGGGCTGCCCTGTGTGGGCCAGGAGGGGAGCAGGGACATCTGAAATCGGGCCCTAGCACTGGCCTGGAATAAAGCTAAACTGTTGGTGGAGGGTTTTGGCAGCGTGTTTAAACCCCGTGCACCAGCTCAGGGGAGAAGGTACAGGGGGTTCTAAATGCCTCCTTTTCTGTTAAACGGTTCTGTTTTGGAGGCGACCGGCTAGAATTTGGCCGCTTTTGGAAATGACATCAGTGCTGGGGGCCGGGGGGAGTAGGACTGAGGCCGGGAGGCAGCTGTGCAGGTGGGGGGACAGCGACTGGTGCGGTGGGGGCGCGCACACTCTGGCCCTTCCCCTCACCCCACCATCTTGGATGCCAGGAGCCTTGGCCTCGCCAAGCGGTGGGTTTGCGTGTCAGCGCAGCCGAGTGACGAGGTCAGATCTGTCGGAGCGGGTCGGCCCCTCTGAGGACGGGTGGGGGCTGCGTGGTGAGGAGGGGAGGAAGGAGGCCGAGGGGAGGGCAGTAGGGGACTGGGGAGGGCAGGTGACTGGCATCTGCCTGCCTGTGGCCTCCCAACCCCTTCCCAGTGTCTGCTCCCAGGGCAGCTTCTGCCTGCTTCCCTGCACTTGGAACGAATCCATTGCACCGACCTGGCCTTCCCCCTCCCCCCTGCACCCCAAGGCCTTTGCACGACCTCCCCCTCCACCCGGGTGCTCGTGCAGGCTTTGCGTGGCAGCTCCTTCACCTCCTTTTGGGTCTCAGCGGCAACGCCACCTCCTGAGAGTGGCCCTCTGACCGCCCCCCCCCCCCCCCAAGCTAAAGATGCTCTCCTTCACTCCCTAGCAAATCTCCCCATTGGAGTTCCTTCATGGCCGTCACTTCACATTCTTCTTTATGATTCCATTTTGGTTATTGTCTTTGCTGCTAGAAGGCGGGCCTTTGGAGAGCAGTGCCTTTCTCGTGCCTGCCTCCGTCTCTGGCCGGGCCCAGGGCCTGCACACAGTAGGTGCCCAGGAACTCGTCACTGAGCGATCTGTTGGAAGTGGCCTGGGCGTTCCGAGGGTCACTCCCCGGGGTGTCCGAGGACCAGGAATTCTGTGGGCATCTCCTCTGGTCTGGGGATTGCTCCTGTCAGAGGCCACCACCCCCACACGGCCCTCCCCGCTCCCTTCCTGCCCCAGGAACGGCTGTGCCACCTGCTTCCTGGGGCGGAGGAAGGGACCAGGGACCAGAGCGGTGGGTGCATCCTGCTGCTCCGGGGGGACACGGCCCCTTCCCCTTGAGACCTTCCGTTTTTATCAAGTCCCTACTGTGCGCAGGCCCTGGCTCGGTGCCGGGGATCGAGCGGATTCCTTTGGGCGGGGAGACATACGATAAAGAGGTGAGTGGATGAACGCAGGGCACGCTGGGATGCTCAGGGGTTGGGATCAGTGCAGCTGGGTGCCCGTCCCCAGGAGCTGCTGTCTCCCAGGGGGAGAATGTAGGGTCCTGGGTGGGATTTGAGGGGCACCCATGGAGTGGCAGGAGCGAGACCAGAGGTGGCTTGGGGAGTCACCGTCTTCCCCGCGGACGGATGGCAGGGCTGCAGGCAGCGGTCATCGACACCGTACAGCCAGGTCACAGGCACAGGGGCTGGGACCTGGGGCGTGGGAGTGAGTCCTTACCCGGCCGTCACTGTGGACCACGGCTCGCCACCGACTCCATCCCGCGTCATCACGGGTTCCTGCGCACTGATGCCCAATGCAGGCTGCTTCCTCTCACATCCCTTCATCACACTCTTACCAAACAGCTTGTCCAATATTTACTTAAAAAGTTGTTTAAGCCCGGCCTGGCCGGCGTGGCTCAGTGGTTGTCCCCGCACGGAATTGGATATCGAGGGGGAATCAGGGGCTGGAGTCTGAGCCGGTCCCCGGTGGGCGATGCACCCGGGGTGCAGCGTGACTTTGCAAACAGCTTTGCAGACCGCGGCCGGGTTGGTACCGCGGCCATTTTGGGGGACAACCCCAGGCCCCCAGTCACCCCCAGTCTCCCCCAGTGTTCCTCTGTGAGTGGCTCATGAATTGTTTGTTCCCCCAAGTCGAATTCTCTGCCTGTTGTTTCTTTCTCTCTCTCTCTCTCTCTCTCTCTCTCTCTCTCTCTCTCTTTCTTTCTTTCTTTCTTT
>NW_005370423.1:2842920-2843438 GCF_000412655.1 Myotis brandtii
GCTCCACCCCGGGGGGGGGGGGCGTGCAGGAGGCAGCCGATCCATGATTCTCTCATCATTGATGTTTCTCTCTTTCTCCCCCTCTCCTTTCCTCTCTGAAATCAATAAAAATACTTAAAAACAAAACAAACAGCAACAACAAAAAAATCACCAAATCACGCCCGAGCTGCCAAAACTTCCTCCACTCAGAGGGAGAAAGAGCCGCACAGGGTCTGGCCGATGGAGGCCGGTCACTGCTCAGCTGCCGGAGCGCTTGGCACGGAGGGCACCGTGGACCTCCCCCTCCGCAGGGCCACTCCCTGAGCCGCTCGCCGGGGCGAAGGCAAGGACAGCAGAAGGTCAGGGAGCTTCCGAGGAGCCCTGTTCATTATGTATTTATTTATACGCACGTGCCTTCCATTTGCCGCCGCCCGAACCCCGGAGGACGTGCTGGGAACCTGGGCCCTGAGCACCGAGCTATTTTTATTGAGACGCGGGGCGGGCCTGGCTGCGGGGGCGGGGGTTGGGGGGGCGGAGGA
>NW_005370423.1:2844791-2847452 GCF_000412655.1 Myotis brandtii
TGCCACTTAACAAAGAAAAATCAACCAAAAAAATGAGTTCGCGTGTCACCTCTGACACGCGTGTCATAGGTTTGCCATCACTGCTCTAGGGCGTGAGGCATGTGCAGAACGGAGCCAGCTGCCTCCCAGCAGCTCATGTCTCGCTGGAGAGAAGGCACACGGTGAGACCACCCCAAGTGAAGCCTGGGGTAGGGGTACAGGGGTCTGTGCATTCCGACGAAGGCATTTCAGCCGCAACGTACACTCCTTCCCGGGCCCCTCAGGCCAGTGCGAGGCATGTACAGAATGGAGCCAGCTGCCTCCCAGCAGCTCATGTCTCACTGGAGAGAAGGCACGCGGTGAGACGTGGATCCGAACCCCAGAGCACCCCAAGTGAAGCCTGGGGTAGGGGTACCGGGGTCCGTGCATGCCGACGAAGGCATTTCAGCCACAACGTACACTCCTTCCCGGGCCCCTCAGGCCAGTGCGCCCCTCGGGAGTGACCGAGAGAAGGCCTTCGTGCCGGCCGCGGCCCCGGACTCACTGCGGCCCATGGGGCTCCTCCCCGGTGGGGTCCTTGGGGCTGCTGTGTGGGGTGGAGGGGGACCCTCTCTTGTGCCCCCCCTCCCCACGTTGCGCTGAGGAGAGAGAAGAGCCGGCGCTGTCCTGGCCACGTGGGCTGCTCTCCGAGAAAGTGCTCGCCTGGGGTGCAGGAAGCCGGGGCAGGCGTGGGGGCGATCTAGGCAGATCACCTCCCTTTCTACTCTGCCAGGGGGTCCCCGAGTGGCCTCAGGCTTCTCAAACCTGGAAGTGCATGCGAGTCCCGTGGGGCCTGGTGGAATGCAGACAAGTTAGCAGGTCGGGGTGCAGGAGGGGGAGGGAGGGGCAGGATTCTGCACTTGCTCCCAGGGCTGCAGGGGCTGCGGGTCCATGGGCCACACTTTATTTTATCTTATTTTCCCATCACCATCATTTATCCCCCCCATGCCCTCTTCCTCCTCCCCTCCGCTCCTCCCCACCCCTCACAACCACACTGTTCTTCGTGTCCATGAGTGTCCCCCCCCCTCTCTCTCCACACACACACCAGCACCTGCCCCCCAGAGCTGTCAGCCTGCTCTCTGTGAGTCTCTCCATTTTGCTGGGTAGTTAGGTGGTCCCTCGGCTTCCACATCCGAGTGAAGTCACGTGGCGCCTGCCTTCCTCGCAGCGGCTTATGTCACGGAGCGTGATGCTCTCCCGCACGGACCACACTGGAGTAGCCAGGACCCCGTGACCGCCAGGCACACTCAGGGGGCGGGGGCCGTGGGGGGGCGAGTTTTCATGGGACCTGGGGGTTTCTCGGGGCCAAAGCTGGACACGTGGGCAGGTTCCTTCTCGGGACCGTGGGCGGCTTGGCGAGGCTTTGGGCCCTGCTCTCCCGAACCGAGTGCCAGTCCGGCCGGAGCGCGGCTGGAACACGGCGGTGGCTCTGTGCTGACGTGTCTGGGCAGGGGTGGGGGGGCAGAGCAGGCTGAGTCTGCATTCCGGGGGGCCCCTGGCCGTGCCCATGAGATGCCAGGAGCCACCTCTCTGATGACGGAAGCGCTTGGAAACTATGCCCCCGAGGGGCGGGCTGGCCTGGGTGAGAGCCATGGCGTTGGGCACGGCCTGGTCGCCATGGTCCCAGTGGCTGGCACCGTCTGGCCTGGCACGGAGTGAGAGCTCGGTCCGCTGCCGGGAACTCAGGGAGGCGAGTTCTAATAATCTGCCTGTTTCAGGGAGAAGCCTGGGTGTGTGTCCCGCTGCTCCTGGTGGCGGGGGGTTGTCTAGGGGGGACCCCTGCTGAGCCGCACTGTCCTGGCGTCGAGGGACAGTCCAGGGCACAGGACAGTGAGGGGTGCAGTGTTCTAAGGTCTCTCCGTTCCCTCAGCTCCCGAGGCTCCGTTTGCTCTTCTATTTTTTGTTTGGTGTGTTAATCCTTAACTGAGGATATTTTTTCCATTGATTTTTTTAGAGAGGGAGGGAGGGGGACAGAGAGAGAAACAACAGAGAGAGAAACGCACATCGATTGGTTGCCTCTGGCATGCGCCCCGACAAGGGCCAGGGATCAAGCCTGCAACCCGGGTACATACCTTTGACCGGGAATCGAACTGGAGACCCTTCCGTGTGGGGGCTGATGCTCTAACCACTGAGCCACGCCGGCCAGGGCGAGGACATATGTTTGTATTTTTATTGTTTTCCCCCATCACCTACAGAATAAAGTTATATGTTCTTAGTATGACACACAAGCCCTCGATGATCTCACCTTTGCTTGTGTCTCCAACATCATCTCTCGTTATAGCTTCTCTAATCACCACCAGCCTTACTTGCACACACACACACATGCATATGCGCACACACACGCACAATGCACACACACTCACACATGCACGCACACACTCACATGCATGCACACATGCATATGCACACACACTCACACATGCACACACTCACACACTCACACTCACACACCCTCCAACAGGACTGAACTAGCTGCAGCTCCCTGGAGCACGTATGTTCTTAAAGCCCCTGTGGCCACCGTGTGGCGAGTGGACTCCCGTGAGCCAGGCTGGGGGCTTGTTGGTGGGGTTTTCTTTGGGGACCGGCAGTCACGTGGCCAGGGCCACCCGGGCTGTGAGGCTGAGGGCGCCGTTGCGAGGTTGG
>NW_005370423.1:2848597-2852714 GCF_000412655.1 Myotis brandtii
GGCCTCGGCCCCGGCCCTGGCCCTGGCCCTCCTAACACAGCGAGCCCCTTCGAATGGGGACGGGAGGGCTATGCCCGTGCCAGGGGACGGGCTCGGTTCCAGGGTGGCAGTCAGCTTGGCCCGCCGCTGCGACAATGGCTGGCTGGGAGCTAGGAGCCTGAAGAAGGTTCCATCTTGTTTGGGGCTGCAGCCCGTCCATCTTATCAATCATGTGATGGAAACCAGTCCTGCCCGGCCAGCGTGGCTCAGTGGCTGAGCATTGACCGAGGAACCAAGAGGCCACAGGTTTGGTTCCCGGTCAGGGCACATGCCCCCGGATTGCGGGCTCTATTTTCAGTGTGGGGCATGCAGGTGGCAGCTGATCCATGATTCTCTCTCATCATTGATGTTTCTATCTCTCTCCCTCTCCTTTCCTCTCTCTCTAATAATCAATAAAAAATATTTTTTAAAAAGAAACCAGTCCTTCGAAGGCAAACGGTGGCCTCCCCTGTGAAGGGAGTGGTGATGGGTCGGAGCTCAGGGTCGCCAGCCTGCAGTGCCCACAGGACCACAATCCACCTCTTCACTCAGGTGGCCCTGGTGGCGGGCCTGTCCCGACTGGCCGCCTGCCTCTTCCCTTTCCACCCTGCCACTGCCCTTGAAATCTGCGATGCCCTTGCCATGCCATTCTCTCTGCCTGGCACCCCGGCCACCCACCTGCCACCTTGCTTCCCTGGCAGAGCCCGACCTTCCTCCCCCAGCCTCCTGGCCTCTGAGTGGGTGGCCGCCCAGCTCCTTCTCTGGGGCTCCCAGGAGCACTTGGCCTGCTCCCTTGTTTTCAAAATACATTTTTCTCGTTTCATGCTTGTTAGACACATTCGTTGTAGAAGATCCATTAAATAAAGACAAGCCAAAAAGTAAAATAAAATCCAGCTGCAAGCCAGAGATCCAGGGCGATCTCTTGGCAGTGGTCTTTCCAGCTTGTTCCGCCTTTTCCTCACTCACCTGTGGATGGTGAGCACTTATCGTATTGTTGACCGCAGCAGTGGTATATCAGGGAGGGCTTCCTGGAGGTGGTGAGGTTGTGACAGCCAGGATGGGGTGATGCCCCGGAAGGGTTTCCAACAGCCTCCTCTGATTGGCTGTACGGTGTTCCATGGGATGCTTGCGCTCAATGTCTAGTACAGCGCCCTGTGGGCAGATTGGGCACACCCTCCCAGCCGTCCACCCACAGCTCTGGCGAGGGGCCAGGACCTGGACTTCCTACCTGTGCTTGCCCAGGCGCTGGCGCTGACTGGAGGGTTCATGGACGTGTTTGTGGAGTGCTCACCTCTCCCCTCACCGAGCCAGAGCTGAGCTTGCATTGAAGGCCTTTTTCTTCTCCCACTGCAAGGGCCCGCCCACCTGCTTCCAGACAGGAGACTCTACCACTTGTTTGACCTTTGCAAGTCAAGTCCGAAGGCTGGGGGGTCGGCCGGGGGTGGTGGTGGGGAGGTGAGTGGTGGATGGGAAGGCCACCTCGAGGTCAGTAGCAATGGTACCTGCTCAGAAGGGGCTTCCAGGCCTGGAGGGAACTGGGAGGTTCTGGATGGCCAAGGGGCCACTCGGTGGTGAGGAGGGACGCGAGGCCCTGCCCTGCTTGGCTGTCTCCGGCAGCCATGTTTGAAGGCCTCCGTGTGCAGCCGAGGCGTGCTGCTGCCGTTGGTGCCTGGCGTATGGAAGGGTTTCCATCAGCCTCCTCTGATTGGCTGTACGGTGTTCCATGGATTGCTTGCGCTCAATGTCTAGTACAGCGCCCCGTGGGCAGACTGGGCACACCCACCTAGCCGTCCACTCACAGCTCTGGCGAGGGGCCAGGACCTGGACTTCCTACCTTTGCTCGCCCAGGCGCTGGCGCTGACTGGAGGGTTCATGGACGTGTTTGTGGAGTGAATCCTCGTGCGTGCTCACCTCTCTCCTCACCGAGCCAGAGCTGAGCTTGCATTGAAGGCCTTTTTCTTCTCCCACTGCAAGGGCCCGCCCACCTGCTTCCAGATAGGAGACTCTACCACTTGTTTGACCTTTGCAAGTCAAGTCCGAAGGCTGGGGGGTCGGCCGGGGGTGGTGGTGGGGAGGTGAGTGGTGGATGGGAAGGCCACCTCGAGGTCAGTAGCAATGGTACCTGCTCAGAAGCGGCTTCCAGGCCTGGAGGGAACTGGGAGGTTCTGGATGGCCAAGGGGCCGCTCTGTGGTGAGGAGGGACGCGAGGCCCTGCCCCGCTTGGCTGTCTCCGGCAGCCATGTTTGAAGGCCTCTGTGTGCAGCCGAGGCAGCCGAGGCGTGCTGCTGCCGTTGGTGCCTGGCGTATGTGAAGACACACAAACCTTCGTGCTCCCGCAGACCTATTGGGACCCAGGGACAAAAGCCTTAGTTTAGTGACGCACGCATGGACTAAACACACGTTATTGCATCAGGTTCCACGCTGGTTCCCGCCACCACGGGCTCACAGTTTGGGGGTCAGGGTGAAGGGTGACCAGCAGCCCGGGACCCAGGGGCTCCCTGTAGCGTAGGATTCTGAGGGCTAAACCTGGGAGAGTCCTGGGACGAACTGGGACCAGTTGGTCACTCTCGTCAAATGGTGATGCAGATTCCTGCCATGCCAGGGGCCAGGGGTCGGAGCCCTCGGGCAGGCCCGGGGGCTCAGGGGAGGGGACACCTAGTAGGGGCTTTACATGGGGCTATGACAGCCAGGGCGGGGTGGTCCCCCTCCTCAGGCCTTCAGGCCACCTCCCCCACCCCGGTGTCACCTCGGGCACAGCTTGGCCAGGGGCTGGGGCGAAGGCAGCTCTCTGGATGGGGCCCGGGTTCAGTCACCTCTGTCAGCCTCCAGGACCAAGGCTCCCTTTGGAAGAAGAGGGTCCCCCAACATCTGTTTTGAAGGGGACACGTGCCCTTTGCCCCTGGAGACCGAACGAAGTACATCTAGAGTTTACCCTGACAGCCTCCTCCATGGCCTGCGGCTGTCAATCCCTCACTTTGTAAAATTAAATTTTTTGGGGGTGACAGTGGTTTATAGGATGACATAGGTTACACGTGTGTCATCCTATGATGCACCATCTGTGTATTGCATTGCGTGCCCACGGCCCAGAGCCAAATCCATGCCTCCATTTCTTCACCCACTTCTTCACTCAGCATGCGGTCACCCAGCATCTAGAGCAGGGGTGGGCAAACTTTTTGACTCGAGGGCCACAATGGGTTCTTAAACTGGACCGGAGGGCCGGAACAAAAGCATGGATGGAGTGTTTGTGTGAACTAATATAAATTCAAAGTAAACATCATTACATAAAAGGGTACGGTCTTTTTTTTTTTTTTAGTTTTATTCATTTCAAACGGGCCGGATCCAGCCCGCGGGCCGTAGTTTGCCCACGGCTGATCTAGTGCGTGTGCGTGATGCCCTCAGGCCCGGCGCCCAGGGCCCCGCACACAGAAGCCAGTGGATACGAACCCCTGCCCGCCCAGCCCCGCGTGGGGGAGCCAGCCAACCCTGGAAGCTTTAGAATTTCTCCCCCAGGGCTGCTGTGGGGAGCACCCCAGGAAGGCAGCAGAGCCTCATCCGTCCCCAGCTGCACCCCCCCAGGGCTGACACCCCAGTGGGGGGGCCAGGGCTCCCCTGCCGGCACCTCTCCGGAGCCTTTGTCCCCAGAAGCCAGCGAGGGGGCTTGGGAGAATGGCATCTGGCGCCTTCTCTTGCAAAAGGCCCTTTGCCCATTGAAATGCAGTTTACTTCTCAAAGGAGGGAGGACACTTAGAAGGGCCACTGGGGTGACCATGAGTTTCTGGTCCCCACAAGCCAGCCCCAAAGCCGGCTTCCAGCCTGGAGGTAAAGTCCTGGGCAGGCGTGAGGCAGGGCTGGACACGAGGTCACCATCCCCACGAGCACCTCTGCTACTAACTGCTGTTGCATCAAAAGAAATGATTTTTATTTCTCAAGGTGCTTTAAAAACCTCCAGTCAAGGAAACCCCAAGCTGACAGTAGACAGTACGGTTCAAAGAGAATCAATTTAAACAACAACCATAACACAATGACATTTCTCCGGGAGGGTTTCTTTGTGTGCTCCGGCCTTGGGTGGGGGAGCAGGTCGCCCTCCCTCCCCTCCCCT